>NC_045447.1:27562282-27653650 GCF_002776525.5 Piliocolobus tephrosceles | reverse complement strand
AATTATGCTACTACAAAGACACATGCACACGTATGTTTATTGCGGCAGTATTGACAATAGCAAAGACTTGGAATCAACCCAAATGTCCATCAGTGACAGACTGGATTAAGAAAATGTGGCACATATACACCGTGGAATACTATGCAGCCATAAAAAAGGATGAGTTTGCGTCCTTTGTAGGGACATGGATGCAGCTGGAAACCATCATTCTTAGCAAACTATCACAAGAAGAGAAAACCAAACACCGCATGTTCTCACTCATAGGTGGGAACTGAACAATGAGCTCACTTGGACTCGGGAAGGGGAACATCACACACTGGGGCCTATCATGGGGAGGGGGGAGGGGGGAGGGATTGCATTGGGGAGTTATACCTGATATAAATGATGAATTGATGGGTGCTGACGAGTTGATGGGTGCAGCACACCAACATGGCACAGGTATACATATGTAACAAACCTGCACGTTATGCACATGTACCCTAGAACTTAAAGTATAATAAAAAAAAAAATTATCCAGGGAAACAAGGTATTTTAAGAGAACTAAAAGAAGATCTTGCATTCCTGAAACATGAAGTCCCATCTGGGACATTGTTAGAAATACATATTCCCACCTTCCACTCCAAACCTACTGAATAGGATTTCTAGGGTGGGCTGGGGCATCATGCTTTCCCAACATGATTATTAGTGTACTAGTTTGCTAGGGCTGCCATAACAAAATTCCATAAACTGGGTGGCTTAAGCAACAGAAATTTGTTTTCTCACAGTTTTGAGACTAGAAGCCCAGGATCAAGGTGTCAGCAGGTTCGGTTTCTTTGGTTTGTTTGTTTGTTTGGTTTGGTTTTGTTTTGAGATGGAGTCTCATTCTGTTGCTTAGACTGGAGTGCACTGGCATGGTCTCAGCTCACTGCAACCTCCACCCGCTGCCTTCAAGCGATGTTCCTGCCTCAGACTTCAGAGTAACTGGGATTACAGGCACCTGCTAGAGCGCTCAGCTAATTTTTTTGTATTTTTAGTAGAGATGGGGATTCACCATCTTGGCCAGGCTGCTCTTGAACTCCTGACCTCATGATCCACCTGCCTTGGCTTCCCAAAGTGCTGGTATTACAGGCATGAGCCACGGCACTCTACCAGGCTCGGTTTCTTATGAGGCCTCTTTCCCGGGCTTGCAGATGTCCACCCTCTCGCTGTGTCCTCACATGGCATTTTCTCTCTGTGTTTGAGCATCTCTGGTGTTTCTTTGTATGCCTAAATTTCTCCTTCCTATAAGGATCCTCAGCCTCCCAAAGTGCTGGGATTACAGGCATAAGCCACTGCGCCCGGCCCATTGCTTGTGCAAAATAATTTTTTTCAATGATGATGTACTCTGGAAATATTTGCATAAAACATGGTATAGCCCCCATTTTTTGTCATCATGTCTTGTAAATTGGAATGCTAGTCTCTAGATGTAAATTTCATCCATTGCTAACTTTGGATGCTAGCTTTTTTCCAGTTTGTTTGCCTTGACAGATTTCAGGACCCGCTATCTCTAAGTAATGTAAAAATGTTTCATATATAAATATTTTTGTCTTTTCATGTCACATGACTTTTCCCCAGTTGAATAAATAGAGATATACATCATTTTTAATTACAGCATGGTATTCTATTATGAGAGTACATCATAATTTTAAAATTGCTTTGCGGGCCGGGCGCGGTGGCTCAAGCCTGTAATCCCAGCACTTTGGGAGGCCGAGACGGGCGGATCACGAGGTCAGGAGATCGAGACCATCCTGGCTAACACGGTGAAACCCCATCTCTACTAAAAAATACAAAAAACTAGCCGGGCGTGGTGGCGGGCGCCTGTAGTCCCAGCTACTCCGGAGGCTGAGGCAGGAGAATGGCATGAACCCGGGAGGCGGAGCTTGCAGTGAGCTGAGATCCGGCCACTGCACTCCAGCCTGGGCAATAGAGCGAGACTCCGTCTCAAAAAATAAATAAATAAATAAAAATAAAATAAAATAAAATAAAATAAAATTGCTTTGTATGAATCAGAACCTCATTTTAACTCAATCACCCCTTTAAAAGCCCTATTTCCAAATAGTTACATTCTGAGGTACTACGGACAAGGACTTCAACAGATAAATTCTGGGAAGACAAGATTTAGCCCATAACACCAGGTGATGCTCAAACACAGTAAAGTTTGAGAACTATTACAAGATGACTTAAGAAAGGTCCAGAGAGATACATGCCAAACTAATTAGAGAAATTAACTCTAGGAGTAGGGCTGGGATGGGGTGGCAATGGGGTCAAAGGAGAACTCTGGTAAAGCATATCGCTGTAGTGGTTTTTATAAGAATATATTGGTTCATTGCTTATGCTAGCTATTTATTTACTTACTTACTTATTTATTTAGAGACACGGTCTTACTGGGTCGCCCAGGCTAAAGCGCAGTGGTGATATCATGACTCACTGCAGCCTTGACCTCCTGTGCTCAGGCAATCTTCCCACCTCAGCCTCCCAAGTAGCTGGGACCACAGGTGCACATCACTATGCCCAGCTAACTTTTTAATTATTTGTAGAGACAGGGTCTCCCTATGTCACCCAGGCTGGTCTCAAACTCCTGGGCTCAAGCGAACCTCCCACCTCAGCCTCCCAAAGTGCTGGGATTACAGGTACGAGCCACTGCACCCGGCCCATCACTTGTGCTATTTAAAAATATACCCAAAGGATTATAAATCATGCTGCTAAAAAGTCACATGCACACGTATGTTTATTGTGGCACTATTAACAACAGCAAAGACTTGGAACCAACCCAAATGTCCATCAATGATAGACTGGATTAAGAAAATGTGGCACATATACACCGTGGAATACTATGCAGCCATAAAAAAGGATGAGTTCATGTCCTTTGTAGGGACATGGGTGAAGCTGGAAACCATTATTCTGAGCAAACTGTTGCAAGGACAGAAAACCAAACACCGCGTGTTCTCACTCATAGATGGGAACTGAACAATGAGAACACTTGGACACAAGGTGGGGAACATCACACACCGGGGCCTATTGTGGGGAGGGAGGGGGGAGGGATAGCATTAGGAGATATACCTAATGTAAATGACGAGTTAATGGGTGCAGCACACCAACATGGCACATGTATACATATGTAACAAAACTGCACGTCGTGCACATGTACCCTAGAACTTAAAGTATAATTTAGAAAATACAACAAAACCTGAAATAATTTTTTTCAAGGATAATGTACTCAGGAAGTATTTGCATAAAATATGGCATAGCCCCCATTTTTTATCAATATGTCTCGTAAATAGGAATGCTAGTCTCTAGATATAAATTTCATCCACTGCTAACTTTGCCCTACGGCTGAAAGACAACCAATACTAGAAGGGAAGTTAAAATGGATTTTGATGCCATGCCTAAATTCGTTTCCTCTAAGCACAGCTGTCAGGCAATCTGGTACTAGAAGTAGCCTCCTATGGACCAGGACTGCTCAGAATAATTACTAAAGTAGGTACATTCCATCTCAACTTAGCAGACACAGTGGAAATAGTTCTGACCCATGCAGGGTAGAATGGAAGTAGCCCTTGACTTGTCCTGGGCACTGTGCTAATATTAATACAATGTTTAGGGATCATTCTTCCCTAACAATTGAACAATAGAGCATGAAGATAAAAGAAAATATTTTGGTTAATCTGCAGGTGCATTAGAGGCAGAGGAATGGAAGATGGAGAAAGGAGCTGGAGCCCTACTGGGAAGGGCTTCTTTGCTTGGGGAGCAGTAAAATGCACGCAGCCCACTCCACCTAGCCTGTCTGTCACTCTCGGAAGACCTTCCTGTGGCCTTCTGGGAGAAGCAGCCACTTGGCTTCGCTCTGCAAATAGCCCAAGAGTATGCCTTTGTTGACAAAATATACCAAACCAACACAGTCATAATGCTTTTCTTTTTCTTTGGCACTTCAGTTCATTATGATAGTATTCCCACTACACCAAGTACGAGTTACAGACTAATCCTCACTGTTCTGGAGGGAGCTGAGTTTCAAGAGACTTCATTATGGGTTAGAACCAAGAGTCACTGCTGCCCTGGAATTGTGCACAGGTTAAATAAGATACCATGAGACTCAGACCCGGGGGTAGGCAATAGCGTAGGAGTGTGTACAAATACAATTGGGACTTATTAGTAAGAGAACTTTTCTTCTCAGAAAGTTTCCTAAGGGGAATTTGAAGTGGATTCAAGGTGAAATTGATTTCTTCTTTTGAGTAACAATGAAATATTGAGAAGTGAGAGCAGTTGAAAGCATTCATAAAAGGGCCCATAAAGAGTGGCATAAAAGTGTGACTCTCGGCTGGGCACAGTGGCTCATACCTGTAATTCCAGCACTTTGGGAGGCCAAGGCCGGCAGATCACTTGAGGTCAGGAGTTCGAGACCAGCCTGACCAATATGGAGGTTTCTCTACTAAACCTTTCTCTACTAAAAATACAAAATTAGCCAGGCGTGGTGGCACATGCCTGTAATCCCAGCTAATCGGGAGGCTGAGGCAGGAGAATCACTTGAATCCAGGAGGTGGAGGTTGCAGTGAGCCGAGATCGCACCATTGCACTCCAGCCTCAGCAACAAGAGTGAAACTCAGCCTCAAAAAAAAAGTCACTCTCAAGTTTAAGAAATTTACTTCACTCTCAAAATGTCACTCTCAAGTTTATGAAATTGCAAATACTATGAAGTTTCATAGGGGGATGAGAGTGAGGACAATAATGTTTCTACTGGAAATAGTGGACTTTGCTCTAGAACTATGGTCCCTCGAAATGCGGCCTTTGAACTACATGCATGGTGTAATCACCTGGCATGCTCACAAAGTGCAGTTTCCTAGGTTTCACCCCAGGTCTATTGAATCAGAATTACTGAGAATGAGGCCCAGAAGTCTTCATTTATAACAAGCTCCACGGGTGAATGTTATCCACGCTGAAGCAGAGAAAGGCAAGAAATAAATGTCTGGGCTTCCACAATCCACAAAAACAATCTATGCAATCCCTTCTACTTAGTGCTGATTTCTGCCAATCTCAAAGCAGAACTCTTATGCATTTGGAAGAAATTCACCTCCTTCCCACAGGCAGGGCTATATTTTCCTCCATTACTGACCTAGTCCTAAATCAGCCCACTGTGCTCTGCTCCGCAGCTCCCCTCGCCTTTCCTGCGGCAGGAGCAATTAATATAGGATAATGTAATTCAGATTATTTGGGGCACATCCTTCAGGGTAAGCTCTGGCTGTTCCTCCTAGCAGAAGTGACCGTTTTATTATCTCAGTTGGCATAATATCCATGTCCTGGATTGGAGCCTTCTCTAGGTAAAAGAAACTGCCTCTATTTCTTAGCACCCAACAAAATAGAATACTACAATTACAGTAAACTAAAGCAGCCAGAAAGCATTAGGCTGTAGCATTCAGTTTAGCTCATGTCAGAACAGAGAGGATCATTACTAGGTCAAGCCATTTGAAAGACTACTCCATATGCATATTGAATGTATCATGTGTAGTCCAGTTTATGGCTCGGTTATTAGCTTACCATCAGATCTGCTTTCACGCTGTTGTCTTCCCCAGAGTCATCCTTGTATCATCCGTATGCCCTTCCAGCTAACATTTAAGTGTCTAGAGTAAAGAGATGTGAGGGTCTAAAAAAGTTAATATCTCAATGGTGATTGACCGTTCTCATGTATTATGAATGACAGCTCATAGGCACGTCCCATATTTCTGCAAACTGATCCATGCTCTTCCTTCTAGGTTTTATATCCACTATCTGGCTGTATAGCGCAAAGTCTGTCCTCATATCCTTGGGTGAGTTAGAAATGCACATTAATTTTTTAATAAAATGCAAATAGCACTTGAACCAAGCATAAAATGGCTTCATTTCTCTAGGACTAGTAAGATTAAGCTGGCATTTTGTCTACATTTGTACTCACCCATATCTGGAACAAAGATGCCATAAATATTTCAATAAACTGCAATAGAATTTATATTCGTCCAGTGACAATTTCAACACATTCTGCTTAAGAAGATAAACTCTTTAATAAGTAGTTTCCTATGAACCTACAAAGCTCTTCCAGGCATAGCTATACTGCCCAAATACATTAGCAGTTCCCTATAATTAATTTCCCAGCACCATCTCCATGAACCACGCAAAGACATTATGGCTCCAGAGATGTCCATACCAAAATTGGAAAAACCTTAATGGGTAAATGAAAGCTATTTGCTTCTAGTTTTATTTCCCACAAGTATCTGATAACACCCACACCACTCCTTAAATCAAGCACTAAGAACCACCAGCTCCCAGAAAGCCAAAACAAAACATCCTCAATTTGTTTTGCTGATAAATCTCAGATTATTTGTTCAGTGTGCTTTAACCCTAGTAAGATTCTTGAACCTTCCGTCTCTGATAAAGTCATAGTTCTACAAGGATTTCTAAGAGGTAGTGGGGTTCTTAACTCTATCTGGGGCTGCCTTTCACACAGCCCTCATTATAGTCCTAGGTAATACCTTTCACCTTCTTTGCATTTCTTGGGCATCAGAGAATCACCAAAGTCGAAATGTTTCTATTTAACCTTCCTACCATATTCCTGCGGCCAGTCTTCTGACCTAGCTGTGCTGGAATTCTATCATCTGATGGTGCTACGGTTTCA
This sequence comes from Piliocolobus tephrosceles, assembly GCF_002776525.5. Lineage (NCBI taxonomy): Eukaryota > Metazoa > Chordata > Mammalia > Primates > Cercopithecidae > Piliocolobus > Piliocolobus tephrosceles. The sequence continues at coordinate 27,646,995 of NC_045447.1, read as the reverse complement.
ACATTTTTCTCCCCATTCAAATGCATTTGTTGGAAGCTTAATCCCCAGTGCAAGTGTTGGAAGGTAGAACCTAATAGGAAGTGTTTCGGGTGGGGTCCTCGAGAATGGATTAATGCTGCTATAAAAATAACTTGCAAGAGAGGATTCACTCTCTTCTGTTCTTCCACCATGTGAGGAACAGCATTCATCTCCTCTGGAGGATGCGGCATTGAAGGCACTATCTTGGAAGCAGACATCCAGCCCTTACTAGACACCAAACACGTAAGTACCTTGATCTCAGACTTCCTAGTCTTCAGAATTGTGTGACATACATTTCGGTGTTTACAAGTCTCAGGTATTGTGTTACAGCAGCACAACAGACTAAGATAGTCTCCATCGGCACAGAGGGCACATATAGGAAATGTGGTAAGATATCATTCTCTTATGTATCCTCATAACAGTGAGCTAATACCACAAGCAGAGAAATGCAATCAAGACCACAATATCAATTTATATTTATTCATACTGGCAAATATTTAAAAGTCTGACATACCAAGTATACATAGCATGTGTATTAACAGAATCTATAGATAGCATGTGTGTTAACAGAATCTATAGATAGCATGTGTATTAACAGAAACATTAGTGGTTGGACTATAAACTGTTAATGGCCACTCTTGAAACCAGTTTGGGATTATCCTTTAAAACTGAACATTCACATTTCATACAAGCTAGTAATCCCATTCAGTAAAAACCAACAGACACTCTTTCACATTTATACCAGGAGAAATGTTCAAGATTGTTTATAACGACACTGTTCGTGACAGCAAAAAACAAACAAACTGAAAAAATAGCCCCAATGCTCAAAACTGGAAAGTGTATAAATTTTGGTATGTTCACACAATGGAATATTATGCAGAAGTCAGAACGAATACCTACTCGCACAAAACATAATAGAGATGCCTCTTAGACAAAGAAGATCCTAAATACACCTCATTATATATGACAAACCATATAAAAATAAAGCAAAAGAATGATAAACACAAAATTCAGAACAGTGTTTACCTCAATAGGAAGGTCGAGGAATAGGCTGGGAATGAGCCTATAGGTAGACACAAGTTATTTTGTCAATATTCTAATTTATATGCAAATGAATGAGCTCATGACTCTTCATGCTATTATCCAAAATAAATGAGATTTGAATAATGAAATTATTTAATGAACCAAGGACTCCAGTTACTACAATTCTATTCACCCATGATCCATAAAGAAAAAGAAGAAAAAGAAAAACTCCAGTGAGTTCTACCAAATACTTAAGGATATATAATTCCAATTTTTATACATACTCTTTCAGAGAATAGAGAAAAGGAAACACTTCCGAACTCATTTTATAGTGCTAGCATTCTTTTATATCCAGACCCAATAAATCTAGCCTGAGAAAGAAAAATTACAGACAAATATTGCATGTTCTCACCTATATGTAGTAGCTTAAAAAGTTAATCTCATGAGGGTAGAGAGTAGAATAATAGTTACCAGAAGCTTGGAAGTGGGGGGAGTCAGGGGATGAGACAGGTTGGTTAATGGGTACAAACATACAGGAACAGATAGGAGGAATAAGTTCTGCTGTTCGATAGCAGAGTAGGGTGACCATAGTTAACAATGTATTGTATATTTCAAAATAGCTAAAAGAGAGGCCTTGAAATGGCAGTGGCTCACACCTGTAATCCCAGCACTTTGAGAAGCCGAGGTAGGTGGATCACCTGAGGTCAGGAGTTCAAGACCAGCCTGACTAACATGGAGAAACCCCATCTCTACTAAAAATACAAAATTAGCCAGGCGTGGTGGCACTTGCCTGTAATCCGAGCTACTCAGGAGGCTGAGGCAGGAGAATCGCTTGAACCCAAGAGGCAAAAGTTGTGGTGAGCCGAAATTGCGCCATTGCACTCCAGCCCGGGCAACAAGAGCGAAACTCCATCTCAAAAAAATGTTCCCAACACATAGCAATGATAAATGCTCGAGGCAATGTGTATCCTAAATACCCTGACTTGATCATTACACAGTCTATGCATGGAACAAAATATCACATGCACCCCATAAAATATACAAATATTATCTCAGTTAAACAATTAAATTATGAGCTAACAAATTGCACAAAACTAAAAAAAAATGCTTTCAAAATTCACAATAAGTATATGGGGTTTTGTCCAAGTTAAGGAAGTTTGTGTCTATTTTAAGTTTGTTAGCAGTTTTGTAAAATCATGAAAGGATGTTAATTTTATCAAGTGGGATTTTTTTCATCTGTTGAGATGCCAATATAACTTTTATCCTTTAATATACTAATGTGGTAGTTGATGTTTTTATTAAAACAACTTTGCAGGACTGGGTGCAGTGGCACACCCTGTAATCCCAGCATTTTGGGAGGCCGAGGCAGGTGGATTGCTTGAGCCCATGAGTTCAAGACCAGCCTGGGAAACAGGGTGAACCCTGTCTCGACAAGAAATACAAAAATCAACTGGGCATGGTGGCACCCACAAGTAGTCCCAGCTACTCAGAAGGCAGAGGTGGGAGGCTCTCTTGAGCCTAAGAGGTCAAGGCTGCAGTGAGCTGAGATTGCACCACTGCACTCCAGCCTGAGCACCAGAGTGAGACCCTGTCTCAAAAACAAAACAAAACAAACAAACAAAAAATGCATATTTGGGATATGTTTTACATGTAATACAAGTTTTACATGCATTACCTTTTTTTATACGTGATTAGATTTCGTTACTTGTTTAATTCTGATTTTAAAACTTTTTTTGTTGGGGTAAAATATACATATATAAGTTTTCACTTTTACCATTTTCAAATGTACAGTTCTGTGGTAATAGTAAATAAATACACGTATATTCTTTTTGTTTCCCTTCATTCCTCCCTCCTCCCCCTCTCAGCCTCTGGTAACCACCAGTCTATTCTCTATCTTCACAAAATACTGAGAACATGCGATATTTGTCTTTCCATGCTTGGATTATATCACTTAATATTATGGCCTCCAATTCCATCCATATTGTTGCAAATCATAGGATTTCATTCATTTTTATGGCTGAATAATATTCCATTGAATATAGATACCACATTTTCTTTATCATTCAACCACTGATGGACACTTAGATTGATTCCATAGCTTGGCTATTGTGATTAGTGCTGCAATAAACATGGGAGTGTAGATATATCTTTGATATACTGATTTCCTTTTTTTGGATATATACCCAGCAGTGGGATTGCAGGATCATATAATAATTCTATTTGTGGTTTTTTGAGGAACCTCTATACTGTTCTCCACAGTGGCTGTACTCATTGACATTCCCACCAACAGTGTATGAGGGTTCTCCTCTCTCCACATTCTCACCAACATCTGCTATTGTCTGTCTTTTGTATATAAACCATTTTATCTGCCTGTTTATCACATTGTGGTTTTGATTTGCATTTCTCTGCTGATTAGTAATGTTGAACATCTTTTCATATGCGTGTTGGACATTTCTACATCTTCTTTTGAGAAATGTCTGTTTAGTTCCTTGGGCTATTTGTTAATCAGATTATTTGTTTTTTTGCTATTGAGTTTTTTGAGCTCCCTATATATTCTGGTTATTGATCCCTTGTCAGATGGGTAGTTTGTGAATATTTTCTCCCATTCTGTGGGTTGTCTCTTCACACTGCTGATTGTTTCTTTTGCTGTGCAGAACTTTTAAACTTGTTATAATCAAGCTAACTTGTCTATTTTTGCTTTGGTTGCCTATGGTTTTGAGGTCTTACACACAAAAAATTTGCCCAGACCAATGTCCTGAAGGATTTCCCCAACATTTTCTTCTAGTAGTTTCACAGTTTTAGGTCTTAGATTTACATCTTTAATCCATTGTTATTTCATTTTTGTGTATGGTGAGAGATAGAAGTCTACTTTAATTTATCTGCACATGGATATCCCGTTTTCCCATCCCCATTTATTGAAGAGACTATCCTTTCCCCATTGTATGTTCTTGGCCCCTTTGTCAAAAATAAGTGAACTGTAAATGTGTATGTTTGTTTCTGGGTTCTCAGTTCTGTTCCATTGGTCTATCTGTCTGTTTTCATGCTATTTTGGTTACTATAGCTTTATAGTAAATTTTGAAATCAGGTAGTGTGATACCTCCAGCCGTGTTCTTTTTGCTCAGGATTGCTTTGGCTACTCGAGGTCTTTTGTGGTTCCACATAAATTTTAGGATTTTTTTTTTCGGTGAAGAATGTCATTGGTATTTTGATAGGGATTGTGTTGCATCTGTAAGTTGCTTTGGATAGTATTGTCATTTTAACAATATTCTTCCAATCCATGGACTTGGAATATCTTTCCTTTTTTGTGCATCCTCTTCAATTTCTTTCACCAGAGTTTTATCATTTTCCTTACGTTCCTTTCACTTCTTTGATTAGCTTGATTCCTAGATATTTTCTGGTTTTGTAGCTATTGTAAATGGGTTATCTCTGACACTTGCATTTATGTTCTTGAATAAAAGTGGCCTATGATTTTCATTTTCTATATACTCTTCCTTATATTTTGGTATCAAGATTTTGATAGCTTCACAAAATGAGTTTTGGAAGCATTCTCACTTCTTCTATATCCTGGAATTATTTTTTCTAAGATTAGAGTTACTTATTCCCAAAATTTCTGGTAAAATTTACAAATATTTTAGTGAGAAAAGTTTATAATTGCGAAGTAATAAACTCTCAAGTATTCTCTTTCATACTGAATTATGACAAGTTATATTTTTTTTAACAACATGGTCTATTTCATCTAATTTTTCAAAGCTTTTGACATTAGCGTTCATAGTATTTTCTTATTTTTTATTGTAGTAAAATTCATATAGTCGTTCTAAACACCTTAAAATGTACAATTGAGTGGCATTTACCACATACACAGTGTTGTACAACCATTACCACAATCTATTTCCAGAATATTTTTATCACCCTAAAAGAAAACCCCATAAGCAGGCAATCCCCACTCCTCACTCTTCCCAGCCCATTGCAACCACTAACCCGCTTTCTGTCTCTATGAATGTGCCTAACCTGCATATTTTGTAGAAATGGAATCACACAATATATGGCATTTTGTGTCTGGCTTATTTCATTTAACAGCGTTTTTAAGGTTCATACATGTTGTCGCATATCAGTACTTCATCCCTTTTATGGTTGAATAATATTTTCATTGTATGGATATACTACATTTGTTTATCCATTAATCCATTGATGGATGTTTGAGTTTTCTTCACATTTTTATGATTGTGAAGAGTGCTATGAGTTTTCAGGTACAAGTATTTTCTTAAGCACATATTTTCAGTTCTATTAGGTATATATCTAGGTATGAAATTTCTGGGGCATATTATAACTCTAAGTTTAACTTTTTAAGGAACCACTAAATTGTTTTGCACAGCAGCTGCCCCCTTTTATGTTCTCATCAGCAATATATGAAAGTTTCAATTTCTCCACATTCTCACTAGCACTTGTTATTTTCCATTTTTTAATTATAACCATTCCAGTGGGAATCTTATTATGGTTTGCAACTGCATTCCTCTCATGACTAATAACTTGAGTACCTTTTCATGTGTTTATTGACCATATGTGTATCTTCTTTAAAAATAGCTATACAAGTCCTTTACCTGCTTTATTTATTTATTTATTTATTTTTAATTTTTAATTTTTTCTTTGAGACAGAGTCTCACTCTGTTGCCTAGGCTGGAGTGCAGTGGCTCAATCTCAGCTCACTGCAACTTCTGCCTTCCAGGTTCAAGTGATTCTCTCACCTCAGCTTCGTGAGTAGCTGGGATTACAGGTGCACGCCACCATGCCCAGCTAATTTTTGTATTTTTAGTAGAGATCTGCCTGATGGACAGCTGGTCTCGAACTCCCGACCTCCAGTGATCCACCCACCTCAGCCTCCTAAAGTGCTGGGCTTACAGGCATGAGCCACCATGCCCACCCTTTACCTGCTTTTTAATTGGATTGTTTCTCTTTTTGTTATAGGGCTTTTATATATTCTATATACTAGAATCTAATTTATGATTAGCATAAATCCAAGACCTGGATTTATGGTTAGCAAATATTTTCTCCCATTCTGTGAGTTTCCTTTTCACTTTCTTAATAGTGTCCTTTAATGCTACAAGTCTTTTATTTTGATCAAGTCCAATTTATCTATTTTCTCTTTTGTTGCTTGGGCTTTGACTGTTATATCTAAGAAACCATTGTTATAGCCAAAGTCATAAATATTTGCCCCTCTGTTTCTTCAAAGAGTTTTAGCTTTTACATTTGGGTCCTTGATCTATTTTTAGTTAATTATATATATATATTATATATGTAATTATATTTACATACATAATATATAATTCCATATGATAGTATATATTATTTTGTTATATATTATATAATATATTATTACATTATATAATTATATAATACTGTATATTGTGTATTTTAATTTATTAACTTATATTTATTTTATTTTAAATATATTTTAATTTAAATATATACTTATAGGCTATATTATATAAATATATAATATATAATTCACTATATATAGTGAATTATAGCTATGTGAATTTTATATACAATGTGAATTTTACATACAATGTGAATTATATATATGTATATATAGTATGAGGTAAGCGTGCAACTTCATTCTTTTGCACATAGATATCCTACATTTCTAACGTTATTTGTTGAAGAGACTATTTCTTTCCCCCATTGAATGTTCTGGATGCCATTGTCAAAAACCAGTTGACAACAGATGTGTGGATTTATTTCTAGACTCTCAATTCTATTTCATTGTCCTATATGTTTATCTTTATGCTAGTACCACACTGTTTTAATTACTATAGCTCTATAGTACCTACTGAAATCAAGAAGTGGGAGTCTTCCAACTTTGTTCTTCTTTTCCAAGATTGTTTTGGCTATTTGGTGTCCTTTAGAATTTAACATGAAAAAATCCATTAGGATTTTGATATGGATTGCATAGAATCTGTAGATCACTTTGGGGGAGTATCACTTTGGGGGAGTATCTTAAGTCTTCCAGTACACGAACATGGACTATCTTTCCATTTAGTTAGGTCTTTAATTTCAAATTTTTTATAGTTTTTAGCATACAAGTCTTGCAACTCCCAGGTCAAATTTATTCTTAAGTATTTTATTCTTTTTGATACTAAATAAATGAAATTGTTTTCCTTTTTCTATTCAAAATGTTCACTACTAATGTATAGGAACATCACTGGTTCTTATACATAGATCTTGGATTCTATAACTTTGCTGAATTAATTTATTACCTCTAATTGTTTTTCTTTTCTTTTTTTTTTTTTCTGGTCACTTGTTTAGAATTTTTTTACATAACATCATGTCATCTACCAAAAGAGATAATTTTTCTTCCTTTTCAATTTGGAAACTACACAAACTACCAAATCTGACTCAAGAAGAAACAGAAAATCTATACCAAACTGTAAGTAACAAAGTTATTGAACTAGAAATCAAAAACTTGTCAAAAAAGAAAATCCCAGGACCAAGTGGCTTCACTAGTGAATTCTACTAAATGTTAAAGAAAATTAACACCAACCCTCTTAAATTATTTCAAAAAACAGAAGAGGAAGCTCCGAGGAATTTTGAATGGCACTGACCTGTGATCACACCACTGCACTCCAGCCTGAGCCACGGAGCAAGATACATATATTGCAGTATCATTCTGGGTCTCTGGGAATTGGAGTAAGCTGTGAATCAATGTTCAGAAATCCAAAAGTTCTGCGTGTTTTTGTTTCTTACTGCAGTTATTTTGAAACCAAGTTGTGGCAAAAAGAATGATGGCCCCAAAAGATGTCCACATCTTAATCCATGGAATCTGTGAATATTTTAGTTACATGGCAAAGGAGAAGAAAGGTTGAAGATAGAATTAAGTTTGCTAATCAGCTGACCATAAGACAGAAAGATGATCGAGCTTGGCCCAGTGCAATCACAAGAGGCCTTAAAAGTGGACAAAGAGGGGCATAAGAGGGAGTCAGAGAAAGAGAAGTGGTGACAGAAGCAGAGTCAGGGTGTTGCTATATGAGAAAATTTAGAAGATGGAGGAAGGGGCCATGAGCCAAGAAATGTGGGTGGCCACCAGAAACTGGAAAAGGTAAGGAAATAATTGCTACCAATACCTATTAGAAGGAATACATCTCTGCCCATACATTGGCTTTAGTCCACTGAGACTCATGTCAGATTTCTGACCTATATAAATGTAAGATAACAAACTTGTATTGTTTAAACCACTAAGTTTGGGTAATTTGTTATAGCAGCAATAGAAAACTAACACAAATGGTATGCAGACCCCTGAAAGTCTTCAAGCCCTTTTCTGTGAACTCAAAACAATATTTATAATTATACAAACAAGTTTATTTTACTTTTTTACCTTGATGATATTTTCAATGGTTGCAAATGTTGCAAAAGCAATGGTGAGTAAAACTGATGGCACTGTAGTAGAAATAAAAGCACTAGCACCTGACTCTACTAGTAATTATTGTATTCTTTATCATAATGCACTCATAGAAAAAGTTCTAGTTTCACTGAAGCACATATGATGAAGCAGTAAAAAAAAAAAAAAAAATTAGTAAATCTTGACCTTTGAGCACATGTGTTTTTAACAGTCACTGTGACAAAATGGGAAGGATGCAGCTCTGCTGCATCTGGAAGTTTCATGATTACCTTGAGGAAAAGCATTTGTTCAGTTGTTTTGTTTGAGTTGTGAGCATCACTTTGCCTCAGCCTCCCAAGTAGCTGGGATTACACGCATGCACCACCACACCCAGCTAATTTATTTTGTGTGTTTAGTAGAGATAGTGTTTCTCCATGTTGGTCATGCTGGTCTTGAACTCCCAACCTCAGGTGGTCCACCCACCTTGGCCTCCCAAAGTGCTGGGATTACAGGCATAAGCCACCATGCCTGGCCATAGATTACTACTTTTTACTTCAAAAAACAACTGGAAAATAAATGTTAGTTTTATTTTTTCAATCTTTTCCCTCTGTTGTTTAGTTGGGATGATTTCTGTTGATCTGTTTTCAAGTTCACAGACTCTTTATTCTGTAATCTACATTCTATACTGAGCCCATTATGTACATTTTTTATTTCAGTTGTATTTTTTAACCCCAAGATTTCCACTTGTTTCTTTTCTTATCTTCCTTTTTTTTTTTTTTTTTTTTTTGCTGACGTTCTCTTTCTTTTCATTCATTTTAAGAATGTTTGCCCTTACAACTTGGAGCATGGTTATAACAGCTACTTTAAAGCCTTTATCTGATTACTTCAACATGTTTGTCATGTTGGGGTTGGCATTTGCTGCCTTTTCCCTTGCAAGATATTGAGATTTTCTTAATTCCTCCTATGCTGAGCGATTCTGGATTACATCTTGGACATTTTGAATATTATGTCATGAGACTTTGACTCTTATTTAAATCCAAAAGAAAATTATGATTTGTGTGTGTGTGTGTTTCAGCAAGCCATTGACCTGGTTGAGCTCAGGCTATGTGCTTCTACCCATCTTCTTTAAGGTATGGTTCACTGTTACCTAAATTTTCAGAGACTTTGCAGTGTTATTTAAATCTGCCCTGTATGCATGCCATCCAGTGGCATATTTGGGACTTAAAAGTGGCCTACATTACAGAGCTTAGTTCTCCAAGCCTTTGTTACACTATTTAGGGTCAGACCAATTCATGTTCCACTTGAAGATGGCATAGGTATTTATATACAACTTTATGGGATTGCTTTATTGACTCCCTCGTCTCCACGATCTTTCTGAAACTTTTCACTCCCTAAAAGTCCTCCTTCTCTAGCTAAAAAGCCAGGGCTTTTATTTCTCCACTCTGCTGTTCACATCTCACAACTGCATCTGTCTCAGGGGCCAAATGGTAAGAAGATAGAGGTGGGTAAGGGAACAATAGAGACTCCCCCATCTTCTTGGGGTCACAGTTCCTCTGGTCAAAAAGAAAAATTCTTCTTCCTGAGAATTCTAGGTGCCTGTCCAATCACCACTGTTGATGCTGCCACTGCCACCACAGGATTTCCTGGGGATTTGCGCATAATAGGAAAAAAATCAGGGCATTTACTTCCCTCTGATGGATAGGGACCCCATTTCCCTCCTTTTAGGGAAAAGATCATAGAGCTTTCTCTTAGAGCTTCTTTTAGAGCTTTCTGTCTGTCCCCAGTGTGTAGGTTTGGGTTTCAGGTTGCACTGGAGTCACCCAGCCAAGATATATTGGGGGTAGGGGTGGAGGAGTCCTCAGCTGTCCCATGCATTCTGTCTAGGGTTTTAAATTGCTATCAGGGGGAGAGGCAAAGTGGAATGTGGTTACTTCATCTCGACCAAAGCTGGAAGTGGTCTCCTAGTTTTTATCCTCCCCCTACTTCAGGGGTTGTTTCTTCTCAGTGCCCCTTCGTTAGCTTTTCCTAATTGGTTGGCTTTAAATATTAGCATTCCCCTAGGCTCATTTTAGGCAATGTTCTCACTCTACTTTCTCTCCCTAATTAATGTTAACCATGTTCATTACTTAAATTATCATGTACATGCAAAATTTGTATCTCCAAACTGACCTTTCTCATTAATTCCAGACTAACATATCCAACTGACTCCTTGATATCTCCACCACATATCTCAAAATCATGGGAAAATTCAGCATGTCTAGAATACAAATCATGACCTACCTTTCAACCTCAAACTTCGTCCTCTTTCAGGATTCCCTATGTCAGTTAATGACACCATCGGTCTTCTGTTTTACAAACAAGAAACCGAGGAGTCATCTTTGATGTTTTTGCCTCTCTCTCTGCCTATGTCTAATCCTGCTGATGTTACCTCTCAAATTGTTGAGGTTACTTTTTAAATAGCTCTCAAATCTGTCTACTTTCTCCACTGCCCCATGCTAATCCAAGCTTCCAGTAACATTCACCTGAACCACTACAATTTTCTCCAACTTGATCTCCCTGTGTCCACTTCTATTCTCCGTAATCAGTTCTCCACGTGGCGGCCAGAATGACTTTGCTATGAAAATACTTGCTAAACCCCTATTCAAACCATTTCAATGGCTGTTCAATGTGCTTATGAGATAGAGTCTTGCTCTGGTGCCCAGGCTGGAGTGCAGTGGTATGATCTCGGCTCACTGCAACCTCTGCCTCCTGGGTTCAAGCGATTCTCCTGAGTCAGCCCCCAGAGTAGCTGGGATTACAGGCATGTGCCACCATGCCCAGCTAATTTTTGTATCTTTAGTAGAGACGGGGTTTCACCATGTTGGCCAGGCTGATCTTGAACTCCAGGCCTCAAGTGATCCACCCACCTAGGCCTCCCAAAATAACGAGATTACAGACCTGATCCACCACACCCAGCCCCACTCCTCCCTTTTCTTTATGTGCTTCTACTCATTTGTCTTCTTTCGGTTCTTCATGCCATGTTTTCTTTTGCTCCCTTGCCAGAGATACTCTCTACCCCACCTCACATCATCTAACTTTTTCTTCACATATCAGCCCAATATTTACTTCCTATTTCTGTGCCTTATCAAAAAAGAGAGGGTAAAACTTGTATAACCCAAGTCAGTCCAAGAGCTTCTGTTCACATCCAGGTCACTTTATCTACAAATGATACTTATCTTCTTTTCTTCTATCCAGTGAGACAAGTTCTAAGGTTAGATAGCTTAGATAGGTCTAAAAATTACAGCTATTTATATTGCTGAGAATGAAGGAATGCTAAAAGCCTATTATGTTATAATTACTAGTTTGCAAATGAGGAGTCAAGGCTGTAAGGGACATATGGCCCAATCATTCATGTGATACTTGAATCCCTTCTATGAACAGACCAAATACTGATTCTATTGTGAGTACTCTTTCTGTGTTCATCAGATCCAACATTCTTCCAGTGTTCATCTTATTCCTCATAAAGAGAGAAAGAAGAACTAATCCTACTTTTCTGTTGGAATGATAGATTTTTTTCCTGCAAATAATGTCTCCCAATGTATGGTCATCTCACAATCTATATCAGAATTTCCTGATGCTCCACCTATAATGACAGATTATTGAGGACCCGCCCTAGAGTCACTCAAATTATGAGTCATTCATAAATGTACATAGAATGTTCCATCTTGATCATAGAATTTGCATCAAATACAGTACCAGAGGCCAAAGGCCTGAAACAATAATTTCTAGCATATTTACTTTTTTTAACAATGTGCCATTTCTATTGGAAAAGTAAAGATAGTTAATCAAATGCTTTAGTCTTAAAGATTCCATGCTAAGAACTAATGACATTTTTGTTCTTTAAATCTAGGTAGATATTCTCACCACCACCACCGAAGCACCACTAGCAATCAAAGAGAGGCATTCAACACAGAAATGGTCAAGTACCTAATTGAATAGCTGTTAAAAGCTTATTACATGTATATTTTTATTCAAACAATGCTCAGTAAGCACTTAATTTTTTATAAAAACTATGCACTGAATGTCTGTCTTCTCTATGCCAGACTTGTGCTAGGTCCTGGGTATACAGTGGTAAATAAATTGAAATTATTATTGAATTACAAAGTATGATAAATACTATTAATTAAAAAAAGAAACAAGAGGCTGGGTGCAGTGGCTCACACCTGTAATCTCAGTACTTTGGGAAGCCAAGGTGGGTGGATCACCTGAGGTCAGGAGTTCGACACCAGCCTGACCAATATGGTGAAACCCTGTCTCTACTAAAAATACAAAAATTAGCCAGGTGTGGTGGTGTGCAACCCATAGTCTCAGCTACTCTGGAGGCTGAGGCAGAAAAATCACTTGAACCAGGGAGGCAGAGGTTGCAGTTGGCTGAGATCGTGCCACTGCACTCCAGCCTGGGCGACAGAGTGAGACTCTGTCGCAAAAAAAAAAAAAAGAAAGAAAGAAACAAGAGAGAGCATAACACATTCATGAAACAAAAGAATTTTGCTGTGCTTAAAGCAAAAGATGTGAATGGTGAGTAATCAGATTATGAAAGTTTTTGCATGTCATCTTAAGGACTTCAAATGTTAGGGCAGTGAAACAGTGCTAAGGGATTTAAGCAGAGAAGTGGCATAAATGGATTTTTCTAAAGCATAAATCTAGTCACATAATCCTTCATGCAAGAATTGGTTCTCCATCAGAGGTAGTTCTACCTTCTCTGTCAAATATATTCCTCTTTAACAGTACCTCAAAAGGATCCCTTACCTGAGGCTCTATAAAAGTAACAATTGAAATTAGTGTTGATTGCGATCCAAAGAAAAGAATGCACTGTTTTACCAACAATTAACTTTAGTATTGCATATTATATATAAAGCACATTTATTATGCATATATATATATATATAGTTGTGCACAACAATGTTATGGAACATATGGCTTTAACTACTATTTTCTTAGCCAAGATCTGCTGCAAGGAGATACCCACCCAGGTTCTGTTCTGGGTTGTCTTCTGACATCTGGGTTATTTCTCATCTGTTTGTTGTCCCATTCTGGTCTATATCCCATTCTAAAACACTTGGTTCCATGCCAATCTGCTCAGTTCCTTGTGTCAAAGCTGACAGACTGACTACAGAGGGTATTCAGTCTCTGTCTCCAAGATCTCTCATAGTTCCCTCTTTGAAGTAAATATTTCAACTATTCCTATGCTCTAGCTATTTCTGTTTATATTTAGAACCACACATAATAAATTCCAGAAAGCAGACAATTCAGTTATATTATAACAAAATTTAGCTCTACTCAAATAAAAGCCTACTATAAAATTACAACGCAACGTAACACTAAAATTGCCAGGCAATGATTGTGCCCATTGCATTGGGAAGATTGAGGTATCTAGGAAGAGACATAGTTACTTCTAGGATAAATGATTCCCTGTTGGCTTTCCCTTACCATTCCAAAACCATTACTGGGGGCATAATTCCATTCTCTACTATCAAACGTCTCTTGGCAGCAATATCTGGCATCAAATTTGTCCCGATGTTGGTCGGGCGCATTGGCTTACACCTGTAATCCCAGCATTTTGGGAAGCCGAGATGGGCAGATCACTTGAGGTCAGGAGTTCGAGACCAGCCTGGCCAACATGGTGAAACCCCGCCTCTACAAAAAATACAAAAAATTAGCCAGGCATAGCGGCATATGTCTGTAATCCCAGCTACTTGGGAGGCTGAGGCAGGAGAATTGCTTGAACCTGGGAGGCAGAGGTTCCAGTGAACTGAGATTGTGCCACTGCACTCCAGCCTGGGTGACAGAGTGAGACCCTGTCTCAAAAAAAAAAAAAAAAAAAAAAAAATTGTTTCATTGCCTCCTCTCCAGAATTTTGCTCTGTGGTTATTTCGAGTTTCTTTATGTATGGGTTACACACCTAGGGACATGTAACAGAAATCCTAAATGTATTTATTTTTATTTTTTTTATTATGCTTTAAGTTCTGGGATACATGTGCAGAACATGCTGGTTTGTTACCTAGGTATACACGTGCCATGGTGGTTTGCTGCACCCATCAACCTGTCATCTACATTAGGTATTTCTCCTAATGCTAGAGTTAAATAATCCAAAAGTCAACATCTAATACTAAAACTTTTAAAGTATTTTATATTTTTAATTTGTCCAGTGAGTTTACATTCCTCCAGTCAAAACCCTCTTCCCTTCTCTACTCTAGAAGTAGAGATAGACAAGTAAGAAGGTACACATGGAGGCAGAAAGAATGAAGGAAAAAATCAAATAAAAAAGGAAAAAGAGAGAAACAAGAACTAACCCTACTTTTCTTTTTGAAAGATAAATTTTTGCTGGAAATAACGTCTCCCAGTGTATGGTCACCACACAATCTATATCAGAATTTCTTGGGGCTCCACCTATAACTACAGATTATTGAGAAACCACCCTAGAGTCACTGACTCAGAATATCTGGGAGTGAAGGCATTTTTAACAAGCAATATTTGTATGCAAATAAAAGATTTAAAACAACTAACATAAACATTGTCTCTATAATGTTTAAGTATTTATAAAGCAATATACCTCATTGCCCTTGTTTCTTCTCTGTAATTTCCCAAGTGGTACTTTCTTCTCAAAGTGACTGGTGTAAGGCTGATAAATGTGTTAATTTACTGAATGACTGCTCTAAACAGAAAAGGTACAAAGTAACAGGAATACTTGTCCCTGTGAAGTCAATCATCCAATGAAGAAAAAAGAAAAACATGAATGAAAAAGACTTAATTAGTATATCAGTAGTATACTGGCATAAAAGCAGATACAATTTGCACAAGTATTTATGTGCTTAGAAAAGCAAGGCTGGCAAGCGGAAAAATCAAGTAGGCATCATTGAATGCCTTACTCAGGGAGATACGGAGTTTTAATGAGGAGTCTGGAATAATGAAGGGTAATTAGAGAGCCACCACCATGTGGTAAAACAAACTCTGGCCAAGAAATCGGAAGGATGTCGTAGTCCCAGTTCTACAGTTGTGTGATGTTGAGCTAGTCTTTTATATTTTTAAATTCTGTTTTCTCACTTGTACAATCAAGGCCAGTCTTTATTTGTTTCTTTATGCTCCCACCTCATTTGAGAAAGGGTTAAAGCACAGAAGATACACAAGATTTCTTCTGGAGCAAATGTTTGATGACTCTATAACTCAAAACCTCACAACCGCAAAACACAAAAAGGAAATATTAACAAATGCAAATTGAAACCTACTATTGTTAATAGGCAATCACTGTGTGTACGCATCTCATAACTATGAAATTATATAGAGGTAAGATCCGATCAGAGTTCTAAGAGGCTGTATGTTGTCTAGAATTTCTCTGGTGAGCTCTGCCTGGGGCACATCTCTGGTAAAACCACAGGGACCCAATCAGAGATGTTCGTGTGTTTTATGCAATGGTATTTTGCCCAGCAGTTTCTTCATAGCATCTTTGACTTCCTTGTTTCTTAAACTGTAAATTATGGGGTTCAACATAGGGGTAAGCACTCCATAAAGCAATGAGATGATTTTGTCTATTTTTTGTATCTTTGATGAAGAAGGCTTTAGGTACATAGAGAGGGCAGCCCCATAATACAAAATCACCACAGTCAAATGGGCGCTACAGGTAGAAAAAGCCTTGTTTCTTCCCTCTGCTGAGCTGATTCTCAGAATAGTGGAAAGGATGAAGATGTAAGAGATGCAAATTAAAAGCATTGGAATTGGCAAGAGGAGAATGCTGACCACCAGCATGATCGTGTTCACGAGCAGTGAACTTGTGCAAGCTAACTTTAGCACCGCCAGAATTTCGCACGTGAAGTGATCGATGAGATTCCCACAGAGGGGTATCTGCAGGGCTAAACCGGTTTCCAGCAGGGCGGTCAGGCAACCCGTCACCCAGGAGACCGTGGCCATCTGTGCACAGACGCACCTGTTCATGATGATGGAGTATCTCAGCGGGTTGCAAATGGCCACATAACGGTCATATGCCATCACGGCCAGGAGTACACACTCTGTGGAGCCCATGGCAAGGGACAGATACATCTGTACAGCACACCCAGAAAAGATAATGGTTTTCTGAGATGACATCAAGTTCACCAGCAAAGTAGGAATAGAGGCAGATGTGTAACAAATATCCATGAAAGAGAGATTTCCAAGGAATAAGTACATAGGAGTTTTAAGGCGTGAATCTAGGATAGTGATTAAAATAAGAGTGCTGTTGCCCAAGAGGGTTGCCAGATACATTACAAGGCTGAAGACGAAGAGAACCACCTCTAACCTTGGGTACTGGGAAAATCCCTCCAAGAAAAAAATGCTCCAAATGGTGAAGTTTTCTCTTTCCATTTTCTTTCTTTCATCTATATTTATTCCAGCATTATTCCCTTCATTTAACCTGAGGACATAAAGAAATGAATACAGTGTGAATAAAGTAAGGAAATACTCTCAAACATTTTCACTATTATTATAAATGCAATTTTACTACAAGAAATCACAGGATAGTGTGTTTATTGATGTAAGGGGGGGGAAGCAGGTTTGATCTATATAAGTTGATTCTTCCACAACAAAATTTAGAAAACAGCAAATTTGAAAAAAAGAATATACATATTTAATACTTGAATCTGAGCTCCTAAACCTATCCTTAGAACGCAGTAGGTCTTTAATAAAGATTTGAAAGTGACTGAATGAGGAAAAATATGAATGTACATTGAAGAAGTTATTGAGCTCAAATCAGAAAAGTAATGCAGATAAGTGAGAAAAGAAAGCTCAAATGTACAAGAAAAAGCAATATTGATCTTCACTAAAAGAAGAGGAGGAACCTTGAAAGAAACAAATAAATTTTAGGCCGGGCACAGTGGCTCATGCCTGTAATCCCAGCACTTTGGGAGGCTGAGGCGGGTGGATTGCTTGAGCTCAGGAGTTAGACCAGCCTGGGCAATATGATGGTGAAATCCTACGAAAAATACAAAAATTAGCCAGATGTGGTGGCACACATCTGTGGTCTCAGCTACTCAGGAGGCTGAGGCTGAGACAGGGAGGCAGAGGTTGCAGTAAGCTGAGATTGCGCTACTGCACTCCAGCCTGGGTGACAGTGAGACTCTGTCTCAAAAAAAAAAGAAACAAAAATTAAACCAACTTCATATGTGGAGGCTCTGGGTCTAAATGAACTCTACCCTTTCCAGCTAATGGTTTGGGGGGCTGTACACTGGTTTCAAAAGGACTGCAATGCTTTGAGCATAGACTATAATGCTCGAAGCATTGTAGATACTAATTTGTGATTATGTTTAAGAGCCAGCTTATGTCACACAATTTAATACTAACACATTTAATACTAATACATCCACTGTACAATTTCATTCATTGTTGAGCCCCATATCTTTGTGAGTATGTGAAGAGTTCTGAAAATTATAGCCAGGCAATACATGAAAACCCATATATACAGGAAATGCAGAAACTAAACTCCCTTGGAAGATTACCATAAGATCTCTTTAAAAATAAGATTACAGGCCGGGCGCGGTGGCTCACGCCTATAATGCCAGCACTTTGGGAGGTCGAGGTGGGCGGATCACAAGGTCAGGAGATCAAGACCATCCTGGCTAAAACGGTGAAACCCCGTCTCTATTAAAAATACAAAAAATTAGCCGGGCATGGTGGTGGGTACTTGTAGTCCCAGCTACTTGAGAGGCTGAGGCAGGAGAATGGCGTCAACCCAGGAGGCAGAGCTTGCAGTGAGCCGAGATCGCGCCACTGCACTCCAGCCTGGGCGACAGAGCGAGACTCTGTCTCAAAAAAAAAAAAAAAAAAAAAAGAGATTACAGAGCATATAGTTATAAATAAGAACACTGGAAGTGGCAAGAGAAGAATGTTGACCACCGTCATGATCATATCCATGAGCATGCACAAGTGAACTTGTGCGAACTAACTTTAGCACCGCCAGAATTTCACTTGTGATCAGTTAGATTCCCACAGAGGGGTCGCTGCAGGGCAAAACTAGTTTCTAGCAGGGCAGCCAGAAACAAAGCATTATTTTTTTTCTTACATTTCACATTATTAACAAAAAATTACTACAGAAAACTTACCTTGCTTCTTCACTCATATTGCCTTTTAATAAACCTTCAACCGTTTTCTTTCTCCACTGAGTCTTTCGTGTTTTCAAATACAAATGTCCTTAAACATTGCTTTCATCTTACAAATTTCTCTGCCAAGTTTTAGATTTAATAGATTTCTCTAACAATAAAAAATTATAGATTATTATAAAGCATTACTTCAAAGAAGCTTAATTTTTGTGCCACTGTTAAGACTAACAAGCATAAAAGTTTTTAAATGAAAAAATTAGCCCAGTTACCTGAGATCTGATATTTTCTGTTATTTAAAAAGTATTTAGTAGTAGCCAAGAAGAATTGGCCCTCCCATCTGAATTCCCTGTCACCAACTTCAAATAAGATGTTGTTTTATGATGCACTTCATAAAGTTAACTATGTCCAAGAAATAATAAATTCACTTTTTAAAATGTTAAATGTCATGTAGAAAACAATAGTGCAATTCATTTCTTTCAAAATTGTTAACTCTTACTACCATAACTAAAAATATCAAAGGATAGCAACTGAAATATGAGGCAAATTTAAATCATTTGTTGTTTTGGGGAGATACCTGTTGTCCCTGAACAATTTAGAGTCCAGTAGTTAAGATATACAGAGGCTTGAAAGTTCATATCCTTCAGGGATATTGTCCCAAAGATCCAATTATATCAAACTTTTAAAAAGTCAAATAGAGAGTGAACCACACAGTTCCTCCAAAATACTTTGGAAAACTCAGAAAACAAAGTTTTCTATTTGCTTTTTTCTTGTCAATCCTTAGCTATGTCAAGATTTTTTTAATGAATGATTTCAGTGTAGAATACTTAACAGAATACAGAGAAAAGATGCCCCTAAAATACATTTTGTGCAATTGTGAAATTAATTCCTGGTTTTCAGAAATTAGGGAAAGAACATTTACTTTTTAAAGCCACAGAGAAATCACTGCCCCAACAAGTGATCAGAAATGTTATTCAATATACCCATATTGAGAGGATTGCAAAGCAATGAAACCTCGGTAGTAATGGGCACATACTAGATCTTTGTTTTGTTTTGTTTTGTTTTTAAGACAGGGTCTGGCTCTGTCACCCAGGCTGGAGTGCAGTAGCATGGTCTTGGCTCACTGCAACCATCGCCTCCCAGGTTCAAGGGATTCTCCTGCCTCAGCCTCCTGAGTAGCTGGGACTACACGCATGTGCCACCATGCTGGGCTAATTTTTGTGTTTTTGGTAGAGACGGGTCTCTACCATGTTGGCCAGACTGGTCTCAACCTCCTGAGCTCAAGCAATCCACCCACCTCAGCCTCCCAAAGTGCTGGGATTACAGGTGTGAGCCACCATCCCCGGCCCCAGATATTAGTTTCTAAACACCATTCTCAACTAAAAGGAAACATGACTCCTTGGAAAAATGACTAATATCAGAGCTAGGATATGGAAAGAACAAGATTAACTTAGTGTATCTTATCGAGCCAGAAAGTAAGAAATATACAAAGAATGGTAGGGATATAGCAAAGGGTCATAGACACCCACTTGGTGAAGCTCCCATTGCTAAATTTAGGACAGATTATTTGAAGCATCAAAATAAAAATGATAATTGATCATAATTCATAGAATAATATAAAAATGTACATATTCATTATGATGTAAATAAATAGAAATAGAAAGCTCTTCCTCACAGTAGGACGCCAAAAATTATAAATATAGAGGAATGATGTTAAAAAATAATCAATCACAGTTAAGGGTTTTGTAGGCAATAGATTACCATAGGTAAAATGTTATATTAGGTTAATGTAGGCAGTGTCGTTATTGAAGGTAAAAGTTGGATGAACAGGATATTTACTTGGTGTCAAAATATCTCACCACAAATTACTTAGTAAGTTTAAAGATAAAATAATAACTTTACGGTGGGGAGGCCTGAAGGATAATCATGTTAACATCACCAATATTGGGACAAATAGACTCCAGTGCATTCTGATATGAGGTACTGAGAACACATTATCACCTCTGTGGTATTCCCATCAAAATTAAATCACCAGAATCTAACCATGAGTGTAAACCAGACAAACCTAAATTTAGGGATATCATGCAACATAATCAGCCTATCAGCCTATACTTTCCAAAAGTACAATTCTCAAAAAATGATATACAAATGGCCACAATAAATACGAAAAAATGCTCAACATCACTAATTATCAGGGAAATGCAAATCAAACCCACAGTGCAGTACCACCTTACTCTTGCAAGAAGGGCCTTAATCAAAAATTAATAGATGTTGGCATGGATGGGATGAAAGGGGAACACTTTTACACTGCAGGTTGGAATGTAAACTAGTACAACCACCATGGAAAAGAGTGTGAAGATTCCTTTAAGAACTAAAAGCAGATCTACCATTTGATCCAGCAATCCCACTTCTGGGTATCTACCCAGAGGAAAAGTCATCATACAAAAAAGATACTTGCACACATATGTTTATAGCAGCACAATTCACGATTGCAAAAATATGGAACCAGCCCAAATGCTCAACAATCAATGAGTAGATAAAGAAAATGTGATATATATATATATACACACACATACCATGGAATACTACTCAGCCACAAAAAGGAATGAAATAATGGCATTTGCAGCAACTCGGATGGAACTGGAGATCAGTATTCTAAGTGAAGTAACTCAGGAATGGAAAATCAAACATCCTATGTTCTCACTCATAAGGGGGAGCTAGGCTATGAGGATGCAAAGGCAAAAGAATGACACAATGGATTCTGGGGACTTGGGGGAAAGGATGGGGGACTGGGGGACTGGGGAACAAAAGACAACATATTGGGGATAGTGTACACTGATGGGTATACCAAAATCTCAGAAATCACCACTAAAGAACTTATCCATGTAGCCAAACACTACCTGTTCCCCCAAGACCTACTGAAATAAAAAAGAAGAAATAATA
Organism: Piliocolobus tephrosceles; assembly: GCF_002776525.5. NCBI lineage: Eukaryota > Metazoa > Chordata > Mammalia > Primates > Cercopithecidae > Piliocolobus > Piliocolobus tephrosceles. The sequence goes on along the minus strand of NC_045447.1, from coordinate 27,625,539 downwards.
AAATAAAAAAACTCCTAATTTACAAAAAAAAGTGTCACAATCAGGAAACAAAAAGAAAGACCAAGAAAATGTTCCATACCTGAAAGAGATACGACAACTAAATACAATGCATGCCCCAGCATTGAATTTTTTTTTTTTTTTTTTTTTTTTGAGACAGAGTCTCAGTCAGTCACCCAGGCTGGAGTTCAGTGGCGCAATCTCAGCTCACTGCAAGCTCCGCCTCCTGGGTTCACGCCATTCTCCTGTCTCAGCCTCCCAAGTAGCTGGGACTACAGGCACCCACCACCACGCCCGGCTAATTTTTTGTATTTTTAGTAGAGACAGGGTTTCACCATGTTAGCCAGGATGGCCTTGATCTCCTGACCTCGTGATCCGCCCATCTCAGCCTCCCAAAGTGCTGGGATTACAGGCGTGAGCCACCATGCCCAGCCAGCATTGAATCTTAAATCAGGAGAAATGGGCTATAAAGGACATTATTAGGACAATCGACAATATTTGAATATGGCCTGGGGATTAGATATTCATATTCTATGAATATCAAATTTCCTGATCTTGATCACTGTACTATGGTTATATAAGATAATGCTCTTGTTCTTAGGAAATACAGACTGAAGCATTTAGTGTTAAAAGGGCAAAATGTCTCCAATTTACCCTCAAATCATTGGTAAAAATTTGGTTTTTAAAAATTATGTGTGGAGAGAAGATGCACTTATTGCCACATTTTTTGCAAGTCATGCAGCCTCCATATTTTCTGTGTTCTTATGACAGCTCATTTACTCTGGATCACTGATGGCAAATGTCCAGAAAGAAGACCCTCAGAAGAACTTGGTACTACCATACGAATAAGCAAATTATTTCCTTCTTAGGAAAAGAAGGAACAACAACTATATTGAATAATATAAAAATATAAAATAGAGCTAATTAAGTGGTAGGATTATATTTTGGGGATAATGGGCTACAGTAGCCCATAATAGCATGACCTTGGAATAGTGAAACTGGCTAAATCCAATAGGCTTGTTTGATTGTAAAACATAGGAAACATGATAGCTAATGACTTGAAGTTTTAATAATATTAATCTTGAAACTTTATTTTTCTAAAAGTCAGCACTCACGACAAATCCCTCCCACCACCATACAACAAGACAACAAGAATTTTAGAAGAAAATTGACAACGAGATGACCGTCTATGGAGAAAATCTGAAAGAATCAACAAAAAACTGCTGGAACTAACAATAATCAATTCCAGTAAGGTTTCAGGACACAGGGTTAATGAACAAAAGTCAATTGCTGTCCTGTATACAAGCAAAAAAGAAATAGAATTTGCCATTAAAAACACAACATTGTTTACACTAGCATCCCTCCCCCATAGTGATATACTTGGGCATAAATCTAACAAAATATGTGTATGATCTATATAAGGAAAACTATAAAACTCTGATAAATGAAATCAAAAAAGATCGTCAAGAAATCAGCTCTTTCCAAATGGGCCTGGCAAGATGGCCAGATAGGAACAGCTCTGGTCTGCAGCAACCAGTGACATCAACCCAGAAGGCAGGTGATTTCTGTATTTCCAACTGAGGTACCCAGCTCATCTCACTGGGACTGGATAGACAGTGGGTACAGCCCAGGGAGGGGAGGTGGAACAGGGTGGGGCATTGCCTCACCTGTGAAGCACAAGGGCTTGGGAAACTCCCTCTGCTAGCCAAGGGAAGCTGTGAGGGATCATACTGTGAGAAATGGTGCACTCCAGCCAGGATACTGCACTATTCCCAGTCTTTGCAACCTGCAGACCAGGAGATTCCCTCAGGTGCCTACGCCACCAGGGCCCTGGGTTTCAAGTACAAAACTGGGCAGCTGTTTGGGCAGACACCAACCTAGCTGCAGGAGTTTTTTTTCAGACCCCAGGTGATTTGTTTTTCTAAGACCACCAGAGCGGGCACAAAAGAACCAGCAAGTAGGCAAGGGTAAGAACAAAACTGCAAATTTATTTTTGGTCACCTAGCTTCAGGGGAAGAAGGTGGGTAGGGAGAGGTCTGTCGGCCTCCGGCAAAGGAGGCTGACAGAGTCCCCCGGTAGGGCTCTCGGACGGAGTTCCTGCAGTCCCGACAGGAGTGAGGGACTGAGGAAGGCCGTGCGGTGCGCTGGCCGAGAGAGGCTTTTCTAGGAGTGGGAGGGCAATAGGCGGGGCATGGGTGTGTCGGGGGGCGTTCCACAGGTGCGACCAGGTAAATCTTGGTCTCTTTGGATTGACGTCACCTGGCACATGCCCGGTTGGTCTGCACCTTCCCGGGCGCCGGCTGCATTTTCACGCACGTGGGAAAAGTTGGTGGTGAAGAACCCGGAAGTGCAACATCTTGCCTCCATTCGTCCAAACAGTCCAACCTTTTATTGATAATAGTGATAAAGGGGCGCCGTGGTCTGTCTGGCTACTTCCTGCTGTTAAGGGACGTCGTTAAGGTCGGGGCCTATGGTTGGTATTTAGACGCACAGATGAAAAATAAAATAAGGCACAGTATTAGTATAGGAATGAGGAATGGAAGCATTTGTTGGAATATGGACAAAACCCAGAAGGATGGTCCTGGCAAGGTTGGGGAGTATGAGATAGTTAAGAAAATTTAGTAAGTTTGAGGCGAGTGGGGGAAAGCCAAATTGATTTCCACTGATTGCTTTCGGTAGGGGCCCTTTTTAGCTGGGAATGAGGAACGAGTCCGCAAAGTAGTTGTTGGCCAGGCAGCAATTAAGGAGTGGAGTTTTTGTGGAGTGGATGGCTTTCCGCTTACTTCTACTACAGAGATATTGGATTGAAGGCTAGGTCCAGAGAAGGACGGCAAAACAGAATAGGTAGCCTTGCTGTTGATTAAAAAATTAATTGTCTTACCCGCTACCAGGAAGGTTACCCGCGGCTTGGCGAGGGTGATGGGGGTCCCTGAGTCTCGGCACCTTCAGTTGTCATCGTCCAGATGTAGGATCTGGAAGGAGCTCCCAGGATCCTGGGAAAGGGGGTCACATGGAGGCACGGCACCTGTTCTCAGGGTGGGGCAATCAGACTTCCAGTGTCCTCCCTGCTGGCAAGCAGGGCAGGGGGTTGCTGGTGGACGAGGGTTAGGACATTCACTGGCCCGATGTCCTGATGCCTTGCACTTATAGCAAGGCTGCGTTGGGGCTTGGAGACCTTGCGGACACCTGTTGGCATAGTGTCCTGCCCTGCCGCACTTATAGCAGGCTCCTTTTGCAGCCTTGGAGTCTGCGGGGTGTGTGCTCTCTGGCCTGGGGTTACGACTGGGCTGTAAAGCCGCTGCTAGGAGTGGGCTACCAGTCGATGAGGAGCAAGGAGGAGGAATCTGGGCAGGAAGGGAGGGGGTGGAGAGAGCGGAGAGAGAAGGAGGAGTATAGGGACGAGAGCGTAAGGCCCAAATGCCTTGTACGTAATTAATTTCGGACTACTTGACTAGCCACTGGGCAGAAATTGCTGAGGTCGATCACGCCACAGTGGAAAGGAAAATTAACCGCTTCCTCCTAAGGTCTTGTTCAAGCTGTAAGGTTTTTAAATTGGCTAGGAGGCACCCTAAGGGGGTGCTCTTTGGAAATTTGGACTGGGGGTTTCCCGTTTGTTTTCTCTTTACTTACACAATGGACACAATGGAAATGGAAGTGGATCTCTGCCTGGCTTCAAAGCGTCCTTTGGAACCAGCAGAGACAGACTGGAGGCTCTTGGAGCCAAGGTGGAGATTACCTTCAGGCGGACGTCTCTGTCTTGAACGGGTCTCCCAAGCCACTTGGTGGCTCAAAAATGGGCCTCGGACCTGTGCAGGATTTTTGGCCAAGGGAGGTAAAGAGGAGACAAGGGCACTTACCCCAGAGAGGCCGTGAGAGTGAGCGAAGCGGGTCTCAGGTCCTGGTCCGTCCGCGGCATGGAAGGAGGAGGAGGAGGCTCCCCGGACCCTGGGGGCCCTGAGGAGGGGTCTCCTCCCGGGTTTCGGCACCAACAGATTTGTTTTTCTAAGACCACCAGAGCGGGCACAAAAGAACCAGCAAGTAGGCAAGGGTAAGAGCAAAACTGCAAATTTATTTTTGATCACCTAGCTTCAGGGGAAGAAGGTGGGTAGGGAGAGGTCTGTCGGCCTCCAGCAAAGGAGGCCGACAGAGTCCCCCAGTGGGGCTCTCGGACGGAGTTCCTGCAGTCCCGACAGGAGTGAGGGACTGAGGAAGGCCACACGGCGCGCTGGCCGAGAGCGGCTTTTCTAGGAGTGGGAGGGCAATAGGCGGGGCACGGGCGTGTTAGGGGGCATTCCACAGGTGCGACCAGGTAAATCTTGGTCTCTTCAGATTGACGTCACCTGGCGCATGCCCGGTTGGTCTGCACCTTCCCGGGCGCCGGCTGCATTTTCACGCGCGGGAAAAGCTGGTGGTGAAGAACCCAGAAGTGCACCATCTTGCCTCCGTTCATCCAAACACCAGGAACCTGGAACCTGGCACCTGGAACACCAGTAAGACAGAACTGTTCACTCCCCTGGAAAAGGGGCTGAAGCCAGGGAGCCAAGTGGTCTAGCTCAGCAGATCTCACCCCCATGGAGCCCAGCAAGCTAAGATCCACTGGCTTGAAATTCTCACTGCCAGCACAGTAGTCTTAAGCCAACCTGAGATGCTCAAGCTTGATGGGGGGAGGGGCGTCCACCATTACTGAGGCTTGAGTAGGTGGTTTTCCCCTCACAGTGCAAACAAAGCCGCCAGGAAGTTCAGACCAGGCGGAGCCCACCACAGCTCATAAAGCTGCTGTAGCCAGACTGGCTCTCTAGATTCCTCCTCTCTGGGCAGGGCATCTCTGAAAGAAAGGCAGCAGCCCCAGTCAGGGTCTTATAGATAAAACTCCCATCTCCCTGGGATGGAGCACCTGGGGGAAGGGGTGACTGTGGGTGCAGCTTCAGCTGACTTAAACATTCCTGCCTGCCAGCTCTGAATGAGCAGCATATCTCCCAGCACAGCACTGGAGCTTTGCTAAGGGACAGACTTCCTCCTCAAGTGGGTCCCTGATCCCCATGCCTCCTGACTGGGAGATACCTCCCAGCAGGGATCAACAGACACCTCATACAGGAGAGCTCTGGACATCTGGTGGGTGCCCCTCTGGGACAAAGCTTCCAGAGGAAGGAACAGGCGGCAACCTTTGCTGTTCTGCAGCCTCTGCTGGTGATACCCAGGCAAACAGGGTCTGGAGTGGACCTCCAACAAACTCCAGCAGACTTGCAGCAGAGGGGCCTGACTGTTAGAAGGAAAACTAACAAACAGAAAGGAACAGCATCAACAACAATAAAAAGGATGTCCTCACAGAAATCCCATCAGTAGGTCACCAACATCAAAGACCAAAGGTAGATAAATCCACAAAGATGAGGAAAAACCAGTGCAAAAAGGCTGAAAATTCCAAAAACCAGAATGCCTCTTCTCCTCCAAAGGATCACAACTCCTTGCCAGCAACGGAACAAAGCTGGATGGAGAATGACTTTGATGAGCTGACAGAAGTAGGCTTCAGAAGGTCGGTAATAACAAACTTCTCTGAGCTAAAGGAGGATGTTCTAAACAAATGCAAGGAAGCTAAGAACCTTCAAAGAAAAGTTAGAGGAATTGCTAACTAGAATAACCAATTTACAGAAGAACATAAATGACCTGATGAAGCTACAAAATACAGCATGAGAACTTCATGAATTGTACATAAGTATCAATAGCCAAATCGATCAAGCAGAAGAAAGGATATCAGAGATTAAAGATCTACTTAATGAAATAAAGCATGAAGACAAGATTAGAGAAAAAAGAATGAAAAGGAACAAACAGAGCTTCCAAGAAATATGGGACTATGTGAAAAGATCAAACCTATGTTTGATTAGTGTACCTGAAAGTAACAGGGAGAATGGAACCAAATTGGAAAACACTCTTCAGGATATTATCCAGGAACTTCCTCAACTTAGCAAGATAGGCCAACATTCAAATTCAGGAAATACAGAGAACACCACAAAGACACTCCTCAAGAAGAGCAAACCCAAGACACATAATCATCAGATTCACCAAGGTTGAAATGAAGGAAAAACTGTTCAGTGCAGCCAGAGACAAAGGTCAGGTTACCCACAAAGGGAAGCCCATCAGACTAACAGTAGATCTCTCTGCAGAAACCCTACAAGCCAGAAGAGAGTGGGGGCCAATATTCAACATTCTTAAAGAAAAGAATTTTCAACCCAGAATTTCATATCCAGCCAAACTAAGCTTCATAAGCGAAGGAGAAATAAAATCCTTTACAGACAAACAAATGCTGAGAGATTTTGACACCACCAGGCCTACCTTACAAGAGCTCCTGAAGGAAGCACTAAACATGGAAAGGAACAACCAGTAGCAGCCACTGCAAAAACATACCAAATTGTAAAGACCTTCGACACTACAAAGAAACTGCATCAACTAATAGACAAAACAACCAGCTAGCATCATAATGACAGAATCAAATTCACACATAACAATATTAACCTTAAATGTAAATGGGTTAAATGGAGCAATTAAAAGACACAGCCTAGGAAATTGGATAGAGTCAAGACCCATCCGTGTGCTGTATTCAGGAGACCCATCTCATGTCCAAAGACATACATAGGCTCAAAATAAAGGGAAGGAGTAAGATTTACCAAGCAAATGGAAAGCAAAAAAAGAAGGAAGGGTTGCAATCCTAGTCTCTGATAAAACAGACTTTAAACTAACAAACATCAAAAAAGATAAACAAAGGCATTACATAATGGTAACAGGATCAATGCAACAAGAAGAGCCAACTATCCTAAATATATATGCACCCAATGCAGGAGCACCCAGATTCATAAAGCAAGTTCTTAAAGACCTACAAAGAGACTTAGACTCCCACACAATAATAATAAAGTGGGAGACTTTAACACCCCACTGTCAATGTTAGACAGATTAACGAGACAGAAAATTAACAAGGATATTCAGGACTTGAACTCAACTCTGGACCAAGAGGACCTAATAGACATCTACAGAACTCTCCACCCCAAATCAACAGAACATACATTTTTCTCAGCACCACATTGCACTTATTCTAAAATTGACCACATAATTGGAAGTAAAACACTCCTCAACAAATGGAAAAGAACAGAAATCATAACAAACAGTCTCTCAGACCACAGTGCAATGAAATTAGAACTCAGGATAAAGAAACTCACTCAAAGCTGCACAACTACATGGGAACTGAACAACCTGCTTCTGATTGGCTACTGGGTAAAAAACAAAATTAAGGCAAAAATAAATAACTTCTAGGAAACCAATGAGAACAAAGACACAACATACCAGAATCTCTAAGACACAAAGCAGTGTGTAAAGGGAAATTTATAGCACTAAATGCCCACAAGAGAAAGCAGAAAAGATCTAAAATGGACACCCTAACATCACAATTAAAAGAACTAGAGAAGCAAGAGCAAATAAATCCAAAAGCTGGCAGAAGACAAGAAATAACTAAGATCAGAGCAGAACTGAAGGAGATAGAGACACAAAAAACCCTTCAAAAAATCAATAAATTCAGGAGCAGGTTTTTTGAAAAGATCAACAAAATAGATAGACCAGTAGCCAGACTAATAAACAAGAAAGAGAGAAGAATCAAATAGACACAATAAAAAATGATAAACGGGATATCACCACCGATCCCACAGAAATACAAACTACCATCAGAGAATACTATAAACACCTCTACACAAATAAACTAGAAAATCTAGAAGAAATGGATAAATTCCTGGATACATAACCCTCCCAAGACTAAACCAGGAAGAAGTCAAATATCTGAAGAGACCAATAACAAATTCTGAAAATGAGGCAGTAATTAATAGCCTACCAACCCAAAAAAGCCTGGGACCAGACATATTCACAGCAGATTTCTACCAGAGGTACAAAGAGGAGCTGGTACTATTCCTTCTGAAACTATTCCAAACAATAGAAAAAGAGGGACTCCTCCGTAACTCATTTTATGATGCCAGCAGCATCCTGATACCAAAGCCTAGCAGAGACACAACAAAAAAGAAAATTTCAGGCCAATATTCCTAATGAACATCGATGTGAAAATCTTCAATAAAATACTGGCAAAGCGAATCCAGCAGTACATCAAAAAGCTCATCCACCACGATCAAGTGGGCTTCACCCCTGGGATGCAAGGCTGGTTTAACATATGCAAATCAATAAACATAATCCAGCATATAAACAGAACCGATGACAAAAACCACATGATTATCTCAATAGATGCAGAAAAGGCCTTCAACAAAATTCAACAGCCCTTCATGCTAAAAACTCTCAATAAATTCGGCATTGATGGAACATATCTCAAAATAATAAGAGCTAGTTATGACAGACCCACAGCCAATATCATACTCAATGGGCAAAAACTGGAAGCATTCCCTTTGAAAACTGGCACAAGACAGGGATGCCCTCTCTCACCACTCCTATTCAACATGGTGTTGGAAGTTCTGGCTAGGGCAATCAGGCAAGAGAAAGAAATAAAGGGTATTCAAACAGGAAGAGAGGAATTCAAATTGTCTCTGTTTGCAGATGACATGATCCTATATTAAGAAAACCTCATCATCTCAGCCCCAAATCTCCTTAAGCTGATAAACAACTCTGGCAAAGTCTCAGGATACAAAACCAATGTGCAGAAATCACAAGCATTCCTATACACCAATAACAGACAAACAGAGAGCCAAATCATGAATGAACCCCCATTCACAATTGCTATAGAGAAAAAATTACCTAGGAATACAACTTACAAGGGATGTGTAGGACCTCTTCAAGGAGAACTACAAACCACTGCTCAAGAAAATAAGAGAGGACACAAACAAATGGAAAAACATTCCCTGCTCATGGATAGGAAGAATCAATAACATGAAAATGGCCATATGGCCCAAAGTAATTTATAGATTAAATGCTATCCCCATCAACCTACCATTGACTTTTTTCAGAGAATTAGAAAAAACTACTTTAAATTTCATATGGAACCAAAAAAAAAAGCCTACATAGCCAAGACAATCCTAAGCAAAAATAACAAAGCTGGAGGCATCACGCTACCTGACTTCAAACTATACTACAAGGCTACAGTAACCAAAACAGCATGGTACTGATACCAAAATAGATATATAGACCAATGAAACAGAACAGAGGCCTCAGAAATAACATCACACATCTACAACCATCTGATCTTTGACAAACCTGACATACACAACAATGGGGAAAGGATTCCCTATCTAATAAATGGTGTTGGGAAAACTGGCTAGCCGTATGCAGAAAACTGAAACTGGACCCCTTCCTTACACCTTATACAAAAATTAACTCAAGATGCATTAAAGACTTTAACATAAGACCTAAAACCATAAAAACCCTAGACAAAAACCTAGGCAATACCATTCAGGACATAGGCATGGGCAAGGACTTCATGACTAAAACACCAAAAGCAATGGCAACAAAAGCCAAAATTGACAAATGAGGTCTAATTAAATTAAAGAGCTTCTGCACAGCAAAATAAACTATCCAGAGTGAACAGGTAACCTATAGAATGGGAGAAAATTTTTGCAATCTATCCATCTGACAAAGGCTAATATCCAGAATCTACAAAGAACTTAAACAAATTTACAAGAAAAATAAACAAACAACCCCATCAAAAAGTCGGCAAAGGACATGAACAGACACTTCTCAAAAGAAGAAATTTATGCAGTCAACAGACATATGAAAAAATGCTCATCATCACTGCTCATTTCACTCATCAGAGAAATGCAAATGCAAATCAAAATCACAATGAGATACCATCTCACGCCAGTTAGAATGGCAATCATTAAAAAGTCAGGAAACAACAGATGCTGGAGAGGATGTGGAGAAATAGAAACGCGTTTACTCTGTTGATGCAAGTGTAAATTAGCTCACATTGTGGAAGACAGGGTGGTGATTCCTCAAGGATCTAGAACCAGAAATACCACTTGACTCAGCAATCCCATTACTGGGTATATACTCAAAGGATTATAAATCATTCTACTATAAAGACACATGCACTCATAAGTTTATTGCAGCACTGTTCACAATAGCAAAAAACTTGGAACCAACTCAAATGCCCACCAATGATAGACTGGATAAAGAAAATGTGGCACATATACACCATGGAATACTATGCAGCCATAAATAAGAATGAGTTCATGTCCTTTGCAGGGATATGGATGAAGCTGGAAATCATCATTCTCAGCAAACTAACACAGGAACAGAAAACCAAACACCACATGTTCTCACTCATAAGTGGGAGTTGAACAATGAGAACACATGGACACAGGGAGAGGAACATCACACACCGGTGCCTGTTGTGGAGGGATGGCATTAGCAGAAATACCTAATGTAGAGAACAAGTTGATGGGTGCAGCAAACCACCATGGCACATGTATACCTATGTAACAAACCTGCACATTCTGCACATGTATTCCAAAAAATTACAGTATAATTTTTTTAAAAAAAGAAACAAATTAGCTCTTTCCAACATGAGCTATAGATTTGATACAAACCAAATCAAAATCATGGGAAGTTCTTTTGTAGATAACAATAAACTGACTCTAAAACTTTTATCCAAATGGGACAGCCACTTTGGAAGACAGTTTGGCAGTTTGTTTTTTACAAAGTCAAACATACTCTTACCACATGATCCAGCAATTGTGCCCATTGGTGTTTACCCAAAGAAGTTGAATACATGTCCATACAAAAAAACATGCGCAAGGATGCTAATAGCAGCTTTTTTCTTAATTCCCAAAACTTTGAAACAACCAAGATGTCTTTTAGTAGGTGAATGGATAAACGATGGTATGTGCAGCCAGTGGAACATTATTCAGCACTCAAAAGAAATTAGCTATTAAGTCCTGAGAAAACGCATGGGGGATGAGTTTCAAGTCAAGGTTAAACAAACAAACAAACAAACAAAAAAGACATGAGGGAAACTTAAATGCGTATTACTCAGTGAAAGAAACCAATCTGAAAAGGCTACATACTGTATGATTCCAACTATATGATATTCTAGAAGAGGCAAAATATGGCGACAGTAAAAAGATCAGTGGATGACAGGAGTTGGGGGTAAGAAGAGGAATGAATAGGAGGAGCACAGAAGAATTTTAAGACAGTGAAAATACTCCACATCATACTATAATAATGGGTATAAGTCATTATAAATTTTCTAAAATCCATAGACTGTACACCACCAAGAGTGAACCCTACAGCAAACTATGGACTTTGGGTGATTATGGTGTGACAATACTGGTTCCTCTATTGTAACAAATGTGCCACTCTGGAGGGGGATGTTGATAACTGGGAAGGCTATGGATGTCTAGGGGCACGGGGTATATGAGAACTCTCAATTTCGTTGTGAACCTAAAACTGCCTTAAAAATAAAATCTTAAAAAAATAATAATTACAAGAATATGTTGGTGAACATTAAGCTAACTTTAAGATAATAGAAGTAATAATTTTCATATCAACAACTATCATTTATTGAATGCTCACCACATGCCAAAGTATTATGCAAAGCATTTTATAGATTCTCTCTGTAAAAGTATACGATGCAGGAAAAATCAACATCTCGATATTATGAAAAGTGAACAAGCTCTGCAAAGGATGCATTGTATCAAGGCCACAGAGCTAGCAAGTTTAAGTTAGAATTTGAAACCAAGTCTGTATACCTCTAAACCTGGCCTCATCACCACCTAAGGTTGCTTTGGTTGCTTGCTTGGTTGGTTGGTTTGGTTTTCTCTTTAAAGATAGGGTCAGGCTGGAGTGCAGTGGCGCAATCACTGCTCACTGTAACCTCAAACTCCTGGGCTCAAGTGATACCCCTGCCTTGGCCTCCCATGTAGCTGGGACTACAGGTGAGTGCCATCGTGCCCAGATAATTTTTTTTTCTGGTAAGTCACTTATTATTCTACATGTTATGTCCAGTTATAAGATTTTGCTCCTTACTTGAATTTAGAGATAAAACTGGAAATCAGAGAACTGTTGGAGTTGCTGAACCCAGCCCACAGTTGTAAAGGAAGGTGATTTGCTTACTCCCTTTGATACACACAGAAAATTATTCAGAGTACATCTTTTTTTTTTCTAGTATCATAAATTTCTTTTATTATTATTATTATTATTATTATACTTTAAGTTCTAGGGTACATGTGCATAACATGAAGGTTTGTTACATATGTATACTTGTGCCATGTTGGTGTGCTGCACCCATCAACTCGTCAGCACCCATCAACTCATCATTTACATCAGGTAAAACTCAGAATGCAATCCCTCCCCCCACACCCCTCCCCATAATAGGCTGCAGTGTGTGATGTTCCCCTTCCCGAGTCCAGGTGATCTCATTGTTCAGTTCCCACGTATGAGTGAGAACATGCGGTGTTTGGTTTTCTGTTCTTGAGATAGTTTGCTGAGAATGACGGTTTCCAGCTGCATCCATGTCCCTACAAAGGACACAAACTCATCCTTTTTTATGGCTGCATAGTATTCCATGGTGTATATGTGCCACATTTTCTTAATCTAGTCTGTCACTGATGGACATTTGGGTTGATTCCAAGTCTTTGCTATTGTGAATAGTGCCACAATGAACATACGTCTGCATGTGTCTTTATAGCAGCATGATTTATAATCCTTTGGGTATATACCCAGCAATGGGATGGCTGGGTCATATGGTTCTAGATTCTAGATTCTTGAGGAATCGCCATACTGTTTTCCATAATGGTTGAACTAGTTTACAATCCCACCAACAGTGTAAAAGTGTTCCTATTTCTCCACATCCTCTCCAGCACCTGTTGTTTCCTGATTTTTTAATGATTGCCATTCTAACTGGTGTGAGATGGTATCTCATTGTGGTTTTGATTTGCATTTCTCTGATGGCCAGAGATGATGAGCATTGTTTCATGTGTCTGTTGGCTGTATGCATGTCTTCTTTTGAGAAATGTCTGTTCATATCCCTTGCCCACTTTTTGATGGGGTTGTTTGTTTTTTTCTTGTAAATTGGTTTGAGTTCTTTGTAGGTTCTGGATACTAGCCCTTTGTCAGATGAGTAGATTGCAAAAATTTTCTCCCATTCTGTAGGTTGCCTGTTCACTCTGATGGTAGTTTCTTTTGCTGTGCAGAAGCTCTTTAGTTTAATTAGATCCCCTTTGTCAATTTTGGCTTTTGTTGCCATTGCTTTTGGTGTTTTAGACATGAAGTCCTTGCCCATGCCTATGTCCTGAATGGTATTACCTAGGTTTTCTTCTAGGGTTTTCATGGTATTAGGTCTAACACTTAAGTCTCTAATCCATCTTGAATTAATTTTCATATAAGGAGTAAGGAAAGGATCCAGTTTCAGCTTTCTACTGAAAATTGGCTAGCCAATTTTCCCAGCACCATTTATTAAATAGGGAATCTTTTCCCCATTTCTTGTTTTTCTCAGGTTTGTCAAAGATCAGATGGCTGTAGATATGTGGTATTATTTCTGAGGACTCTGTTCTGTTCCATTGGTCTGTATCTCTGTTTTGGTACCAGTACCATGATGTTTTGGTTACTGTAGCTTTGTAGTATAGTTTGAAGTCAGGTAGCGTGATGCCTCCAGCTTTGTTCTTTTGACTTAGGATTGTCTTGGCAATGTGGGCTCTTTTTTGGTTCCATATGAACTTTAAAGCAGTTTTTTCCAATTCTGTGAAGAAAGTCACTGGTAGCTTGATGGGAATGGCACTGAATCTATAAATTACCTTGGGCATTATGACCATTTTCACGATATTGATTCTTCCTATCCATGAGCATGGTATGTTCTTCCATTTGTTTGTGTCCTCTTTTCTTTCACTGAGCAGTGGTTTGTAGTTCTCCTTGAAGAGGTCCTTTACATACCTTGTAAGTTGGATTCCTAGGTATTTTATTCTCTTTGAAGCAATTGTGAATGGAAGTTCATTCCTGATTTGGCTCTCTGTTTGTCTGTTACTGGTGTATAAGAATGCTTGTGATTTTTGCACATTAATTTTGTATCCTGAGACTTTGCTGAAGTTGCTTATCAGCTTAAGAAGATTTTGGGCTGAGATGATGGGGTTTTCTAAATATACAATCATGTCATCTGCAAACAGGGACAATTTGACTTCTTCTTTTCCTAACTGAATATCCTTTATTTCTTTCTCTTGCCTGATTGCCCTAGCCAGAACTTCCAACACTATGTTGAATAGGAGTGGTGAGAGAGGACATCCCTGTCTTGTGCCAGTTTTCAAAGGGAATGCTTCCAGTTTTTGCCCATTCAGCATGATATTGGCTGTGCGTTTGTCATAAATAGCTCTTATTATTTTGAGATACGTTCCATCAATATGGAATTTATTGAGAGTTTTTAGCATGAAGGGCTGTTAAATTTTGTTGAAGGCCTTTTCTGCATCTATTGAGATAATCATGTGGTTTTTGTTTTTGGTTCTGCTTATATGCTGGATTATGTTTATTGATTTGCGTATGTTGCTTTAAATGTGTCCCAGAGATTATGGTATGTTGTGTTGTTGTTCTCATTGGTTTCAAAGAACATATTTATTTCTACCTTCATTTCGTTATGTACCCAGGAGTCATTCAGGAGCAAGTTGTTCAGTTTCCATGTAGTTGAGTGGTTTTGATTGAGTTTCTTAGACCTGAGTTCTAGTTTGATTGCACTGTGGTCTGAGAGACAGTTTGTTATGATTTCTGTTCTTGTACATTTGCTGAGGAGTGCTTTACTTCCAATTATGTGGTCAATTTTGGAATAAGTGCGATGTGGTGCTGAGAAGAATGTATATTCTGTTGATTTGGGGTGGAGAGTTCTGTAGATGTCTATTAGGTCTGCTTGCTGCAGAGATGAGTTCAATTACTGGATATCCTTGTTAACTTTCTGTCTCGTTGATTTGTCTAATGTTGACACTGGGGTGTTGAAGTCTCCCATTATTATTGTATGAGAGTCTAAGTCTCTTTGCAAGTCTCTAAGGACTTGCTTTATGAATCTGGGTGCTCCTGTATTGGGTGCATATGTATTTAGGATAGTTAGCTCTTCCTGTTGAATTGATCCCTTTACCATTATGTAATGGCCTTCTTTGTCTCTTTTGATCTTTGGTGGTTTAAAGTCTGTTTTATCAGAGGCTAGGATTGCAACCCCTGCTTTTTTTGTTCTCCATTTGCTTGGTAGATCTTCCTCCATCCCTTTATTTTGAGCCTATATGTGTCTCTGCATGTGAGATGGATCTCCTGAATACAGCAAACTGATGTATCTTGACTCTTGATCCAGTTTGCCAGTCTGTGTCTTTTAACTGGACCATTTAGTCCATTTACATTTAAGGTTAATATTGTTTTGTGTGAACTTGATCCTGTCATTATGATATTAGCTGGTTATATTGCTCGTTAGTTGATGCAGTTTCTTCCTAGCATTGATGGTCTTTACATTTTGGCATGTTTTTGCAATGGCTGGTACCGGTTGTTCCTTTCCATGTTTAGTGCTTCCTTCAGGGTCTCTTGTAAGGCAGGCCTGGTGGTGACAAAATCTCTCAGCATTTGCTTATCTGTAAAGGATTTAATTTCTCCTTCACTGATGAAACTTAGTTTGGATGGATATGAAATTCTGAGTTGAAAATTCTTTTCTTTAAGAATGTTGAATATTGGCCCCCACTCTCTTCTGGCTTGTAGAGTTTCTGCCGAGAGATCTACTGTCAATCTGATGGGCTTCCCTTTGCGGGTAACCCATCCTTTCTCTCTGGCTGCCCTTAACAGTTTTTCCTTCATTTCACCTTTGGTTAATCTGACAATTATGTGTCTTGGAGTTGCTCTTCTCGAGGAGTATCTTTGTGGCATTCTCTGTATTTCCTGAATTTGAATGTTGGCCTGCCTTACTCGGTTGGGGAAGTTCTCCTGGATGATATCCTGAAGAGTGTTTTCCAACTTGGTTCCATTTTCCCCCTCACTTTCAGGCACCCCAATCAGATGTAGATTTGGTCTTTTCACATAATCCCATACTTCTTGGAGGCTTTGTTCATTTCTTTTTCCTCTTTTTTCTTAAGACTTCTCTTCTCGCTTCATTTCATTCATTTGATCCTCAATAGCTGATACTCTTTCTTCCAGTTGATTGAGTCAGTTACTGAAGCTTGTGCATTTGTCACGTATTTCTCATGTCATGGTTTTTATCTCTGTCAGTTCGTTTATGGCCTTCTCTGCATTGATTATTCTAGTTATCCATTCTTCCATTCTTTTTTCAAGATTTTTAGTTTCTTTGCGCTGGGTACATAATTCCTCCTTTAGCTCTGAGAAGTTTGATGGACTGAAGCCTTCTTCTCTCAACTTGTCAAAGTCATTCTCCGTCCCGCTTTGATCCATTGCTGGCAATGAGCTGCGTTCCTTTGGAGGAGGAGATGCGCTCTTACTCTTTGAATTTCCAGCTTTTCTGCCCTGCTTTTTGTTGTTGTTGTTTAGCTGTGCCCTGTCCCCAGAGGTGGAGTCTACAGAGACAGGCAGGCCTCCTTGAGCTGCTGTGAGCTCCACCCAGTTCAAGCTTCCCAGCGGCTTTGTTTACCTACTTAAGCCTCAGCAATGGCGGGCGCCCCTCCCCCAGCCTCACTGCTGCCTTGCCATTAGATCACAGACTGCTGTGCTAGCAATGAGGGAGGCTCCGCGGGCGTGGGACCCTCCAGGCCAGGTGTGGGATATAATCTCCTGGTGTGCCTTTTGCTAAGACCTTTGGTAAAGCGCAGTATTGGGGCAGAAGTTACCTGATTTTCCAGGTGTTGTGTGTCTCAGTTCCCCTGGCTAGGAAAAGGGATTCTGTTCCCCCTTGCACTTCCCAGGTGAGGTGATGCCTCGCCCTGCTTCAGCTCTCACTGGTCTGGCTGCAGCAGCTGACCAGCAGCGATTGTCCGGCACTCCCTAGTGAGATGAACCCGGTACCTCAGTTGAAAACGCAGAAATCACCCGTCTTCTGTGTCGCTGGTGCTGGGAGCTGAAGACTGGAGCTGTTCCTATTCAGCCATCTTGCTCCGCCCCCCGTGCCCAGATAATTTGTTAAAAATGTTTTAGAGATGAGGTCTCACTATGTTGCCCGGGGTGGTCTTAAACTCTTGGTCTCAAGCAGGGTTGGTTGTGTTTAATGGAAATAAAAGGGTTATTATGTATAAAGTTCTTAGAGGAGTGTCTGGCCCTGTATGACCATGAGCAGTTATTTATTCAGCTCTTGGCTAAGAACGTGGACTCTTCACTCCATGCCCACTGCTTGGTTACTTAGCGTTTTCTTGAAAGCTCTGTGCCTTAGTTTACTCATCTATGAATGAGTATAATAATTAGAGGACTAAAATAACTAATAGAGAGACAGGTACTTAAAATGGTATTGGAAACAGGGGAAGGGTTGTGTCAATAAGCGCTACTACTAATTGTTGTGTCTATTTCCCATAATCAAAGAGTGAAAATGGGAAGCAACATAAATGTCCAACAAAGGAGAATGATGTATTTTAAAAATTATAACCAAATATTGGGATACTATTTGATCATTAAAAAGCATGGTTTGCAAGAGTATGTAAAGACAAAAGATAATTCTCACAATAAATACAATGTAAAATAAAAAGATTCGAAAATGTCAGGATATTTTTTGGTGTTTTTTTTGTTCTGTTTTGTTTTTAAACCAAAGATGGTCACTTTCAGTAGAATGTTTTTAATATTGTTTTTTAATATATAGTAGTTGTGTGGTTGTACATATAAACATATACACATATAATGATAATGTGCAGAAAACAGATAATGAAATAAACACTTATAATGGTAAAAAAAAATTGACATTCAGATGTTAAATAGGAATAATAGTCACAAATATTGAAGAAAAGCATATAAAATTATCACTAGCAAACTATATGATTTTTATCTAAAAAAGAACAAGAGAATCAACTAAAATGTTCCCCAGAAGTGAAGAGTTTAGTAAAATAGCCTAATAAAAGAAATAAATAAAAATCAATCATTTTCTTGCAGTCAGTTGGAAGATATGGTAACTGCAAAAAGATTCCATTATCAGTTGCATTAAAAATGTGAGCTATCTTAGAATGACTCAAATGAGAACAGTGCAGAACTCACAAAAAAGGAACAACAAAATTTTAATAACAGGAGTGCCCTAGCCAATAAACTGGATGGATACCAATGCAAAATCTAGAGTCTACCTCTCTAAACATGCATTATTTTTATCAATAAATAAAAATAATTATTTTCTGGTGAAACAAAAAAATGTTATATTAAAATGAAACCTTCAAGTGAGCAATCACTAAGCAGGTGTTTCCCTAAAAGATTATAGAGATAAATGAGTCTTTTGAGCATTTCTCACAAAATCAAATAACTTAAAGGAAAAAAAATGCTGTGGAATAACAAAACATATACTTCAGCCACTTCACCTTTCAGAAGAGTGGCACGAGGATCTCCCCTCCGGGTTACGTGGCTCTTTTATTTAGGAAAACACCTCAAGGGATCTGTTTTCTTATGAAAGCAGGCCCTGGGCTAGTTCAAATGGGGAAATGTGTTGATAAAGATAACTAAATTATTCTATTTAATAATGATCTTATAGGATTTTAGCATTCATTCCTGGCTTCTTGAGGAGAAGCTTAGGGCACTGGGAGAGAAAGCAGAGAGGGAATTCGAGAAGTAGCAGCCCAGAAACCTTGCAGGAATAGGGAATCCAAAGACACTAACACGAGGAAGGGAAAGCTAAGGTCTATAAAAACAGTGAGGACTCAGATTGAAGATTAGGTTGCTGACTGCTTTCAACTATTCTCGATTCCCCTGTCTGTCACTCTCAAACCTTCAGGTCAAGTCATGCAAATACAATGGTCTTGGATAATGGAGCTTTGATTATGGAAGAATAGGACTAGCTACCAGAATGGAGGACTTCTAGGTGCAAGGCACTTAAGGACATCTCTGTCCAGTCATCAGCTGACCACCCAGCTAACTGAGCAGAGACTTCCAAGGTCACATATAAAAAAGAATTGAAGACTTCGCAGAATTAGTTTAGGAAGTCACTTAAAAAAAAATAGCAACAACAACAAACCCTGGAATGGGAGGGAAATCTGGTTTTCATTTAATATTTAAATATTTAATAAGTTTTATTTCCCTTTAAAATAATACATAATTATATAATCACATATTATTTTAAATATCTGACTTTCAACAAAAGATTGTAAGACATGTGAAGAAACAGGAAAGTATGGTCCATATTTTTATAATGATAAAAGTGTCCCTGCCTGCCCAACATGGTGAAACCCCATGTCTACATTTAAATACACACACACAAAAAAACATTAGCCAGGCACAGTGGCGTACGCCTGTAATCCCAGTTACTCGGGAGGCTGAGGCAGGAGAATCACTTGAACCCAGGAGGCAGAGGTTGCAGTGAACCAAGATTGCAGTACTGCACTCTAGCTTGGGTGACAGAGCAAGACTCACTCTCAAAAAAAAAAGTATTGATCCATCAAGAAGACATAATTATAAATGTATATACACCTAAAGCAGAGCTCCAAAATACTTGAAACAAAACCTGACAGATTTGGAGGGAAAAATAGACAATTAAGCTACCACAGTTGGAGATTTTAATGCTGCACTTTCAGTAACTGGTAGAACTGGACAGAAGATGTAAGGCTAAAACTACACTACAAACCTACAGACCTAGCAGCTTCTGGAGAACACCCCACACCACCGCACACACCCACGCACCGCAGTCTTCTCCACCATGCCACCACACACTCTTCTTCAACATGTCACTGCACACACCCACACACTGCACATTCTTCTCCAGTGATCACGGAATATTACCAGCTGATTTTGTGCCCATGCCCGTCAGTATGCCCTTTCTCCACAAAGGTGACTGCACTCCTGAATTATTCTACTTCCTATGTTAGTTTGCCTGTTATTGCAGCTTTTAAAAAATGTAATCAGGGCAGGGGTAGTAGCTCAGGCCTATCATCAAGGACTTTGGGAGGCCGAGGCAGGAGGATTGCCTGAGTCCAAGGAGTTTGAGACCAGCCCGGGCAACACAGTGAGATCCTGTCTCTACCAAAAATTAAAAAAATTCATTAGTACATGACTGAAGTTCCAGCTATTCAGGATGCTAAGGTGGGAGGATTGCTTGAGCCTGGGAGGTTGAGGTTGCAGTGAGCTATGATTACACTACTGCAGTCCAGCCTGGGCAGCAGAGTGAGACCTTGCTTTAAAAAAAAAAAAGGAAGCGTATGATACGCATTATGGTGTGTTTGGTGTCCTTCCTTCTACAGTATGCCTGCAAGATTCATCCATGTTGACATTTGTCGTTGCAGCTTGTCCATATTTATTGCTGTTTTACTGTCTATTTTATAAGCAACACACTTTATCTGTTGTCCTATTGTTAGACATTTGAACTGTCTTCACTTTTTGCCTATTTCAACAATGTCATTATAAACCTGCATGCATATGCCTTTTGGTTCACAGGCATACACATTTCTCTTGGGTATATACTTAGGAGCGGAGATGATAGGTGATAGGACATCTTGTAGATAGTACTAAATGATTTTCCAATATGTTATGAAAATATACACCCTCAAGTAAACCTCAAGGTTTCCTACTGATGCATAACAAGCTAAACCAAAATTTAGTAACTTAAACAATAGGCATTTTCCTATATATCATGGATGTCTGAGTCAGAAACTCAGACTACTTAATGGAAGTATTTGTGAGAGATTGAATAGTATAAGTTTGGCAAAGATTTTGGATTAGAAACTTTTGTTTTTTTCACTTAAAAAAAATTTTTTTATTTTTAATTTTTGTGGTTAGTTTTTTTTCTTGTAAGAGTTGGTTCAGCTATGGTCAGAGCTGATGAGTTAATCCTCAGAATTAAAAGGACTGGTAAAACTAATGAAAGGGGAGGATTCATTCTGTAAATAAATATTCTCTAGGAGAATTATCTAAGAGAAAGTTATTTCACTAAAGAATTTATGGTCTAGCTGGATGCGGTGACTCACGCCTGTAATCCCATCACTTTGGGAGGCTGAGGTCAGTGGATCACTTGAGGTCAGGAGTTTGAGACCAGCCTGGCCAACATAGTGAAACCCCCTCTCTACTAAAATACAAAAATTAGCTGGTCGTGGTGGTGCACATCTGTAATCCCAGCTACTCAGGAGGCTGAGGCAAGAGAATCACTTGAACCCGGGAGGTGGAGGTTGCAGTGAGCCAAGATTGTGCCACTGCACTCCAGCCTGGGTGACAGAGCGAGACTCTGTCTCAAAAAAATAAATAAATAAATTATTGTCTAATATTAGGAGTTTACATGTAAAAATAATACCTAAAAGAACACCTCCAATTTTATATATTTCGTGATGGAATTATGTGAGCATAAACATATAAAGGGGTCATGGAGGTGATAATCTGCAGGTCACATCTGGCAGACTCTCAAATTATCTGCCTGGGGAAAGTCTTATAATTCATGGCCTACACATCCTGTTCCCTGAGTAAGGAATCTTACTGTGAGTTCCTCCAACTGTTGACATACTGATTAATACATAACTTATTGACATTGAAAAGAACACTGACTTGTTTCTGAATCATACAATTTTACTGCTTGTCTTGCACATAGAACATTTTAGCCTGTATGTTGTAATCTGCAGCCAATGATTGCAAACTCTTTATTGTAATCACCAATGAAAAAGGATAACTCCCATGAGGAGTCACCCTCCCTACTCCCAAACTTTCCCAGAAAAGTCTTTCAAGTGGTAGCTGACTCCAGAACATGGCCAACATGGAACTTCTAGCTTAGCACATTTTTGCATTTGAAAGTTGTTTTGATTGTCAAAAGAGTCAGATGAAAGCATAAACTTATAAGACTTCAAGCGTAGGAGGTGCTGACATCATAAATGGGTTTAATGCCATATTAAGTTGAAATTAATTCTGGGACGATGGAGAACTGTTTTAAATAAGATAGAGACATCATTTGGTTTATGACCAAATCAAGATGTAGAATATTCTTGAACCAAGAAGTTCCCTCATGCCCATTTACAGTCAATTATCTCCCCTGACCCCATGCCCCCAACTACAAACCTAACTTCTGTCACTATAGTTTTTCCTTATCTAGAATTTCACATAAATAGAACTATGTATAGTATGCAGTCATTTTACTTAGCAAAATGTCTTATGTTTATGTAGTCATTTCTTTTATTGCTGAGTAGTATTCCACTGTGTAGATTTACAACTGTTGATGTACTCACTAATCGATAGACATTTGGATGGTTTTCGGCTTTGACCTATAATGAGTATTTACTTATAAGTCGTTGTGCAAACATAGATTTCCTCTTGTTTTAGGTAAATACACTTGTGTAAAATGTATGGGTCATAGTACAAGTGTATGCTTAACTTTGTATGAGATGTCAAACTGTTTCTCAAAGATGCTGTTCCTATTTTGCTATCCCATTAGCGATATGAGAATTCCTGTTGCTCCACATCCGTGTGACCGCTTGATTTTGTCACTCTTTGATTCGTCATTTCAATATGCGATGACCCATGTTGGTTTTTTTTTTCAAGGAAATATGATTTACTAACATATTTTAACAAGTAGTGTGTATAGAAAATAACCAACAGATGTTTTTATATCTATAAATTATATTCAAAAATGCCCCAACATGTTCCAAATGTTTTTTAAAAAGTTTTATTGAGATATAATTCATATACCATATGATTTACCCATTTAAAATGTACAATCCAAAAATTTTAAGTGGATTAACAGAGTTATACAACTATCAGCACACAATCAATTTGAGAACATCACCCTTAAAAGAAACTCACACTCATTAGCAGAAATTCTCTATTTTCCCCCAACCCCTAACCCTAGGACACTACTAATCTACTCTGTTTCTATAGATTTGCCTATTCTGGACATTTCACATAAATGGAGTCACACAATGTGTGGTCTTTAAAGCTGACTTCTTTCCCTTATATATTTTCAAGATTCATCCAAGTCATAGCATGAATCATTATTTCATTCCCTTACTTGCCAAATAATATCTCATTGTATGGATATCCATATACGACGAGATATTTGGCAAGTAAAGGAATGAAATAATGATACATGCCAAACATCTCATTGTATAGATACACCACATTTAATTTTTATCCAGTCATCAGTTGAGCATTTGGGTTGTTCCCAGTTTTTGGTTTTTATAAATAATGTTCCTATGAATATGTATCTATAATTTTTTGTGGGACGTATGTTTTCATTTCTCTTGAGTATGTTACACTTTGTTTAAACATTTGAGAAACTGCAAAACTGTTACCCAAAGCAGCTGTATCATTGTACATTCCCACCAGCAATGCTTGAGGGTTCCAATTTCTCCACTTCCTTATCAATACTTCTGGGTCTTTTTTTTTTTAATAGCCATCCTAGACAGTTTGTAGTGGCATCTCATTGTGGTTTGCATTTGCAATCCCCTAAGGGTTATTGATTTTTAGCAATTTTTATGTATAAATCTTTCGTATATCTTCTTTGGATAAATGTCTATACAGATCCTTCGTCCATTTTAGAAATTAGGTTGTCTTTTTGAGTTGTAAGAGTTTTTTTCTGATACAAGTTCCTTATCAGGTATAGAATTTGCAAATATTTTATCCCAATCTATAGGCTGTCTTTTTACTTTCTTGATAGTGTCCTGTGAAAACACAAAAAGATGTTAATTTCAATGGAGTTCAATTTATATATTTTTTCTTTTGTCACTTGAGCTTCTGGTATCATGTCTAAGAAGTCTTCACCTAATCCAAGGTTATGAAGATTTACTTCTAGATTTACTTTGAAGATTTTACAGTTTTAGCTCTTACATTTTAAGTCTGATCCATTTTGAGTTCATTTTGCATGCAATGTGAGGAAGAAGTCCAACTTCATTCATTTGCATGTAGATATCCAGTTGTACCAGCACCATTTGTTGAAAAGAGTATTCTTTCCTCATTGAGTGAATTTGACACCGTGTTGAAAGTCAATTTGCCATAAATGTAAAGGTTTATTTCTGGACTGTCAATTCTATTCCTTTGAACTGTATGTCCAGTCTTATGCCAGTACCACAGAGTCTTGATTACCACAGTTTTTTAGTTAAGTTTTGAAGTCAGGAAAGAGAAATAATCCACTTTTGTTTTTTTGGTGTGTGTGTGTGTGTGTGTGATGCAGTCTTGATCTGTCGCCCAGGCTGGAGTGCAGTGGCGCAGTCTTGGCTCACTGCCACCTCCAGCTCCCGGGTTCCAGAGATTCTCCTGCCTCAGCCTCCCAAGTAGCTGGAACTACAGGTGCATGCCACCATGCCCAGCTAATTTTTTGTATTTTTAGTAGAGACGGGGTTTCACCGTGTTAGCCAGGATGGTCTTGATCTCCTGACCTCGTGATCCGCCTGCCTCGGCCTCCCAAGGTGCTGGGATTACAGGCATGAGCCACTGCGCTCAGCCTACTTTTGTTCTTTTTCAAAATATTTTAAGTATTCTGGGTCCTTTGCACTCCACATAAATTTTAGAATTAGTTTGTCTACTGAATCTGTAAATCAACTTGGTCACTATTGTCATCTTAACAGTATTAACTATTCTGATCATAAGCATGGATGTCTTTCCATTTACTTAGCTCTTCCTTAATTTCTTTCAGCAATATTTTGTAATTTCCCAAAGTGTACTTTTTGCATGTTTCATTAAATTCATTCCTAAAAATGCATTTTGAACAAATAATTTACTATTGCAAATGAAACCGTTTTCTGAATTTCATTTAGATTGTCTGTTAGTACAACATAAAAATAAGTGATATTTTTAATTAACTTATAAAAATCAATTATCAATTGATCCTCAACCTTGCTAAACTCATTTAGAGTTCCAATAGGTTTTTAGTGAATTCCTTAGGATTTTCTATATACAACATAATATTATCTGAAAATATTGTTATTTTACTTATTTTCTTTCCAATCTCGATGCCTTCTGTTCACTTGACTAATTTCCCTAGATGGAACTTCCAGCATAATGTTTAAAGGAAGGACCAAGAGTAAACATCCTTATCTCATTCCTGAGCTTAGAGGGAAAACATTCAGTCTTTCATTAGGTATCTTGTAACCCTATTATGTACTATCATGTAGCCTTATGGTGTAAGCTAAATGCTTTTTGTAGATCCCCCTTATTAGCTGATGAAGTTCCCTTTCATTCCAAATTGTTGAGTGGGGTGTGTGTGTAAAATGAAGGTGCATTGGATTTTATCAAATGCTTTTTCTGCATCTATTGAGATTATAATATGGCTTTTCTCCTGTATTGGTGTGAGGCATTACACAATTTGATTTTCATGTTAAACCAACCTTGTATTCCTGAGATAAATCCCTCATGGTCATGATGTATAATCCTTTTTCTATATTGCTTCACTCAGCTTCTAGTATTTTGTTTGCAAGTTTTGTGTCTATAAGACAAATTTCTCTGTAGCTTTAGTTTTTCATCTATGTCTTTGTCCAATTTTGGTACTAGAGTAATGCTGGTCTCATAGAACAAGTTAGGAAGTACTCCCTCTTCTATTTTTTGGAAGTGTGTAAATAATTGATATTCTTTTGATACAGGCCTAACTATTATGTACTCATAATTTAAAATAAAAAAATAAAAAATTTAAAAAGAACTGGCATTCTTTTAAAATGTTTGGTAGAATTCACCATCTGGGCCTGGACTTCTTGTTGCAGGTAGCTTTTTGAATACTAGCTCAACTTCTTTACTTGCTGCAGGTCTATCCGTATTTTCTATTTCTTCTGAGTCAGATTTAATTTTTTGATTTGTAGCTTCCTAGGAATGTGTTGATTTCATCTAAGTTACCTAATTTGTTGCCATACAGTTGCTCATAGTATTCCTTTTTATTTTGGTTTATTTTTTAAGATTAGCAAGTAGCAATATCTCTTTCATTCCTGTTTTAGTAATTCAGTGGGTTTTGTTTGGTTTTTGGTCTACCTACAGATTTGCTGATCAACAATTTTGTTGATCTTCTCAAAGAACCAACTTGCAGTTTCTTCTTTTTTCTTTCTTTCCTATTCTCAATTTCATAATTTCTGCTCTGATCTTTGTTTCCTCCCTTCAGGTTTAATTTGCCTTTTCTTTTATAGTGCTTCAAGAGAACGGTTTGGGATAGGTTTTCTTGTTTTTTGAGTCAGGGTCTCACTCTGTCACCAAGACTGGAGTGCAGTGGTGTAATCATGCCTCACTGCAGCCTCGAAATCCTGGGCTCAAGCAATCCTCCTACCTCTGCCTCCCAGGTAGCTGGGACTACAAGTGCATGCTATCATGTCTGGCTAATTTTTAAAATTTTTCAGAGAGACATGGTCTGGCTACATTGCACAGGCTGGTCTTGAACTGCTGGCTTCCAACAATCCTCCCACCTCGGCCTCCTAAACTTCTGGGATTACAGGCATGAGCCACTGCACCTGGTCTTTTATTATTATTCATACTCTAATAATATGGCCTTTTTTTCAGTTATAAATTCTCCTCTAAGCACTGCTTTAGCTGCACTTCGTAAGTTTTGGAATTTTGTGTCATTTTCATTCATCTCAAAGTATTTTCTAATTTCCTTGGTGATTTCTTCTTTGTTCCCCTGGTTATTTAGAAGTATGTACTTAATTGCCATGTTTATAAATTTCCCAGTTTCATTCACTTATTAATTTCTATTTTCAATTCATTGTGATTATATTTTCTACAGTTTCAATACTTTCACATTTTGATAGGAATTGCATTGAATCTGTAGATCAACTTGGGAGTTGTGGTTTGTTTTATGGCCTACGGACTGTTAATCCCTGCCCCAAGACAGGTGATAACTATATGTCAATGTAAATTCATCAATTGCAACAAATGCACCACTGTGGTACAAGATGTTGATAGTGGGTGAGGTTGTGCATGTGTGAGGAAAGGGAGTATATGGAAATAAACCTCCCTTTTTGAAAGAAATATTCTGAAGGTGTTTTTCATACTTTTCTTCTTCCCTTACATTTTTGATTTCTGGAGAATAGTTCTCAACAATGTAAACCTTCATTTCAAAACCCTATTTCTAAAATTCTTGAAATGGCCAGAATAATTCAATGTCAAATTAGAAAGATCATATCAGCATAGAAAAGAATAAGCTAGAATCCAATACATAGGAATCCAAATGAGAGCAAGCAGAAGTTACAAGTGCAAATAAATATACTATATTCCACACTCCATATCTGAGTAACTTTTAAAAACCTGAACTCTCTAATTTTTTGACCAGAGGCAAAATTACCTACCCATATTCTCCTTTTCACTTAAAACTCATGTGTAGTCCAGGTGCAGTGGCTCATGCCTGTAATCCAACACTTTGGGAGGCCAAAGCAGGTGGATCACTTAAGCTCAGCAGTTCGAGACCAGCCTGGGCAACGAACATGGTGAAACCCCATCTCTACAAAAAATACAAGAATTAGCTGGGCACAGCTACTTGGGAGGCTGAAGCAGGATAATCAACTGAGCCCAGGAGTCTGAGACTGCAGTGAGCCATTATCATGCCACTTTACTCCAACCTGGGCAACAGAGTGCGACCCTGTCTCAAAAAAAAGGGGGTGGGGGAGGGGGTTCATGCTTGTAATCCCAACACTTAGGGAGGCTGAGGTGGGTGGATCACCTGAGGTCAGGAGTTGAGATCCGCCTGGCCAACATGGTGAAACCCCATCTCTACTAAAAATACAAAGAATTAACCAGCTGTGGTGATGGGCACCTGTAATCCCAGCTACTCAGAAGGCTGAAGCAGGAGAACTGCTTGAATCCAGGAGGCATAGGTTGCAATGAGCTGAGATCGTACCACTGCACTCCAGCCTGGGCGCGAGACTCTGCCTCAAAAAAAAAAAAAAAAAAAAGTTGTCTTTTTACATTTATCTAAAACATAATTTAAACAGGCATTACTTTTAAGAGAAGTTTCAGGTTCAAAGCAAGATTGAGAGGAAGATAGAGTTCACATATATCCTCTACCCTCACGCATGCACAACCTTGCCCACTATTAACATCTTGTACCATAGGGGTACACTGGTTGCAACTGATGAACTTACATTGACATACAGTTATCACCTGAAGTTCATAGTTTGCCTTCGGGTTCACTCCTGGTGGTGTACATTCTATAGGTTTGGGCAAATGTACAATGACATATATTCACAACTGTAGTATTAGACAGAGTATTTTCACTGCCTTGGAAATCCTCTCTGCTCTATTTATTCACCCTTCCCTTCTCTCAACTCCTGGCAATCACTGATCTTTTTACTGTCTCCACAGCTTTGCCTTTTCCAGAATGTCATATAGTTGGAATCATACAGGATGTAACCTTTTCAGATTGACTCCTTTCACTGAATAATATAAACTTATGTTTTCTCCATGTTTTTAATGGCTTGATAGCTCTTTTTAGCACTGAATAATATTCCATTTTCTGGATGTATCAGTTTATATTTTACCATTCACCTACTGAAGGATATCTTGGTCGCTTCCAATTCTTGGCAATTATGGATAAAGCTGCTATAAATATCCATGTGCAGATTTTGCATGGACGCAAGTTTTCAATTCACCTGCATAAATACCAATGAGCACAATCGAATGGTAAGGGTATGTTTAGCTTTGTATAGCTTTTTAAAAACAACAAATATTCTCAAATTCTATGTCCAGTATGGTGCAGTAACTTCCCAGAAGACTGCCTTGCATATAGAAACTATAAACACTGCATTCAAAACAAAACAAAAACAAACAATTTTCTTAAGGCTCTAGAGTCAGAGTCGGGTAGATTTCGGCGGAGAGCCAAAACATGGAAGGGGCCGGCAGGGGGTGAGTTTTGGGGCTTTGTGGCTTTGTCCTTAGGGTAAAGCACAGAGTGTGGCACAGAACAGTGGAAGCTCCCACTGAAAATCACCCTCTCTCCAGCCTGAGGGAGGCAGAGCCCACTACAAAGTAAGGGGAAAATCCTGGATATAAAACAGCAGAGAAGAACCCAAGTTTCTATGTGTAACTCTGCCCAAGTCTGTGATTAACCTCTGAACCACTTATGTTCACGGCAGACTGCAAACAGCTCAGCCAAAAATAAGCTGAACTGAGATCTGAGCCAAAGGGGAGACAGTTGGCAGTTTGAGTCTAACCATGTTCATTGTCTGCTCAAATTGAACAGCAGCTCTTTCAAGGAACAATCCAGAGTCTCCATGACATAACATGCACAATGTCCAGGAATGTTGGGATATAGTCCCCAAATTCCGGATATACGAAGAACCAGGAAATGATGTTGGGGACCTGGTGGAAGCAATAAAAAAAGACCAAAGCCAAAATGATCCAGATGTGTTAAGTATCAAATAAGAACTTAAAAGCAATTATAATTATGCTTCATGAAGTTTTTAAAAATGTTAATGAAAGATTAGAAATTGAAAATTTTAAAAAATGGAAACTTTAGAATGAAAAATTAAAATATCTGAAATACTCACTAGATGGGCTTTAATATCAGAATGCACATGGTAGAGTCAGTAAACCTAAAGAGAATTTTTAAAACATGACTAAGACCTTAGAACAACATCAAAAGATCGAGTTCTAGAAAGAGAGGAGAGAAGATGGCACAGGGAAAAAAACACATGGGTAAATGGCAAAAAAAAAATAAAATAAAATCTCAAATTCAGTAAAATGCATACATTTAGAAATTCAAAAATCAAAGCAAAACTTGAGGATAAATATGAAGAAAAGCACAGCTAGGTACATCATAGTCAAAGTGCTTTAATCCAAAAATAGGAAAAATCATGAAAGCAGACAGAAAAAAAACTACACACCACATCCAGAGAGCAACAATTTGAACAGCCTCAGAAATCATACTGGAAACCCTGGAGGCCAAGAAACAGCGGGGCGTCTTTACAGTGCTAAATAAAACAAATACTAAAAAGACTGATGTTCAGAAAAGATCCTGTATTTGAAGACTGTTCTGGAATCAAAAGTAGCATAACAGAATTATACATCTAACCACTAATACCCAACATTGGTTTTAAAGTACTCTTTTCAAGAATACCCAAATACAGATGCTCCTATTAGCTGTTTTCTCACTGTCCTTTATCTTTTTCATAAAGGCTTTTTCACTACTACCTGAATGTAAAAGAAATGTATCATTTTTAAAGGTAAACAAACACTTAAAACTTTCAGAAAGCGTCATTTGAAAGGCTGTTTCCAACTTTTGTAACATTATAATGTTTCACTTTAAAAAAATGTTACTCTAGCTCCCTGGCTCCCTCCCATAATCCCAGCACTCTGGAAGGTTGAGGCACGTAGATCACCTGTGGCCAGGAGTTTGAAACTAGCCTGGCCGAAGAGGTGAAACCCCATGTCTACTAAAATGCAAAGATTAGCTGGGTGTGTTGGCAGGCGCCTGTAATCCCAGCTACTCGGGAAGCTGCGGCAGGAGAATCCCCTGAACCTGGGAGGCAGAGGTTGCAGTGAGCTAAGATCGCACCATCGCACTCCAGCCTGGGTGACAGAGTGAGACTCTGTATCAACAACAACAACAACAACAACAGCTACTCTAGTAAGCTAATGTGGAACCTGCCTGAAAGGAAAAAACATACCAGCAGGGAACGGCATGGGCTTGTTGGCTGCTCCAGATAATAAGCAAGGTAACTCACTTTCATGGCCATCTTCCATAGTCTAAATATTTGCTTGGCAGTTTTACAGTATAGGATGTGATTGTACCTCTGACATTTTACATTCATAGCCACGTATCTTAATCTTGGTCAAAAGGAGAACTGTCATTTCAGTATGTTCCTAAGGGATTACTTTTATGAGAAAATAAAATGTTTCCATGATACCTCTTCTCCAAGCATCTGACAGCAGTTATTCAGGGAGTCTTCCTTTTGTTTCTGCTTTGCCTTGGAACTCCTAAACACTTAAGCCAGCAATTTCTACTTACCAGAGTTAGCTCAGAATATGGCAGGCAGTAGGGCTTTTTTTTTTTTTTTTTTTTTTTTTAAGTATAACTAGTCAACGCCTTGGCAGTTGAACTATTTTCCTGGAGAATTAATAAAAATTAATGCACTACTTCAAAAGAACAGATCATGCAGTTTTATTTGCCATTTAATATCTTCTTGGGCATGGATGGGATTTTCCTTTAAAATCAGACTATCAGACACTTAGCTAGCTGGGACACATTGCAGAGGATTTTGTGAAAGTAGCATATAAAATACAAAATTCTATTACGTATACATCCATTTAACAATAGTTTGTACATTACAATGAGGCCAATGTCAAAATAACTCCCTGGTCTAAAAAGCAGCATGAATCTATTGTGGCAGCAGCAGGTAGAAATTCCCCATGGAGGGCAGACAGTGTGCACACAGTGCAGTTGCTACGAGAGCACAGACCAATAAGGGCACATCTTTTTTCTTTTGTCTTATTAGTAAGTGCACAGTGAAAGATGGAAGAGGGAAGCAATGGGGATGCAGAGGCACTTTTGCTGTGCACATAGACTGTATTACAGGGAGACAGGGAGATACATGGAATTATAAATTCAACACAAACATTAAGAAACAGCTGCTCTTTATCACCAAAAAGATAATTATATACTATTTTCATGATTCTGATTTCCAACTTGCCACACTTTGGTTATCTCCTTTTCACATATCAGTACATTTGAGACAATACATCCTGTGCACTAATTCCAGGAATAAGGAATTCAGTAATAGACCCTACTACCAATTAGTTTCTTGTATGACAGCTAACACTGACTATTTCTAGGGAGAAAGAATCAAAATCTGTTTGGGGGAGCTCTGGAAAACAAAGGCTGATGATATAAACATGTATGAGTCCTTCTGCCATTTGTTGGCCAGTGAACATTCCACAATCACAAGCTCTGTTATTAACCCTTTTAAATAAATATATGCACACATGCACACCAAACATAAGGGGCACTGTGAGACAATTATTGAGCATTACTAGCTGTGTGAATGATTAGGCTGGTCAAGATGAAGGCATTAAGTATACAAATTAGAAATGTGCTTAGAGGCTAATGTACAGGAATTCAATAGCACTAAACACAAAGGTTTGAGTGCCTCAGCATCACTGTTAGCACCAAAGGAAATTCCCAATATTAAAAAACAAAAAGCTTAAAAAGCATAACATTTGACAAGGTATTAACATTTGATATAGACTAAGAGTATAATTCTTGTCTTTATAATCCTACTTTCTGAAAATACCCAACCTGCATTGCATTCTTGCCAAGGAATATCTCGAGTACTGTAACTGAAAGTCAGAGAGTACTTGGTGGAGGGGGAAATACTGATATGAAAAACAGTAAGTCCTAAAAGATGCCATAAACTTTCTAAAAAACATTCGAAGTTGATTTTTCCCCAAGCAAAAGCCATTCTCAAATGAAAATCCATGATAGATTCCTTAAAATTCATGATGCTACTGAAACTCACAAGTCAGTATCAGCAAAGAGGATGTTTTTGTAATTAACACTTAAATTTTTCTTTGTAAACTCCCTTTTCAATCAGAAACAATCCCCAAATACAACATATTCAGCCAAGTCTAGGTGCTATCTATGGCAGTGTTTTTTAAACTGTGAGTAGTGACTTAAGTTGTGAGTCAGGAAATGAATTGAGACAGTCTGAAGAGCATTATATCAGGAGTCCAGGGGCAGATATTAAAGGGTATCACACAGTTACGTATTATTTCATGAAACGTTTTAAATATTTTATATTTAGGCATGCACTTATATATACACACACAAACACACACGTTCTGGGTCGTGATGTAAAAAGTTATTTTTATTATGACTTGCAGTCAAAAAAGTTTGAAATGAAATACATCGGTCAATAGAGACCCTCAAAAATAATAAACATGGAGTTTCCACGAAAAATAATAAACATGGAGATTCCTGGTGTTAATGTCAATAAGGATCAGTATTGAATGTAAACCAATCTTCTTCTCTGGAATCCAAGGTAAGCTACAGAGTTCTCAGTTTACCATAAACACTACGGCTTTACTTGTTTTTCCTCTTACCCTACACTTTCAGGCAGGGGCATGGGCAACAGAAGGAAGGAGGAAAACCCCTAGTGGCAATGATTTACTTGGAGTGGTATCATATTATTTGAGAAAAGGCATTTTTTGAAAGAGTAATTCCCAGGTGGCTAATTAAAAGCCTTTCCTTCTCCCCTATAAAGTCATACTGGTAGTATAAAAGCAAACAGAAATTTTATGTCGTCATTACAGTTTTGAGGCAGTCTGTGATTTTGTTTCTGGTTTTGCAAAATATGCAGCCACAGACACCGATAGAATGTGTGATCTTGTCCTAATCTACTTTACCTACCTGTAAAAGGAAGATGATTGGAATTATCCTAATGAGACTGAATCTGTCCTCTCCATCTGTAAAGATGCTAAACAATCATTTTCTCCAAATCAACCATCTAAACACATGACAAGACAATGTTCAGCTTCTGACTTTCGGAAACCCAACGATAAGGGTCACTTTAGTTCTGGCACAAGGGCTGTTGTGTGCCGCCCTAAACATACCTCATCTTGGAAGTTTCTTGGGTGGGCCAGGGTTAGCACTGATTTGGCAGATGGCTGTAAAGCAAAGTATCCAGGGCAGAACATTAAATACCTGGGTTCTGACTTTGGCACAGGCCTCAGAAAGCCTCTGAGATGACACAGCTTCCTATTTCTTCAGGTTTAAGAGGAAGGTTAAAACAAGTTATTTACAGGCCCCTTCCTGAAATAACTAATTTGAATGCAGTTCTAAGATTTTTATCCAGCTTGCTCTGCAACTTTGTCTATTAATTCCTTTAATAACAGCTTGAACTCTTTTAACAACTATTTCTGCCAGTTTCCTTTACAACCACCCCTCAAACATCCAAGGTTCCATTAAGCTCACTCAGCCCAGATACTTTAAAAACATAAAGTAAAATAAAGCTAATAAGGAACAAAATTTAAGGCTTTTTCTTTTTATTTCAGCCAAGGAATGATGCATGCTACAGATTAATCTTTACTCTTCCCCACTTGGTTTTTCAAAGAACACCACCATTTCAATCCCCAATGAACATGGCACTTGTTTGTTTCTTCCCCTTCTAATTTATTCCAGATTTTCAAGTGTTTTCTTCAGTAATGCTGCTTTCTCCTGCAGTTCAGGTCTGCTGTCTGGCTCCATAGTAGCTAAAGACTCAATTAGGAGCACTCTGCATTCAGATGTCAAACATTCCCACTGTTTAGATTCTGCATGGAAAAAAAAAAAAAAAAAAAAAGAAAAAAGAAAAAAGAAAAAACCCCAAAGAATCCTTATAGGACAAGAAAAAATTTAAAAATATCCTATCCCCCAAATAAATGCAAAGCAACCTCTTGATAACAGATCAGTATATAATGATGATAAGTTCAATAGGTGTCTCAAAACCTAATTCTTGACAATAGCCTAGAGGCACATCAGGGAGTTTCCTCTCCTTCCCCCAGTATCAGTGGGAGAAAGCGAAATAACTACAATGAAGCATAGTAGGAAGAAGGAATTATCGCGGCAAGGCACGCTGTAGCAAAAAAGTCATTTCAACAACATCATCGCAAGGCCATTTCATAAGATATGGTCAGTCAAAAAAAAAAAAAGACAAACTTGTAAGAAATTTCATAATTGCAAGGTCAGATTAAGTAGATGACACTCCCTTTTCTTTGAGTAAGGCATCTGAGAACTACATGCACACTGAAAATTTTAGAAAATAAGAAAGTATATCAAATCTTAAATCTTGTTTACAAGGTTTTGCCACTTTCCAGCAATGTGGCTTCAAGCAAGTTTAGCTTGCCTTCAGCCTCATGTTCCTCATCTGGACTATATTAGTACGTATCTGGCAAACTGAGAATTTGGTAATATGACTTAAGTGCCTAGCTCTTTTATCTCAACAAGGAAAAAAGGGATCGGGAGATGTTTAGTGTTACTGAATCTAAAAGTTCTGTCTGATGGAGCCCTAAGAGAGGTGTTTTAATTGCTAAGCAAAGATAGAGAAGTAGAAAGAGCAAACACACAAGGTTGCAGGAAAAAGTTTCCATCTCCTACATTCTTAATCCATGAAGTTAAAACAATTTGAGAGAGAGGAAAAAAAAGAAGAGAGTCCTCCTTCTGAAATCAGTAACAGATACACCACTGGAGAAAATGCTAACAGTTCCCTCTACCCTGCCCACTGACAGACCCTTAGAAGAAAAACAGGTTAGGGGAGAAGAAATAGAATTAAGAAAATTGCCACTATCAGATTTGATGACTCAGGTAGATAACTGTTAAAAATGTTTTTCCAACTCCACTTTTCAGTGTGTCGTTCTGCTTATTTACATGTACACATGCCACTGTCAACCACTTCCTCTAATTAACCAAGATTAAGTCAGGATTCCCAATGAAAACAAAAACTTTATTACTTTAAGACAACTATAGCTTAATAATATATTAAAATATATAAAAGAATATCAAATTTAAATATTTAATAAAATTTAATAGTTTTGGTTTTGTCCATTCTTCTTGCATGTGCATACATACTGATTTGTATTTCAGAGTATATGCTTAGAGTATAAGAAAAATGAAACAAAAAATTTCTAAAACATATGCTACATGGCTTTGTGGTCCTCCAGTCAGAACTAAGAACAACTTACCTTCAAGTTTTTTAAGCAGCAATTCTATCACAGATAAAGCTTCTGTTCTCACAGATGAGTAGGTCTTATTTTCTAAAAAGAAAAATCATACAGTTTATATGGCCTGCCTGAAAAACACAACCTCCAAGATTAAATTTGTGTTACTGAAAGAAAGATGTCCAGAAATTACAACTCTAGGGAAGGGTACATCTGGTTTTTTGTTTTGTTATGTTTTAAAGGAAGCTTCCCTTTGCTAAGTATCAAATACTTGAAATGTGCTAATGTACATAGTCTCCTACTTTGGGAAAACAAAAACCTGTCAGCCAAGTATACCAATCACCACAACAAATGGTAATATTTAAATGATCCATTTTAGAAATGGAAGATGAAAAAACTATCTCAAACACAAAATCATCTTCACATCATACATAAGAACGATCCTTAGGTCTGCATGACCCTCCTCATTTTACCAAAGAATATTATACGACCCAGTGTTTAAGCTGATCAGGGAAACCTGGAACCCAGCAAAGACAGGTCTGTTGGCTGCCAGTTCTTTATCCATAAAAGCATGTTACTGCCAGCAACTGCAACTGAAGCATGCTTCCTTGGCATCCACTCTTTGACATGGCATCTGATTCACGGTGAAATTGTCTACCAAAAAAATCAACACACAACCAAGCCCAAAGCAGGGTAGGCATGAGATGGACCTTATCATCTTGTTATGCTATGAAGTACAGAAGTGCTACAGTGACCTGTCAAAATGACACAGGGGTCAGCTTGAAAGGGCTTCCACTGGCCAAATCTGGGATAATTTGAGTAACAAATTAAGATTTAAAATATTAAATTATAAACCCTTTGAAGGGGGAAAGAAATCCATGAATCAATGCCAGTAACAGATAAATAAAAAGATGGGCAGAAGAGAAGAATCTTGCTTACAATAGAATTCCAACTATCAAATGGTGAATGTGGACAAAATGCTAGAGTTGCAAAATCATCTTAGTAAAAACTGGTTCAGGGAAGAATCATCAATGCATGCTAAATATAGAGAAGAGATTGTAAAGAAGATAAACAGATTATTTGAATGATCTTAACTTAAGGTCTGTTCCCACAGGCTACTTATTAGACACAAAAGGAAAATATAGTCACTAGCCAGTAGAGAAAAACTGATAGTACCTTGACCAGGTAATCAAAATTAACATCACAAATGATAATAGATGGACACTGTGTGTGCCTCTTAATGTGAGGACACATCACTTATGTAAGTATCCCAACTGGGAATTCATAACCTGGATCTAATTATGAGAAAACATCAAACACCAAATGAGAAACATTCTGTTTTTTTCAAAAAGGGACTTTATTCTTCAAAATTGTCAATGTCCTAAGACAAAGAAAGGGTTGACAAAGTATTCCAGATTGAAGGAGACTAAAAATATATGACAACAAAATTCAATAAATAATTATGAATTGGAGGCTAAGGCGGGCCGATCACTTGAGGTCAGGAGTTTGAGACCAGACTAGCCAACATGGTGAAACCCCGTCTCTATGAAAAGTACAACAATTAGCCAGGCTTGATGGCATGCACCTGTAAGCCCAGCTACTTGGGAAACTGAGGCAGGAGAATCACTTAAACCCAGGAGGCAGAGCTGCAGTGAGCCAAGATCGCACCATTGCACTCCAGCCTGGGTGACAGAGCAGACCCCGTCTCAAAAATAATAATAATAATTATCATCATCATCATCCTGGACTGGATTCCCTAATGAAGGGGAGGGAAAAAAAACAATCCTATAAAGAACATTACTGGCTGGGGGTGGTGGCTCATGTCTATAACTCCAGTATTTTGGGAGGCCAAGACAGGTGGATTGCTCGAGCTCAAGAGTTCGAGAACACCCTGGCCAACACAGTGAAGCCCTGTCTCTACAATTAATACAAAAATTAGCCAGGCGTGATAGTAACTGTAATCCAAGCTACTTGGGAGACTGAGGCAGGAGGATTGAACCTGGAAGGTGGAGGTTGCAGTGAGCTAAGATCACATCTCTGCACTTCACCCTGAGTGATAGAGCGAGACTCTGTCTCAAAAAATAAAAATAAAGAACATTACCGAATCAATTGAACAAACTAGAGTATGAACGATAAACATTTGATTTAAAAAACCACATCCATGTTTACTACCTAAAGTTGACAATGGTACTGTGGCACACTAAATAACTGAGGAAAAAGGGGGCCTGATGTAAGCAACATACTTTCAAATGGTTCAGGAGAAAAACATGTATACAAAGTCCAAATGACAAAGCAAATGGCACAAAATGTTAATAGATGATTCTGGGTAAAGTGTATACATATTGCAGAGTATTAAATGTACTGTCGTTGCAACTGTTGTGTAAGTTTGAATTTACTTTCAAATAACAATTTTGTAAAAATACTTGTCACGAAGGTTTTTCTAAACTAGATGCTAAAATCCTGTTAGAGTTTCAGATTTAAATATTCCAGTTAAGGGGTACACACGGAGTATATTAAGTAGCAGAGTCCAGCAGCTGTTTCAGAAATTTAGTTCCTAAGACAAGGTAGGAAATATTTGAAGCTCGGCTCCTTAGCTTTAAAATTAGGACTCCCTCGTCAGTTTTAGTTTACTACACTCACCTAAAGAATATGTGATTGATTTACAAGTTTCAAGCAGAATTTCAGCCAAAGCCTCAGGATCTGCATATTCTTCTTCCAAAAGCATTAACCTATACAAATCAGAAAGCAAGGTACAAATGCTAATTATTAAGAAACAGTCTAAAACTTTCCTGTCACAATTTCTGTCTGTATGTATCATTGTCGCTTTAGCTACTAGTTTTTAAATGTATAAAAATTCCACTGATCATATATAAAATGCTGCAGGGGTGGGGGGAACAAAATAAAAAACTGAACCATGAAGCAGTTTACCCCTGAAAAAAGGCATTCATTGACTGCAGGACTCCTAGCTGCACTTTCCACGTGCTGAGTTTTAGCCGTTCACACATCAGTTTGCACAGCTCCTGGCGATAACAACCTGGGAAAGAAAGACAAGGTGGGACAGAGCAGGAGAAGAGTATAAAAGAGCAAGAGATGGAATAAATGAGGGACAGACAGAGAGAGCAAGAGAAAGGCAGAGGGACAGAGAAAAAGAGAAGGCAGGGAGGATAAGGGAGAGAAAAGCAGGAAAAAGAGAAATACAACAATAAATATTTTTAAAGCCATTGAAATTTCTCCAAAACCTTCAGCATGACTTTGTACTCAATCCCCAAACAAATTTCCTTGATCAGAAACTGCCCCCACAAAGGTACAATATAATTGTTTACAAATATTCACTTTCAAGGCATATGGTTGTCCACGGAACTGAGAAAGCACTTTAACCACACCCCCTCTGCCCCTCAAAACTCCCTGAATGACAGCCAAAGAAAGGAGAATTCTGTGGCCAGGAGCTCCTCTCTAGATGCTCACAAGCCTCTGCAAATTGCAGGTTTACCAAGAGTCAACAGTGCTTTCTTATAAACCTTTTATGCCAACTGCAATTGTAATTATAATTATATAATTAATATTATGCCAACTGATGAATCAGCAGAAAACTTAAGAACGAAGTTATTTTTAATTACTGTAGGATTTCGTAGGGCTCAAACAAATGTAAAAATGGGGGAAGGAAATAAAAAAATCTAGAATTCTGCACTAGAATTGTCTCATGAGAGCTTGAAATTTCTTTCTCTATTTTAAAGAAACAAAACCCAGAAATTGTAGATATATATAAGAAGCCAATGCGTAAGTTAAGTTCCTAAAGAAAAGACCTTGGTTCGCAATAAATGCACTTTTCTATTAACAACCTTCTACATCTTATATTAAAATAAACTGCTTTATGTTTGTATCAACTTTCTCATACAATTCCCTACCTTAGCTGTCTCCACCTATCAAGGAAAAGTGTAACAGTCTTTATAGTGTCATATTAGTGGACTTCCACTGCAGTGTATAATATTAAGAAATAAAACCACTTGCAAATTTGTATCTTCTGGGAAACTCTTCCTATAAACATAGCAAATATATAAGTTCACACAAAGGCTGACAGGGCTCAAAGAGAACCTTAACTCTGATTCTAGACATATCCAATTACGAATAATCAACAATACTTTTTTTATAACATTCAGTAATATTGTCGCTTGGCATGGAGGCTCATACCTATAAATCCCAGCACTTCAGGAGGGGGGCCAAAGTGGGAGGATCACTTGAGCCCAGGGGTTTGAGACCAACCTGGGCAACATAGCAAGACCTCACCTCTTCAAAAAAAAAAAAAAAAGACTAGCTAGGTGTCATGGCATGCACCCGTATATCCAAATACTTGGGAGGCTGAGGCAGGAAGATCACTTGAGCCCTGGAGGTAAAGGCTGCAAGGACTGCACCACTGCACTCCAGCCTGGGTAACAGAGCAAGACCCTGTCTCCAAAAAAAAAAAAAAAATATATATATATATATATAGACACACACACTAAGATCTTCAGCGGGATGCACTGTAGGACCCAACCCAAGGCAAGCTTTAAAGGGTAGCATCATCACTTCTTGGCCTTTTGGCTAAGATCCAGTGTAAAGGGTACTATCATCCCAAGGTTAAGGCCCTATTAGCAGACACGAAACTAACTGCAACCTCATCCAATAATAAAGGTTTACTGTTGATTTAATCTTTGGGAAATACATGTCCAGTTCTGAAAATCCTCCAAATAGTAATGAGTTTTTCACTGAAACAGGGATTTCAGGTGCTTACTGACCACTTGGTAACAAGGCCATTCATTTTAGGATAAAGAGACCCCACTAATAAACTTTGTGGATTCCTCCAAATGATCAAGAAGATCAGCAGAACTCTTCTATCAAACTCTCTGCATAAAATGTATCATGGTTATTATAGGTGGAACTATGCCCCCAAAGTTCGTATGTTGAAATACTATCCCCCCAGTACCTCAGAATGTTACTGCATTATGATTAAATAGAAGACAGACCCTTTAAAGAAGTCCTATGAGTGGGCCCTAATACAGTGTGTCTGGTGTCCTTACAGGAAGAGGTGATTAGGACACAGAGACAACAAAGATCATGTGAAGACACACAGAGAAGACAGCCATTCCCAAGCCAAGGAGAGAGGTCTCAGAAGAAACTAACCCTGCTGACGATGCCTTGATCTCAAAAGCTCAGACTTCCATCCTCCAGAATTGTGAGAAAATAAATTTCTGCTAAGCCACCCAGTCCGTGATACTTTCTTACAGCAGCCCTCGCTGCAATGGTACACTGATCAGTGAGGTGATATGCTCACGTACACAAAAAATTTCCACTGAATAATTCTCATTATTAATCAAGCAGGCTCGATAAGAAACAATAACTATACTTTGTCATACATAAAACCTTTGCTCTCATTAAGTAACCTCTGGTTACAGCACTTCTTCAAATGCGGTTTCTGGTGCTTACGTTGGGTCTCCGCGTTTCGGGGCCAGGCTTTGCCCAGGCTTTCAAAGGCACCCAGCAGATATTCCAGCTGGAGCTCCTTTTCCTTCTCATTCTCATCTTCATTTTTGGTTGTCTGGACCCCACTACTTTCAAATGAATTCTAGGATATATCAAAGAAAAGAAAATTTAATATTTTCTTCTTCAAAGTTACAAGTATGCTATTAAAGCTATCAGGGTACTAGGGCAGGAGCTATTAACCAAGAGTTAAACGGTAAATTCTCTACCATAAGCTTCCCCATTTACAACAAGGATTTATAACCAGAATACTGTGTCTCTAATAAATTTAGGAAATAC
Source organism: Piliocolobus tephrosceles (assembly GCF_002776525.5). Taxonomy (NCBI): domain Eukaryota; kingdom Metazoa; phylum Chordata; class Mammalia; order Primates; family Cercopithecidae; genus Piliocolobus; species Piliocolobus tephrosceles. The sequence continues at coordinate 27,584,133 of NC_045447.1, read as the reverse complement.
TTTATAGGAATCTGTAAACAAAAGCTAAAAAATACTGCATATGTAGTCTTTTGAGCATAACGTGAGATCTGCATGAGAATCAGGTATTAAAGATGGAAGAAACTCAGTAATGATCTGAATACATCCAAACTCTTTCTTGATAGATAGGAAAACAGAGGCTAAGAGAAGCAACTGGTCCAGCTCGCTAGTGATGTCATTAACTTAAAACACAAGTCTCCCAAATCCATATGCTATCACTATGTTTGTAATGGAAATTATTTAAATAGCCTTATTACTGAAAGAAAACAACTGCAAATTAGCAGCAATAAGAAATAAGAATGTTACTTAAAATATTTTATGTTTCACAAATAGGGAAACCACACTCTTTTTTTTCTTTTTTTGGACCAGTGCCCAACTTTTAAAACTGAGTATTCCATTTTCCACATGAAACCTGAGTGTTTTTTTGACCCAAATCCTCCACTATATGGCAGAGGTAATTCACATGACACACTGAGCTTCTTGCCTTTATTCTAGGATGGCTGGGGTGGCTGAGCTTATTAGCTAAGGCAAAGCTTATTATGACATAAACTGTTCATTCACTACCAAATCCACTCTCCCCTTCTCCCATGGAGGGAAAATGGACACCCAGAATGAAGACTCAGTCTGCTGCCAGGTGTGCTAAGTACTGAGCAATGGGATGGATATAAGTCAAAGTGCCATCTAGCGGTGCCCAGGAACTCTCAAGAGAGAACTGGCATGCCCACTGTGATCCTTTATCCTTGTTTCACCTCCTCTGCATTCCTGCCTGGAACACAAACACACTGTGGACCTTGAGGATGATGACCCCACCCTAGAAATGGCAGAGTTGGGAGATGTAAAGAGTCGGAATACCTGAACGCTTTGTGATGTTTCCAATGCTACGTGAGAAACATGGCACTGTCTATCTTGTTTAAGGCCATATTTTGGAATTTCTCTGCTACTTGTAGCTAAACTAATCCTAATAATCAGGACATAGGGGAAAACAATGTTTTAACTCTTTCTTTTTAAAGTATAAACCAGAACTGAGGATACAGGTGGTATTACCTTCTTGATGAGAGGTATGACAATGTCAGAAAACTCCTGGAATCTGTCTTCTTTGGTGGCCTTCAAGACATCAGCTGCACAGCTGATTGCTACAATCTTATATTTGAGATTCTCTTTGCTACATTCCTTCAGAACAGCTTGAAGAATTTCATTCGTGCTGGGTTGATTGGGCACAGACTTTTCCAGCTCTGCACTACGGGATCCATAAAAAAGCATGAGAAGTTAATAAAGGCTGCAGCTTTCGGGTTCAGTTTAAGAAATGGCATCCTCATTGAAAGAACATTTACCTGCAAGCTGTCACCACACAGGCAATGGCTTTCAACAGCTCTTCCTAAGGGGTTGAAAGATGAGGTCATACTATTAATCCCAAACATGTCATTTACACTCTCTACACTATGATTATAATTACCTTAGGAGTTTCTGATAATTGTGACAACAAAAATTAACAATTGTCACCTCATCTTTAATGCATAATTTTAAGCACATCCACCAAGTTTTACTCTAAACCATGGACGCAGGATAATTATCTTCACCTCCATTTCGTAGAAGCCTAAAGAACTGATTTGACCCAGGTCTCACAGACAACAGTGTCAACCACAGAATTAGAATGATGTCTGACTCCCAGTCCAGTACTACTTCAGTACTGCATGGACCACTATTGACCTTTACAACATAAAGATCATTATGTTGCCACAATCTCATGTTCCCCACTGAGTGTTCACTGTAAGAATCCTACTAAAGCCCTTGTGTAAAAAAATAACTGTTACTAATTCATAGGTCCCAGAGATGGGCATCTTCAGCCCCAGGTTTAGAAGCAGCCTACCTTGCTACTCTATGTCACACACGCCCAATCCTGATCTTTTTACGCTCAATCCTGATCTGTTCATAAGGTCAACAGGTACAAAATGCTGACAAGTTGGTTTAAGACATAACTTGGAAGGCTGAATATGAAAAATGTATCTCTCTCCAGCATTACTGTCCATTATGCAAGGCCACGTGGGTTCCAGTTTCAGAGGAAATACCACAGTTAACTGGGCAAGGTTTACCCAAAGCTTCCACTGTCTAGGAAATCTGGTTCACAAAAATAATCCATCAGAAGTTACACAAAACCAGACCCTTCTTATTATACCTTTAACTGGGCATGAATGGTTCCTTTACCTTTCCTGCCCATGTTCTTCCAGCCAGGCCTTGCAGCAATGCGGTCAGTATCATTCCGAGATATGGAGGTACTAGAGAGCTAGTTTGTTTTGCAATTGATGCCATGGCAATTGCACCCTGGGCTTTCATTTTCCAAGACTGAGACTGCAAAGCCTTCTGGGTAATAGTAATTAACTCCTGCAGGTATAATCGAATGCCACCAAAAGAACCTAGGAAAGCAAAATTAAAACAACTTTTAAGTGACAAGAAAAATTAACTGATTTTTCTAAGTCTGAAAAAGAGTCAGTGACCAACAGTCTAAAAGCAGTGATTCTCAACTGTTAAAACACACCACTCTCTCAAAGGGAGAGAAAGTGTGTTGGTGTTGTGACTTACTCTCACAACAGTAGAACTTTACGAACTTAGGTGCCCACAGGAACGTATCACACAAATGGGCATCACCCATTAATATGTGACAAGGTGAAAAACACATTTAGAAAACTACTCTAAAATACTCTAAGGCCACATAAAATCACACTCTCAGTTAAAAATATAAAGCTCTCCTTGCTCACAGAGTTTGTATTCTCTCATGTGGGCAGTGAGGAATGAGTAAAGACAAAAATCCTAAGTGCCAACCTTGAGAACTCAGTAATTGGGATGGGTTTAAAACTAAATGGGATGCATATTAAGGTCCTGGGAAAGTAACTTTAGAGGAGTTTATGAATAACGAATGCAAGTAAAAAATTCTAGCTGTGATTCCTAAGAAGCAGGTTTAACTCAGGTCACACTACTAACCAGGTACGTTTTCCTGCCACACTTCAGTCCATAAATTACATTCTTCTTTTTCGGATTTTTCCTCATCAGCAATTTCATGCATGCCTAAAAATGCCAGAGGCAGGACTTCTTTTGCATGATTCTTTAACACATCAGGGCTGTATCGTCCAATAGCATGAATAGTCAAAGCACAAGACGTCTTGTAGATAGGTTCTGAAAAGGAGAAACCAAAATCTTTATGATATTTATTGTTTTTAAGGGTAACTGATCTAAATAGGCTATTGTTCAACTCATATAATAGCAAAACAAATAGATAAAATCAATTAGAAATGTTTCTAGCAGGCTGGGTTGTGGTGGCTCACACCTGTAATCCCAGCACTTTGAGAGGCCAAGGTGGGCAGATAGCTTGAGCTCGGGAGTTTAAGACCAGCCTGGGCAACATGGCGAAACCCCATCTGTACAAAAAATACAAAAATTAACCAGGTGTGGTGGCACGTGCCTGTAGTCCCAGCTACTCAGAAGGTTGAGGCACAAGAATCGCTTGAGCCCAGGAGGCTGAGGTTGCAGTGAGCCAAGAGAGCACCACTGCACTCCAGCCTCAGCGACAAAGCCAGACAGCATCTCAAAAAAAAAAAAAGAAAAGGAAAGAAACAAATGTTTCTAGCAAATCACATAAAATCATGGAGGGTAAGATCTAATTTGTACTGTTTTATTGGGCTGTTAACATCTAAATTTAAAATGACATAAAATAGAAAAAAAAAAGGTACCTTCTTTCTCCATATACCACCCACTGAGCTTCTGCAGGAGTTTTTCAGTGCTGCTATCCCGTGAAGTCTGAAAAAGGAACAATCCTAAGTATTTCTTTATAACTGTCAAAGAGTTTTATTTAACTAAGCAAGAAATTTAACTCACCCGAACTAAATGGCCCATGGCAAATGCACAAGATTTCTGAATCACACTGTTCCGATCTGTCAGGCCACTAAGCAAAGCACTCATAAGTTTACCTACCAGAAATAAAGAGAAAAACATCTGATACTTGGTTGACCAAATGTTCCACTCTGTTCCAGAACCCAAACAAACCTAACCCTATAATTAACATCTGATTTCCTCCACAGTAGTTTAGATTTCTGAATGTTGTATTTATATACCCATTTGCTTCCTTTCACCTGATATAAAGTTAAAATTAAACCAGAATATCGTGGAAAAATTTGCAAAAATGAGAGCCAGGTATATAAAGAACATAGCCCAGTCTAGAAACCAATCTAAGAAGAGGAAAATGCTGATGTAAAATCAGCTATCAATGGTAAGTCCTACGGAATAGAGGATACTTTTACCTCCATATACCACTAAGGAACAATCAAACGTTTATGAACAGTGAAAAGTTGCTCAACTCGATAAACCCCGCACTTCCTGCAGACAAAGAAATGAAGGGGTCAGGGGACGGAAGGGAGAAAAGGCACACAGCATCACAAGCAGGTCTGAATGATAATTATTTTTCCTTTTTAAAACTCTGTCACACAAGACAGGGCCATGCAAAAATATCACCACACATCACTTGAGAAACTCACCTGAGTAAGGTGTCAGGTCCTGAGGACACTGAGTAGTTAATGACACAATGACACTGGCACAGCCACCCTACAGGATTACAAAACCAAAGTCTAAATCTGATGGTCACAATGTTCTACCTACCAAACCACTGGCTTAGGTGCCAAAACTTTAAACATATAAAATACATGAAACCTAATACCCCCTCCAGGATTCAATACAGAAAAAGGAAAACTCTTAAACTAGTAATGCAGAGATTTTATTTTTCAAACTCCCAAGAGAAAGATGGGTGATCTTAGACATTGTGAAAAAGAAAGAAAACTGGTACAATCTTCTGGAAAAGCAAAATATGTCATCTTGTCAATCACTGGGCTAACATTTCCATTTCTAGAAATTTAACCAAATGTCTTCAGGTATGCCTCATCACCGTAAAGCATCACGGTACTTTACTATTTTTTCAAAAACTGAAAACAAGTCAGATGTTCCCTGACGGAATAAAATAAATGATGTTATATCCATACAGTGGAGTATCACAGGGCCATTAGAAGAGGACATTGCAGAAGATACATGTGCAGAAAAGACTGGAAGGAAACACTCCAAAATATTAACAGCAGTTATCTCTGTACAGCAAAACTCTGGACAATTTTTAACTTTTTCCTAATCTATAAATGCTAAAATTTTAAAACACCAGCAAGTGTTAATTTTGTCATAAGAAAAAATGTGAGTTATTAATTTGTTGTTAAAAGGGTGGTGGGGGGGGGGGGGCATCTGATCCTTCAAACATCTAGAAAACTAAGACATTTTTCTGTTCAAACACTGCTGACCCCTCTGTGAAAAATGCAATTGCCACCTGAAACAATCCATGCCCTAATAACTGAATGTGCATTTCCATGAACTGCTAATGAATGACAACCTAGAGGGTATGTACATGGCACCCAGAGAACAGAAATGATTCCACTAAGTAAGTTAAGACAATACTTACTGGAACAGTTACATGTTTTCAGTTATCGGTGCAACCACAGAAATAAAATGGTTAGTGTATAATAATATTAGATTTTGTGGTAAAACATGAATTTCAAACATGATGGCTGTTATATCCTTATGGCCAAAACTAATGAAGATGCACATTTCTTCTTGTGGAAAATACACTTACCTTAGTTCCAAGACCTACACCACTTCTGATCAGTTCACACAACCTAGGAACTAGCTCGCCCAGCACCGACACATCAAGATATTGCAGGCACTTTTGAAAAAGGACAAATATAAAGGTAAGCCTTGGCCAATAAGTCAAGACCACATCTTCAATTAAAAACTGCCCTTGTCAAACATGTACCCACTGGATTTTACATGAAGTTGAAAAATCACTGTTTGATTCTGCTCTAATTTCAATACTAAAACCACCACTGTACTACAAACAGAAAAATTATTCATCAGTGATTCAACACTAAAAACAAACAAAAAAATGAAAAACATCAATTTGCTAAAAAAGAAAATAATGATTACTCAAGAATAAAGAATCTTTCCGGACCTACTTCCTCTTTATCAATCCATGTTTAGTATAAAAAACCTAAACTAAAAATTGATCTTCTACAGTGGGCCTACCCTACCAAATCCCCTCTAATGAGTCAACTTCTTAGATGAATTTTCCTATAAATTGCTGGCTTTTATTTTTGAAAATGCAATTAACATGTTTTCTATTAATAATGAATATAACTAAATGGTATTCACTAACTATTCCTATTTATTTAAATTTTTATTTCCCCCCAATAATCCAACAAAGATACAACATTCTTAGACTAAATTTTGGTAACAGTCCCCCAGCAGGCACTAAAACATAGCTACTTCTCTTGTCCAGTTTAACAGTTTTTTGTACATTTCAATTTTTTTAGGGGTTGGATCTATATCTTCAGAGTCCTGCTAAAGGTATAGATCTGCTTAGCAAACTAATTTCCAGTAAACACAATCACAGCTAACTAACCACTACAGGGAGTGCACAACAGAGTAACTTTACCAAGACTCCAGGAACTTTAGAAATCAGAACCTGAGAGTGCCAAGCAGCTCTTTACTGCAAATGCCTTCCTATGACTAAAACAACATATCGACATTGCCCAATCTCTTCACCTACCTTTATGTCACCTACTTCATTAAATACCTCCAGCTTATAACTTTCCTAGTTCCTCCCAAAGATAACTATTAGGCACAGGCATAACTCTGAACCTTTCTAAATACACAGATCAAAAGACTACAGATGTAAATTTATACAGAGCTCTTAATATGTTGTTGTCCCTTGTAACACAAATTTGAACCGACTGTTTCTGGTATTTGGGGAACTATTTATTCCACTTAGTGACAGAGAAGAAAAGAGAAATATACTAAGAAAAAACTGGAGTCACAACAGCTGCTCGATTCATCCCATAAGTCTCTACTTCATTTAACATAGCCTGAAGACTTTGAAGAATTACACTTTCAGGTAAGCAAACCCTCTCGTTATTATTTAAGACACTCACCATGTTGATTGTTTCCATCATCGGAGAGGATTTGGCAGCACTAAGCCGAGCACTATCCATCGCAGCCTAAAGAACAGAAATTCGAGTCACTCGGCACATTCAATTAATTAGGAATAATCCACACAAACACCATAAAAGACTTTCACTTCCAAATTACAGAACTTTTAAAAAAAATAATCCGTAGCTGTAACAAAGGCAAACATTAAGTCTAACTCTAATTTCTTTTGACCTATACTCAACAATTTACCAGGAGAAGCAGCACCTCACTACAGGCGAAAAATTCAGATAATAGTTAAGAAATTAGCATAGTATGGCTGTGGGCAAGTCATCCAGCCTTCTTGAGCCTGAGGTTCTCCATCCACTAAATAAAAGAACTGACTAAATAAATTTCTAAGGTTTTTAAAATTGTGTCTAAGCAGTAAAAAATTTTATATAGGTAGTTCTTTAACTTTGTAATCAACCTTCATATCTACAAAGGTATTTTAATCTAACAACTATGCTGAAGGAGAGGTTAATACTATCCAGATATGATAAAGGAGAAAAGTAAGTCATACACAAGTGACTTGCCTAGGGCTGCAAAGTTTAGACTAGAATTTATGTTTCCAAATTCTCAATGCTTAGTAAACATCCTATGGACACCCAGGAAGGGGCAAGTCTACTGCTGAAAGAGGGAAAAATAATGAATAAATAAGCAGCAGCAATATTAGAGGCAAAGGGTAAAGAGAGTAAGTTATTAGAGAAGTTTAGGCAAGTTAAAATAGTGAACAGAGGAAACATGTTGTATATAACAGTGTTTAATAGTTCTAATAAAAAAATATAAATTAAAAAACAGTCAAATAGAAAAATAGGCATGGAATACAAACACAATCACAGAAGAAATATAAACGACTAATACGATATGAAAAGGCAATGGACAATGCTAGGAAAAGAGTGCAAATTAGAAAAATGAGATTCTTGTTATCAGATATACATTATTCAACAGTGGCAAAGGTACGGAGAAAAAAGAACAATTAAAACCATTGATGTTGCAAAACCTCTCCCATCAAAAATTCAAAATCACCTCACGTAGAGCACTATGTATACATTAAAAAGAATGTGTATATATAGACATGATATTCTATTAATTTAAAAAACAAATCACAGAACAACACTCACAGTCTGATACTATTTTTAAATTAGTATGTTTGCTTGGTTTGGTAGCCTATGACTAAAAAGGAATTTGAGAGAAGGCACAGGAAACTTCTGATAGCAGGTGCTTCTCAGGGAATGATACTGTGGTGATGGGGAGACCTCCCGTGGGATTACTTTCTATCCCTCTGTATTAACTTTTCACAATAAATATGTCTCATCTGCAGTTTTTAAAAATGACTGATCAGGCCGGGCGTGGTGGCTCATGCCTGTAATCCCAGCACTTTGGGAGGCCGAGACGGGCAGATTACGAGGTCAGGAGATCAAGACCATCCTGGCTAACACAGTGAAACCCCGTCTCTATCAAAAATACAAAAACATCAGATGGGCATGGTGGCACTTGCCTGTAGTCTCAGCTACTCGGGAGGCTGAGGCAGGAGAATCGCTTGAACCCGGGAGGCAGAGGTTGCAGTGAGCTGAGATGGCGCCACTGCACTCCAGCCTGGGTGACAGGGCGAGACTCCGTCTCCAAAAAAAAAAAAGACTCTGATCAGAGACTAGATGACTCCATGACACCTACAAAGCAGAATGATTTTGAGATATGCCAAAGTCTAGGTGCAAATACTCTTTGCTTACAGGGCGAGGGAGTCCATGGAAGGACTCTGAAGGTATAGATCCAAGCCCTAAAAAAATTGAAAAGTACAAAAAACTATGTTAAACAAATGTTAATTCATTTTTTAGATGGAAGTGTCAGTTTTCATCCAATTCACAAAACAGTGTATGAGCTGACAAGCTCTCTCCAAAAAATAGTAAAACTGCATGTGGTGAGAGAGGGTGAGTTCTGGTAAGAGTAGTGACAATGTCATTCAAAGGAACCTTGGTATCTTAACAGGGCTCTTCCCTCATGATACTTACCAATATGCCTGTGCTATCCACTCACCTTTTCTTGCTCTGTTGCCCGGAGGCTCAAATAATTGAGAACTTGGGGCTCCAATACACTCAAGGACTCTAGCAGAGCTGGAATGAGTTTTGGTGCATGTGGTTTCAACATGGCTCCTGCACTTTTGCTGATCTTCACAAGGGTGTTAATGCTACAAACATATGGAACACAACTCCTGAGTCCTTTTAACAAAAGTGAGAAGACCTACAAATCTCACCATGAGGCTGTTCTGCAGTTCACTGCATTAAAGCATATTGTCACATGGTTACAGAGCCTGGTCTTGGCATTTTTTTTTAACTTTTATTAAAGAAACTTTCAAGCATATATAGAGGTAGAAAGAATGACAAATGAAGTAGGAAAAGCCTACCTTCATTAATAGTAGGAATGAAGTTCCATGTATTTATTTATAGTAGGAATTTACATTTATGGTGAAATTTTATGGTAGGAATTTATAGTAGACATGAAATTCTATGTATTCTCCACCCAGTTCAACAATTAGCAACATTTGACCAATTTTGTTTCATTTATACCTCCTCCAAACATACAGCCACCATTCCCCCACCACTGTATTACAGTCATGTGTTGCATGAGACATTTCAGTCAACAACAACAGACCACAATGTCCAGCAGTGGTCCCATAAGATCATACAGGAATACCCTGGGGATACTGCAGGTTCTGTTCCAGACCACCATAATAAAGAAAGCCACATGAATTTTCTAGCTTACCAGTGCATATAAAAGTTTTGTTTACACTATATTGCAGTCTATTAAGTGTGCAATAGCATTATGTCTAAAAGTACATTAGTTAACTTTAAAATATCTTAATGTTACTGATCATCTCAGCTTTCAGCAAGTCATTATCTTTTTGCTGGTGGAGGGTCTTACCTCAATGGTGATGGCTACCGACTGGTGGTGATTGCTGAATGCTGGGGTGGCTGTCGTAATTTCTTAAAGTAAGTTAACAATGAAGTTTGCTAAATCAATCAACTCCTCCTTTCACAAAATATTTCTTTGTAGCATGAGACGCAGTTTGATAGCATTTTACCCACATTAGAACGTCTTTCAAAGTTGGAGTCAATCCTCTCCAACCCTGTTGCTGCTTTATCAACTAAGTTTATGAAATATTCTAAATCCTTTGTGGTCATTTTAACGATGTTCACAGAATATTCACCAGGAGTAGCTTGCATCTCAAGAAACCACTTTCTTTGCTCATTGAGATAAGAAGCAACTCCTCTTCTGTTCAAGTTTCATCAGGAGATTGCAACAATTCAGTCACATCTTCAGGCCCCACTTCTAATTCTAGTTTTCTTACTGTTTCCACCATGTATGCAGTGACTTCCTCCACTGACATCTTGAACTCCTCAAAGTCACCTATGAAAGTTGGAATCAACTTTTTTCCAACTCCTATTAATGACATTTTGACCTCCTCCCATGAATCATGAATGTTCTTAACGGCACCTACAATGATAAACCCTTTCCAGAAGGTTTTCAATTTACTTTGCCCAGATCCATCAGAGGAATCACTAACAATGGCAGCTCTAGCCTTACAAAATACACTTCTTGAATAGTAAGACTTGAAAGTTGAAATTACACTTTGATCCATGGGCTTCAGAATAGATGTTGTGTTATGTTAACAGCCATGAAAACGTTCATTTCCTTGTACCTCTCTATCAGAGCTCTTGGGTGACCACGCACATTGTCAATGAGCAGTAATACTTTGAAAGGAATATTTGTTTTTTGCTTTTTTTGTTTGTTTGGTTGGTTTTCTTCTTTTTTTTTTTTTTTTTTCAGCAGTAGACTTCAACAGTGGACTAAAAATACTCAGTAAACCATGCTGTAACAGATAAGCTGTCAACAACACAGATAAGACTATAGTGTTCCATTTCTAGAGCACAGAGCAGATTTAGCACAATTCTTACGGCTTTAGGATTTTCAGAATGGTAAATGAGCACTGGCTTCAACTTAGTCACCAGTTGCATTAGCCCCTAACAAGACAGTTGGCCTGGCCTTTGAAGCGTTGCAGCCAGGCACTGACTTCTCTCTAGCTATGAAAATCCTACACGGTATCTTGCCAAAAGAAGGCTGTTTCATCTCCATTGAAAATCTGTTGTTGAGTGTAGACATCTTTATCAGTGATCGCAGCCAGATCTTCTGGGTAATCTGCTGCAGCTTCTGTATCAGCAATTGCTGCTTCACCTTGCATCTCTTTATGTTATGAAGACAGCTTCTTTCTTTAAACGTCATGAACCAACCTGTGCTAGCTTCCAACTTTTCTTCTGCACCTTCCTTACTTCTCTTAGACTTCACAGAATTGAAGAGAGTTAGGGCCTTGCTCTGGATTAGGCTTTGGCTGAAGGGAATTTTGTGGCTGATTTGATCTTCTATCCAGAATATTCAAACTTTCTCCCTGTTAGCAAAAGGCTGTTTTGCTTTCTTATCATTTGTGTGTTGGCTGATACAGCACTTTAAACTTCCTTTAAGAACATTTCCTTTACATTCACAACTTGGCTGTCTGGCACAAGAGGCCTAGCTTTCAGTCTATCTCAGCTTTCAACATTCCTTCCTCACTAAGCTTAATCATTTCTAGCTTTCTATTTAAAGTGAGAGACAGGCAACTCTTCCCTTCATTTAGACAGAGGGCATTGTGGGGTTATTAATTAGCCAATTCCAATATTGTTGTGTCTCAGAATAAGACACTTGAGAAGAGGGAGAGAGATGGGGAACAGCTGTTCAGTGGAGCAATTGGGACACACACAACATTGATCAATTAAGTTCACCATCTTAAATGGGTGTAGTTCATACAACTCCAAAACAACTACAAAAGTAACATCAAACATCACTGATCACAGACCACCAAAACAAATATAACAGTAATGCAAAGTATGAAATACTGTAAGAATTACCAAAATGTGACATAAACATGAAGTGAACAGATCTGTGGCAACCCTGCATCAAGCAATCTAACTGCACCATTTTTCCAACTTCATGTTAATGTTTGCACACCCATGAAATCACCTAATGACACATCTCAGAAGTATCCTTATCACTAAGTGACACGTGACTGCATTGGAAAGCATATCCCTTAACTAAACTTCACTATGAATATCTAAAAGACAAAGGTTCTTTATCATAATCATAATACCATTTTCACACTTTAAAAATATTAATGATTTTTCCATATCAAGTATCCAAATTTCTCTGTTTCATTAGCTTCTTTTTTTTTTTTTTTTTTTTTGAGATGGAGTCTTGCTCTGCCGCCCAGGCTGGAGTGCAGTGGCCGGATCTCAGCTCACTGCAAGCTCCACCTCCCGGGTTCACGCCATTCTCCTGTCTCAGCCTCCCGAGTAGCTGGAACTACAGGCGCCCGCCTTGTCGCCCGGCTAGTTTTTTGTATTTTCTATTAGAGACGGGGTTTCACCGTGTTAGCCAGGATGGTCTCGATCTCCTGACCTCGTGATCCGCCCGTCTCGGCCTCCCAAAGTGCTGGGATTAAAGGCTTGAGCCACCGCACCCAGCCTTCATTAGCTTCTTAAACAGTTGGCATGTTGGAATCAGCATCCAAGCTCACTCACACATTGCAATCTACTGCATTTCTTAAATCTTTCTTAACAGTCTCCACTCTCCTCTTTTTTTCTTATTTGTCCTCGTTGACTGCATTCCAGTCAGGTCATTTAACATGTTCCTCTCTCCCCTGTAGAGATCTACAGGCTAAACTGAGTTCACGTTCAATTTTGTAAACACACACACACAAAGAATGCTGTGTGTGTCCTATTCCACACATCACGATGCACTGGTTGTCTTTTTGTGCTATGAGGAGTGATTGTTAAGTTCAGGTCTGGTTGCCCTGAATCATTATAAAGTTCTCGTCAGCCATTCACCCAGTGGATTTAGGGGCATCTAATGATCACTACTTAGATTTTACTGAGGAGAGCAAAAAGTGATACTTTTTTGTGTGTGTGTGAGATGGAGTTTCACTCTTGTTGCCCAGGCTGGAGTGCAATGGCGCGATCTGGGCTCACCGCAACCTCCGCCTCCCGGGTTCAAGCTATTCTCCTGCCTCAGCCTCCGAAGTAGCTGGGATTACATGCATGCACCACCACACCTGGCTAATTTTTTTTGTATTTTTAGCAGAGACAGGGTTTCTCCATGTTGGCCACGTTGATCTCGAACTCCTGACCTCAGGTGATCTGCCCACCTTGGCCTCCCAAAGTGCCGGGATTACAGGCATGAGCCACCATGCCTAGCCAAAGTGATACTCTTAGTTGCATCTGCCTTTGCAGTTGTTAGGTGAGTCCTTCTAAAAAAACCTTTCTCTCATCAACTATCTACTTGCCATGAAATACTGCTGGCACTATTATTAGTAATTTGTTCTACTTTTAAGAGTGAAATAAAAATGGAACAGATAAAGCTCCTAGATAGCACTGTAGTTTAAAAACAAAACATACAAACTAGAATCCTCCACTATTGGTTTTAACTTAAAGTAGCCATATATTATATCTAAAAGTGTAAGTACATTTTTTTGAATATTTTATCATTGCAGGTGGTAAACAGCTTGTCTTAAATCTAATAATCTGTGAAATATTACTAAATATTATCATGAACAAGCACGCTCCTGAGGACCTGCAGTGTAAAAGGAAGATGTGCTTGTTGGGAGCAGAGGCTGATGACAACAGAAAAACATGCTTGACTCAGAATGCTGGGCAAAAACAAGGTCTCATGAGAATGTTTCTGTGAAAATATTCTGACTCACAAGTTTTCACAAATGACCCAAGGGTCATTCTCCTAAACCTCTTTCTCCATATTTTCCAGAATCTAACCTTGAAAGAAACACGATTTCTAGGAACCGAGCAAATCCAATACATTCATTTCATTAACGGATGCACACCTGAGGGCTCGAACTTCCGTCACGGGGCTCATCATTCCTTTGTCCAGAAGGCAAGGCAGAAGGGCAGCGATGGTTCTCTGGCCAGCTGCTCCTTTGGCAGGGTCACACATTTTCACACAGACCTCACATACAAAGAGCATGGATGTTAGTGAAAGTGACCGCTCATCCAATAAAGCATTCATCTGACAAGACTTTCCACTTCACATATCCACAGAGAAGAATAAGTGAATCTACTTTCTCTGACACTACAGAGACACAGAGGAATGAGATCTGAGATTGAGTCTTAGGCCTGCCGAGAACTAAACAGAAAATTTGGTAATGTATTTCACTGTCTAGGCACTGGTCCTCCAGTTTGTGAAATATGGAACAAAATAGATGATGATCGAATGAGAAAATATGTAAGACAGCACTCTGAAAAAGGTTTAGGGCTGGGTGCAGTAGCTCACACCTACAAACCCAACACTTTGGGAGGCCAAGGCAGGCGCATTGCTTGAGCCCAGGAGTTTGAGACCAACCTGGGCAACATGAAGAGACCCTGTCTCCACAAAAAATATGAAAAAGTAGCCAGTCATGGTGGCATACACCTGTGGTCCCAGCTCTCCAGGAGGCTGAGGTGGTAGGATCACCTGAGCCCGAGAGGTCGAGAGTGCAGTGAGTTGTGATCACACCACTGCATACTAGCCTGGGTAACACAGTGAGACCTTGTCTCCAAAAAACAAACAAAAAAAAAATTAAAGAAGTTTCGAAGTGTTATCATCATCATCATCATCATCCTCATCATCAATAACATCCGGTCGCACACAATATAGTGGTCAAGATCACATCTGAAACAAGAAAACACCTGTATTTAAAACCTGGTTTTACTACTTATGTGACCTATGGCAAGGTTTGTGCAACTAGAATGTAAAGTTCCTGATATATCACAAAATCAAGTTCAAGTGGGAGATAAGTTAGTTTCAAAAAGCTTTCCAACCTCATAGATATGAAAGGTAGCTTTATATGTAAACATAGCAAAAGCAAGAGAAAAGACCAGTGTTGCTTGATCTAACTGAGTGATGTGCTCTTCAGGGTTAAGTCAAAGTTTTATCTTAATTTCACCATTTAAAGAGACCACAGGTATACTCTATTCTAAACATACCAGCACTACAGTGTTTACAGCATTCGCTTTCTCATTCATTCTAAGAGTAGTGAACTACAACAGGAAGCCAATTATACTGCAACTACATGTCACTTCCTATGACAATAAGTAAATCATTGTCATGGTCACCCAGAACCCTGCCCCACTCCATTCCCAACGTAAGACAGGAGTTTTCACCTTGCTCAGAGTTTTCAGAGCTAGTTCTGCTGCTTTTCGTACAGATTCCTAAAAATGACAAAAGTGTGAGATCATACAAGTTAGAGAGTTTCACTATCATCTACTCTACAATTTGTAATTTAATTGCCTCAGAGCCTATAGAGATTGGTGGAAAATCTTACATTTCATATTAGGTTAAAAAGAATTGGTATCTCATTAGACTCCCTGCCCATCAAGGAACACATTACCGTGCCATACTACTAATTTTTAAACATTAACTGTAACCTATTTTGACCTTAATAAATTTAGCTATTAACAGTTGAGAAACTAAATGTATTATAAAAGTAAATACATAAAGATCTATGTGAGAATTCTGAAACACTTAAAATCGTCCAATAAATAAAGCAAAAAGAAAGGTAAAACTGAAGTGTCTAATTTTAATGGTAAAATATCAAAAATACCTAAAATTAAGATTGCCCAAGAAAAATTCAGAGGAATTGGTCACATTATTTGACAATAATTAATCCCATTTACAGAACTGATCGAAATACTGTTACTATATTCAAAACTGTTATTTGTCCCTAATCCAACAGAATTATGTGATCTCTATTGAAAGAAGGTACACAGCCACCTTTTTTTAAGTCTATTTAATTTAGATCTAAGGATACCCAATCTTGTAACTTCATAGACACATTAAGACTGAAACTTTGGGGGAAAACATCGGTCTCTACCTGGAAATGGAATTTTGACATATACAACATAAATATTTTAATAATTCCAATTTAACTTTTTGTATGTATAAATGCTAATTTATTTCTATAATACCTTGATATCATCTTGTACTCTAAAAAGCGTTTCCCAAATTTCTGGAAGTTTATCAATGATGTCATCTAAGGGTCTTCCTCTCAATAAATCATTCAAAGCTAAACAGCTGAAAATTAAAATTTCATTTCAACATATGAAAAAGAAGGTCAGTATTTTACTATGAAACATTTATACTAAAAAAGAAAACAGATTCTGCCTCTAATTCGAGTTCTCATCCCCTCACCCCAGAACAGCAATGACTTCTCTCCAGGTCCCTCAAATATACCATATATATAGAATTTACAAGTATAAAATGTTTGTTTCCCACAACTATAATACAATCCCTTTGAGATGACACATTGTTTTTTATTCACTAGTGTGCCCCCAGGGCCTAGCACACTGCCACGTACATACTGGGCACTGAATGAATGTAATTTGTATACAGAAATTCTACACTATAAAGTCATGACAGTACAAAAATATATCTTGGTATCTACCAATTTAACAGGTAATCTTCTACTTCTTTGATTTCATACTTATATAAACTATGACAATTTAGGAAAATCATTGACCAAAGCTTAAATAGTTAAAGAAAAATAACTACCTAATATAGCCAACAAGAAATATGCTTTTTAGTAGTTTTTTGTTTTGTTTCCAGACAGAGTCTCACTCTGTCGCCCAGGCTGGAGTGCAGTGGCGCGATCTCAGCTCACTGCCACCTCTGCCTCCTGGGTTCAAACAATTCTCCTGCCTCAGTCTCCCGAGTAGCTGGGATTACAGGCACACACCACTGGGCCCAGCTGATGTTTGTATTTTTAGTAGAGACGGGGTTTCACCATGTTGCCCATGCTGGTCTTGAACTCCTCATCTCAAGTGATCCACCCACCTCGGCCTCCCCAAATGCCAGGATCACAGGTGTGAGCCAGCACACCCGGCCAGCTTTTTAGTAGTTTTAATTTATTCCTTTTGCACAAAGTATAAAACCTGGAAATTCTGAAGGGAAAAAAATTCGGTTTTATTTGACTAAACTTATATTCCTAAAAATGGTACCTGGATTCTCGAACTCGCCACATATTGCTTGTAAGGTTCTTAACCAAATCTTGAAGAATTTCTTTCAAATATTTATCCACCTAAGGAAAGCCAAAGGATAAAATTTAAAATGCAAAATCCATCAATAATCAAATTATTCAACTCTTAACCACACTGGTTAACCACATGTAACCCACACTGCCCATGTTTTCTGTATTTTACAGCCTCCATGTCTCTCTAGGCCACTCAGCCCACAAATCTCTTCCCACTTTTGGTCGCTATAAAGCTGCCAGGTGATCATTCTAAAATGTACATTTGATGCTCTTATTTTCCTCAGTGCATAAGAATGAAGTCCAATCACCCGGGCATGCACACAAAGCCTTCCATGATTCATCCAGACCCAAAAGTACCATATTCTGTCTCAACTCCATTCCTTGGCACATTCCACCTCTACCTACAATCCCCTTTCCAGGTCCTACTTGCTTGGCTAACTCCTACTTGTCCCTCAAGGTTCATATTAGCCATTCTTTCTCAGAGAAGACTGGCTCGGGTACTCTCCTCTCTGTTCCCGTAGCACCTTCTGAAGGAGCATCACACAAAAGCATTCAATAACTGCACTGTTCCACTATACTGGAGATCCTCAAGGGGGTCAGGTACAGTTACTGCACAGGACAGTGGAGTTATTGAGGGACAGTGTCTCACTCTTCATTGATGCAGTTATTGAGGGACACAGTCTCATCACCAGTGCAGTTACTGAGAGAAAGAGTCTCACTCATCATCGGTGCAGTTAGTTGAGGGACAGTGTCTCACTCATCATCAGTGCAGTTACTGAGGAACAGAGTCTCATCATCAGTGCAGTTACTGAGGAACAGAGTCTCATCATCAGTGCAGTTACTGAGAGAAAGAGTCTCACTCATCATCGGTGCAGTTACTGAGAGAGTCTCACTCATCATCGATGCAGTTAGTTGAGGGACAGTGTCTCACTCATTATCAGTGCAGTTATTGAGGGACAGTGTCTCACTCATCTTTTTATCCCCAGTACCTTACCCAGTGCCTGGCTCATGACTGTTCAGAATGAAAGATGAGTTTTACTTTTTAAGCCTCTGTGCTGTTTTGATATACACTTAGCAACTTGGTAATAATGAGAAAATAATGGTAGAATCCCTTTTATACCAATGCTGACATTCTCAAAAATTTATGGCTTTTCCACTTTTATAGGTAGGAAAGGTTTTGTTATCCTTACTTACATATAAGAAAACCAAGACAAAGAAGTAAATAACAAACTGATGTCTTCCTATGTCTGCTTCTCTCAACATTCTCCATGGATGATCTCATCCACACTTGTGGCTTAATCCTTTCACTCACAGAGATGACAATCACGTCTCAAGGGTCTAGGCCTGTGTCCTGAGCTCAGACCTACAAAGCCCATTGGCCTATTAGATCTTGGCTGACCCAGAAGTGCCACATGTTCTCCTGGAGCAAGCAAAACTCACTGAGTCTTCAAAGCTGAACCCTCAAGTACCTACCACCATGAATAGAAACATATTCAGCCTAGTACCAGACAGGAGAGACAGGAAGGGGCCACAGTACAGGCAGGGACTTGTAAGACATAGTAAGGATCATGGAATTATTTAAAGTGAGGCTGTAAAGCTACTAAAGGATCTTAATCCAAAATGGCACAATCTAATTTTCATTTTTAAAAATCACTTTTGCTACTATGTAGATAATTAAATGAAGAAAGGCAAAGAGGAAAAAAAAAAAAAAAAGACGATGATGACCTGTTCATCAGGAAAGAATTAGGGAAAGAAGAGAGTGGATTCAAGGAATACTTTGGAAGCAGAATCAACAGAATTTGCTACTAGATTCAATTGGGGGTGATGGTGAGACACAGCCCAAAATAAAGTATGACACCAAGTTTTCTGGCTTGGGCAAATAGGTGAACAGTGAGAATAGAGGGGGAAGGTTATTTTTTAAGTCCTGTTCTGGGCATGTTGAGTTTACAGTATTCTGAAACAACACTGAAGTGAAAATTTCAAGTAAACAGTTACATATGTAAGTCTAAAGTGCAAGTGACATCTGGACCAAAACTGTAAGATTGGGAACTTTCACAATAAAGATGACATTTATATGCCTTGGAACTGATTGATACAGAGAAAGCTCAGAGAACAAAAAATACTCAGAGACAAGCCCTGAGAAATCTTACTATCTAAAAGTGGGATGGAACATGATTAACAGCCAGATGAGAGGACACCAACAGAGAAAACAAAATGGCAACTGCCTGCTCCCTTGTATGTCTCCCCACCTAACTGAATTCGCTGGAGGTGGGGTCACAACCCACTCTCCACTGCGTCAATCGTTCCTCTCCACGTATACTATTCCATTCATGTGAGTATATGATCATTTCCTTAACCATCTTCCCAGTGGACATTTAGATGGTTTCCATTTTGGAGATTTTAATAAATGTTGCCACACACATCTTTGATACCTTGAAAGTAGGAAGAAAGCATGGAATGAAAGACAATTTGTTTGTTTAAACAAGTTAAGTATAAAAAGTAGAAAGGAAGATGGGCACTGGGTTTAAATCCCATGCATGACCTTGGACAATCTACAGTGTTTTCCTAACACAGGGTTCACAGACACTTACCATGGATTTGTCAGTGACCAACGCATTCCAAATACTTGTCATGGCCTGTCGAATGCCAAGGTTGGGATCAAACTGGTAACGATAAAGTCGAGGAACTAGCTGAGGCAGAAAAGGAGCCAGCTGCTCTCCAGCTCTGGTAGCAATTACATTAAAACCAAAAGCAGCACCCTAAAAATAATAATAGGCTGAAGTGACTCAGATGCACCCATTAGAGTAAAATATTAACACAGCAAAAAATTCTCCCTCCCAAACTTATGCCTAAATACAGCCTGATTTATTGGGCTTTCCAATCAATAGTAGCTATGTGAGGTTCAGCTTTCTCATCAGGCACATACTTTCACAAAATGCACTGTATACCATTTGCCACTGTCTGCCAATGTAGCATGTTTGGTTTGCAGGAAAAAAAAAAATAATTGTCCAGTGTCAGCAACTTACCTTCCTAGAGTTCCACATTGCATGATGGTTGGCTAAATTCATAAATTTATACACCAGATCCGGCTGGCTAAGATCACTTGCCAGAGAACAAAGTTCCTTGTAGGTAGAAAGGCCCTGACTTGGAAACAAAGAAAAAGAGGTAGGCAATAATATACTTCTCTCTCTCCAGCCTAAAAAATTACATCATCAATATTACTAGGACATATTAAAATCAAATTTTCACTCAGTTTCTAATACTGAGTTATCTTACCACCACGGAGACAGAAAACAGGTTGGGAAGAATATAAAAAGTCACCTAATTCAACTATCAGCAATTCCTAAGCTCCTCTACATTGCTGCTAAATAAATGACCTAAATGCACCTCTAAGTCCATAGAAGTGGTCGCCTCACCACCTGAGGATGCAACTCAATAATTCTCCATTACGTTATGCATAATCTCACATGATCATGAGAGTCATGTGAAGACAACATCTGTCTTCCTTAAGTCTTTTCTAAGCTAGACCACCCTAACCCTGATAAACTTGAGTCTTGTTCACTTTCCTCTGAACAAATATGTCTAATCGTTTTATGTTATTTTTGTAAAATGTAAGCACTTTTTTAAAAACTTAGAAGGAGTCTATAAGGAGAGTAAGTAGAATGAAAACAACTTTTGATGTGATAACAGTGTACTGTAGGGGAACGTCAACGACAGAACAAACTGCAGCTTTCTCCTGTTGCACACAACAATGAAGCAGGTTCATGTGGGACACCACAGCAAGGCCCTGCAACAGCAAAGATTTGCCTAACAATCCACAGAAATAAAGCATGATAAAATAAAGGAGGTCAAGCTCAAGGAATTTATTTTAAATGCTAAAGTAGTGGCCTCTAAGATAAAGAATTACACCCACCCAAAAACAAGTGGCAGTGGGTGCGCCTAGCTACGCTTCCAGTGTTCCGCAGGACTCAGCTGCCTGAGAGCTGACCTCTTGGCCTAGTCAGTCTTCCCCAACTGCCCTGAGAGCCCAACATCATGGGCTCCCATGCAGCAGCCCACCACCAATGGCTGGTCACTGAGGGGACATAGAGGGCCAGGCTCCATGCCTCAAAGCAGAACAACTCCAAAAGGCCACCCATGCCAGCTCAGAGCTCCTCAAGAGGCTGGTATCCACTGAAACGATGGCAGCAGTTCAGCCTTCCCTCAGTCATAGGCCCTATCCTGCTTCCTCGTGCCCCCACAGTGATCCTTAGAGCACTCCCCAGTAAATTTCCCACACAGAAATCTCTCAGAGTTTGTTTCCCAGGCACTCATTAAGACATCAGCCTGCCAGGCACAGTGGCTCACACCTGTAATCCCAGAACTTTGGGAGGCCGAGGTGGGTGAATCACTTGAGGTCAGGAGTTCGAGAGCAGCCTGACCAACATGGTGAAACCCCAACTCTAATAAAACACAAAAATTAGGCATGGTGGCAGGCACCTGTAATCTCAGTTACTTGGGAGGCTGAGGTAGGAGAATCGCCTGAACCCAGGAGGCGGAGGTTGTAGTGAGCCAAGATCAAGCCACTGCACTTCAGCCTAGGCAACAAGAGTGAGGCTCCATCTCAAAAAAAAAAAAAAAAAGACATCAGTCTTTTTTCCATATAAGTTTTTTTTTTTTTTTTTTTTTTTGAGACGAAGTCTAGCTCTGTCGC
>NC_045447.1:27483534-27561882 GCF_002776525.5 Piliocolobus tephrosceles | reverse complement strand
TTAAAGATGTTTACCATTCAATGGATTTAGCGTACTTACCCATCTGGCGTTTTGCCAAGAGCTCCCCCTTGAAATACCACTGTCTCTCCAGAAACTTCATGTTTAACTCTAAACCAAAATAAGAATTTCAATAAGCTTCAAGCTTTTCACACCAACATTCAACTAGCCAATGCAATTCATTTACAAAGTGATAAAAACTTCCTATCAAGTATTTACTGTGCACAAGATATAAAAGTCTTTTTCCGGTCAGGCACGGTAGCTTATGCCTGTAATCTCAGCACTTTGGGGGGCCGAGAAGGGCGGATCACTAGGTCAGGAGATCGAGGCCATCCCGGCTAATACAGTGAAACCCCATCTCTACTAAAAATACAAAAAATTAGCTGGGCATGGTGGCACATGCCTGTAGTCCCAGCTACTTGGGATGCTGAGGCAGGAGAATCGCTTGAACCAGGGAGGCAGAGGTTGCAGTGAGCCGAGATCAGGCCACTGCACTCCAGCCTAGGCAACAGAGCAAGACTCTGTCACAAAAAGACAAAAAAAAAAAAAAAAAAAGCCCTTTCCATGAGGCTGCAAATTTTGTAAAATGAATCCAGAATGAACAAATTAACAGATGAAAAAGACATTTCACATAACTTCCCCTGGATTAAATGTGGTAGCACATGAAAAACTATCCTTCCTACAAGGGAAGAAACATAAAGCAGCAATCCCTTACACAGATGATTTCCCCTCACACTCTTCACAGATTAGACTATGAATGATATGCAAGCTTCTTCTCCATATCTTAACTTCCATTTAGCCAACAGTAATTAAGGCATTTTTCTAATCCAATACATTTAATTGTCTGAGATCATTAAACTTTCAAAGCTTGACCTAGTGGCATGCTCCTAAAGTTAACAGTATACACTGGAATAATTGTGCTATCCACAGCACAACAATTACGGACTTGTAATTTAGAAAAGGCTTCATAAATGAAAAAATGGAAACCTGAATCTTCCTTCTCCAGCATATTCTCACTACGTGTATAGACTTCCTCTATGGGCTTGAATCTAAAATTTTCAAGTTCACCATACCTTTTGCCAGTCATAAGTGTTTCTACAAGTGTAGAAACCAATTCCTGTTGATCTTGCTCATTGCCTAGTTCATAAACCAACCCAAGGCCCTTTGATGCAACATCTTGGCTAAGTTCTACAAGAAAGTCAGACAAGATTGTATTACTTTAAAAAAACTTTGTCTACTTGCTATGAAATCAAAAGCTTTAAAAAGTTAACACTGACCCAAAATGATATCAAAGTAAAGATATAAAAACAGAATCAACATGCCTATTTTGTTAAAAATAATAATAAATCATTTCAGTGGACATGGCACCATACATAAGTTACTGTAAATGAGAACCACATACACAGAAGATCCAGTTCACAAACCTAGACAATACTGATGGACCTATACAGTGTCACTGGACAGTGCAGTGACAGATCACCCACGGGCTGTAAGTCACACACATCAGAGATAAAACAGCCTCACGAGATCTCAATACACTCAGACTTAACTTTTAAAAGTCAATACAAGACCATATGTTTAAAACAAGTTATAAAACAAAGCTACTATTGAAAGATTTAACACATATACGTTCACTCTCTCCTAGCTTAAATCAGAGAGGAAAAGTAACCAGAGGTAGAAAAAAGCTATTATGAGAGATACTAATGTTAAAGAAGGCCTCAGTTCCATTTTAAAATGCAGAGTTGAGGAACATGTTCTAACGTATAAACCAATAAATAAAAAAGAATCTAAGTTTCCTATATCCTAACTAGAAATTTTGGTTTCCAAGCCATTAACATAACGCTTATCCTTACTGCTAACAAATAAGGTTTAGTAACTGTTTTGATCACACAGCTCAAGAAAGTTTTCTTTTATGTTCATTAATCCAGGTTTTTCAACATTTAAAACACAAGTTCAATAAAGTTTAGAAATCAAATATTAACCAACAACCTACCATCATTTTCTGATAGAACTGAAACAAACGCACTTTGAATTTCTTTAAGATGAGACTGAAAGAAGAAAAAAGGCATTAGAACACTGAAACTCTACCTCTTTGAGAGAGTAAGAGTCTTGTTCTTACCGTGCACAAAATTTGTAGTCTTATTATTCAAACTAGTTACAATTGATGTTTTGCTCTCATCTTTACAGGTGGCCCAAATCACCTGGAGCTGTACCACTTACAGGTAGTCTAACACATGCAAGCTGACCATTGCCCCAACTGAGCTTCCCCATCTCAAGCACTTCTGACTTTATACCTTCAAGTCTAGAATCATCTTCCAGCCTATATATATCAGGCCACCATTCTTCATTCCTTCATGTACAATGTATTTCAAAATACCTACTATTGGTTAATGACCTTCACCCTTATATGCTTTCCTTGCTACTTATAAAACTGGTTTTCAACAGGGCTGACCACAGACAGCACAGCTCACCTTCACTTCTTTGTGGGTATTTAGCTTCCTCACAAGGGAAAGGAGCCAGATGCAGGCTGCCTGCCTCACATGTGGGTTGGGGCTGATGATATGTTTATTTAAAATCACATCCAACACCCATGGAACCACATCATTCACTTTGGCTCCTGGGGAAAAGCAAAGAAAAACAACAAAGAATTAAAATAATTCAACATAGTTTCCTGAAAAAATTAAATTGAAATCAACATTTGCATAACAATCCTATATTAAAATCTAAATGACTATGGTGTTTAAAGTTGCTGAAGGAATCTATAATTATTCACTCTAGAATCTAGCGTAAACAAAATTACCTTTCAAAGATACTCCAGTAACTTTTTAGTTCCTGAGAATGAAAACTTATCCCTACTCTTTAGCAATTTTTCTTTGTCTACTAGATGTTTCTCATCTTCCATCTAAAAACAAACTTCTTTTGCACTTACTTTCCTCCTCCAGCTACCATACTGTTTTTCTCCTTTCCTTTATTACTCCAGGGTTTCTCAACCTCAACACTACTGACATTGTAGCTGGATAATTCTTTATTATACAGAGCTGTGCTATACACTGCAGGATGTCTAGCAGCATCCTGTGCCTTCACCCACTACAGACCAGTGGCACGCACCCTCCCCAGTGTCTATGTCCTCTGTGGGGCAAAAATCTCACTCCTCCAGTGACAAACCACTGATTTACATTAAGACCCTTCAAAACAGTTATTTAAACTCATGTTCAAACTTTGATCTTCTCTTTCCTTGAGCCCACTCCAAATCAGCCTTTTGCCTTCTCTTCTCCGTAGAAATTAGTCATAGAAATCACGAATGACTTTCCTGTTGCTAAGTTCAATGATGGTTTCTCAATTCTCACCTTAGTTGATATATTGGCACGTGACATGGTTAATTCCCCTCCACCCCTCATCCCTTCACAGCTCCTCGCTGATCACATTACTCCAGTTCTCAGTCAGAATCCCTTCTTTTAATTCCCATAACCACAACTCTAGCTACCAGCAGTTCTGCTATCTGGGTAACTACAATTACAAAACCAACAAGTCCTTACTAGATTCCCATAACATGCCTGGGATAATATGTACAGATGTTAAGATGGCTAAGACCTGGGCCCTAACTGGCTTCTCAAATGCTGTTCATTCTACTCTCAGCAAGACTGGTACACTGTAACCAACAACAACATCCAAAAGCCGAGTAGCACTCAGATGAGAATGACATAGAACATGCATGATGAAAATTCACATCAAAGATTCATCATCCCTCCCTTCTCCACAGTATTTTATGTTCTCCTTTCCCAAAACAGACAAAAATAGAACTTCAACATTGAATGGACAATTTGAGATTCCTTTGGATGAGTAAAAAGCCAAGCAGGATGTAATCTTCCAAGAAGAGTTTGAGGCAATACAAGAGTTCAGAGAATGAAGACTGGCATAGATACCTCTCTACTAACCTTTATTTGTTAAGTCACTATGTAAAAACCCATGGAGTCAGAAACTTGCCTCTCAAAGCAAACCCACTCCTCAGTGTGAGCCTTACCTGTTGTCAAGCCTCTGTTACCACCTCTCACATGCAACCTGAAAATTCCCACTTCAGGTTTGGTTGTCTTCTTGCTAACAATGTCGCTTTCCTTCCTTACCGTTTTCCTTCTATACAAACTGTTACTTGCCTTGCTTCATGTGTGTTCAAAGAAAAACCTCAAAGAACTGACTCTGATTCAGCTTTTGTCAATCCACAGTTCTCATTACAGTGCAAGCAAAAGTGTGTTTTTCTATTTCCTTTAAATCTCTTTATGGTGGCTAATGAAATAATAGGTGAACGCATTAACGTGGAGTGAAGTGTTAACTGTAACACTAAGTGCAATAACTGAATTAATGCATTATTCATGATGGAACACAATATACAATAAAATGTTACCACGAGAATACTATCTTTAAATTTCCTCAATTGAGAGAATAAAATATAAAAACTTGGTGACTTTTCTTTCTGTTTAAATTTTTTTTTATTCTAGCTCAAATACTAAAATATATTTTCAATTCCAAATTCAAATGAAACCACAATAAATTTGAAATCATAACATATATAACATAAAGTCAGAAACCACATGTTCCCTCAACTATATGCTGCCACTAAAAGCCAGTGTACCTGGAGCGCTAGCAGAAGGCACTGAGGCTTCATTATGTAATAAACGATTAAAGGACACATCATCTGGAAACAACTATACCTTTAATTCTGAAACTGGCTAAATACATAAATCCTCATGAAAAGAGCACAAGCTTCAAGGTGATCCAGAGTTGACTCCCCTGCTTGCTTGCCAAAGGGTCAGAAAAATAAGTTACTAACTTCATGCTGTTTTTTTTGTTTTTGTTTTTTTTGAGACAGAATCTTACTCTGTTGGCCAGGATCGAGTGTAGTGGCATGATCTCAGCTCACTTGCAACCTCTACCTGCCAGGTTCAAGAAATTCTCATGCCTCAGCCTCCCAAGTAGCTGGGATTACAGGCTTGTGCCACCACGCCCAGCTAAGTTTTCTATTTTTAGTAGAGATGGGGTTTCACCATGTTGGCCAGGCTAGTCTCTAACTCCTGACCTCAGGTGATTCGCTCACCTCGGCCTCTCAAAGTGCTAGGATTACAGGCATGAGCCACTGTGCCCAGCCTCATGCTGTCTTCTTCACCCAACTATTTTTCTTGACTGAATGAAATTGGTAAAACAGATATAAATATTTGAAAAAAGTAACATGGAATGTATAATGGTTTTGCCTCAAATGTAATAACGAAAACAAAAAAAGGGTTACTTGATAATTATAAATTGATTAGCTGAATATTTGGTACCAGCAGGAGGAGTATATTCCTCTTCAGTCACTAGCCAGGCATCTCGGGCAGCCACAGAACTAGTTCCTATTGCAGCGCTGGTAATGGCTTCACCAATAGTGAACTGAAGTTCTATCTGCTTGGCCTGCAACAAAGGAAGTAAAAGCCATGAATGAGACGACACATTTCCCAAAAACATCCATTTCTACAGAAAGCCTGCTTAAAAGTGTGTTTCTCAGCATGTTTTGTTTTCACTCTTTGCCCTAGCTTGCTTTTGGCTAATTCAATGGCTCAAAGGCCAGGGAGGGTGAGAGAGTGGACGATATAAGAATCCCTTGAAGATATTTTTCAAAGTCTTTGCTGCCCTCCTCACCCTCAGTAGAGAACCACTAAGCAGTGATTTATGATTTCTGGAAGCATAATATGGTTCACCTAAGGAAGACAGAAAATCTCATCAACTTTGAAGCCATGTGAGTCTCAATATAAATTCTAGCCATCTCTCACCAGCTATATACCCTTATTTGAACTTTTTTATTATTATTATTATACTTTAAGTTCTAGGGTACGTGTGCACAACATGCAGGTTTGTTACATATGTATACATGTGCCATGTTGATGTGCTGTACCCATTAACTCATTATTTACATTAGGTGTATCACCTAATGCTATCCCTTCCCGCTCTCCTCACCCCAAGACGGGCCCAGGTGTGTGATGTTCC
This sequence comes from Piliocolobus tephrosceles, assembly GCF_002776525.5. NCBI lineage: Eukaryota > Metazoa > Chordata > Mammalia > Primates > Cercopithecidae > Piliocolobus > Piliocolobus tephrosceles. The sequence continues at coordinate 27,555,873 of NC_045447.1, read as the reverse complement.
CCTTCCTGTGTCTAAGCGTTCTCATTGTTCAATTCCCACCTATGAGTGAGAACATGCAGTATTTGATTTTTTGTCCTTGTGACAGTTTGCTGAGAACGATGGTTTCTCCCTTCATCCATGTCCCTACAAAGGACATGAACTCATCCATTTTTATGGCTGCATAGTATTCCATGGTATATATGTGCCACATTTTCTTAATCTAGTCTCTCTAGACCACAGTGCAATCAAAGTAAAACTCAGGATTAAGAAACTCACTCAAAACCGCTCAACTACATGGAAAATGAACAACCTGCTCCTGAATGACTACTGGGTACATAACGAAATGAAGGCAGAAATAAAGATGTTCTTTGAAACCAATGAGAACAACGACACAACATACCAGAATCTCTGGGACACATTTAAAGCAGTGTGTATAGGGAAATTTATAGCACTAAATGCCCACAAGAGAAAGCAGGAAAGATCTAAACTTGATACCCTAACATTGCAATTAAAAGAACTACAGAAGCAAGAGCAAACACATTCAAAGGCCAGCAGAAGACAACAAATAACTAAGATCAGAGCAGAACTGAAGGAAATAGAGACACAAAAACCCCTTCAAAAAATCAAGGAATCCAGGAGCTGGTTTTTTGAAAAGATCAACAAAACTGATAGACTGTTAGCAGGACTAATAAAGAAGAAAAGAGAGAAGAATCAAATAGACGCAACAAAAAATGATAAAGGGGGTATCACCACCAATCCCACAGAAATACTATAAACACCTCTATGCAAATGAACTAGAAAATCTAGATAAATGGATAAATTCCTGGACACATACACTCTCCCAAGACTAAACCAAGAAGAAGCTGAATCCCTGAAGAGACCGGTAACAGGCTCTGAAATTAAGGCAATAATTAATAGCCTACCAACCAAAAAAAGTCCAGAACCAGACGGATCCACAGCCGAATTCTACCAGAGGTACAAAAAGGAGCTGGTACCACTTCTAAAACTATTCCAAACAATAGAAAAAGAGGGAATCCTCCCTCCCTAACTCATTTTATGAGGCCAACATCATCCTGATACCAAAGCCTGGCAGAGACACAACAAAAAAAGAGAATTTTAGACCAATATCCCTGATGAACATCAATGCAAAAATCCTCAATAAAATACTGGCAAACCGAATCCAGCAGCACATCAAAAAGCTTATCCATCATGATCAAATGGGCTTCATCCCTGGGATGCAAGGCTGGTTCAACAGACGCAAATCAATAAACGTAATCCAGCACACAAACAGAACCAAAGACAAAAACCACATGATTATCTCAACACACGCAGAAAAGGTCTTTGACAAAATTCAACAGCCCTTCATGCTAAAAACTCTCAATAAATTACATATTGATGGGACGTATCTCAATATAATGAGAGCTATTTATGACAAACCCACAACCAATATCATACTGAATGGGCAAAAACTAGAAGCATTCCCTTTGAAAACTGGCACAAGACAGGGATGCCCTCTCTCACCACTCTTATTCAACAGAGTGTTGGAAGTTCTGGCCAGGGCAATCAGGCAGGAGAAAGAAATAAAGGGTATTCAATTAGGAAAAGAGAAAGTCAAATTGTCCCTGTTTGCAGATGACATGATTGTATATTTAGAAAACCCCATCCTCTCACCCCAAAATCTCCTTAAGCTGATAAGCAACTTCAGCAAAATCTCAGAATACCCTCATTTAAACTTCTATGAGCCTCAAAAACTTCATTTGTAAAAGGAGCATATCATCATCATCCACAGCATTAGGCTTTAAGAATTAAATGAGGTTAACGTACATAAAATGACTGTATAGTATGCTTGATGTGGTTACACCACAATAAATAGTAGCCATTGTATTTTATTAACATTTATTCAACAATTATTTAACTTTTTGCACTCTTAAATTTTATGATATCTTGATGTTACTTTTAAATGGCTCAGAAAAAAGAGAATAATAAAGCATATGTGAAATGTTAAAATTTGGTAAATGTGGATAAAGGGCACACAGGAGTTCTTTACACTATTCTTACAGCTTCACTGTAAGTTTGAAAGCATTTCAAAAGTCAAACATTTGAAAATTCTATATAGTACCCACTCAAATGTTTTAAAAATTTTATTCAGAAATGTTGACACGATTCACTACTAGGAATCACTGACCCAACATGCAACTACCTAGACCTGCATTTTCCACTTTTTACTGTGAACCAGAAGAAATTTAGGAGGAATAGGAGAAATAAGGGAATGAACAGAGAGCATGTGAGGGCTATGAACACGCTACTCTTCAAAGCATAAAGACAACAGTTGAGACTTTCCTACACCAATCAACAAATGCTCTAGTGATGAGGTTTCAAGTACTAATGCCACATGCTTCCTAGTCTGAGGAAAAAAGATTTAAAGGCTTTAGCCCTACAGCTTCCCTGGTTAAAAGCTTTTCTTGGCAATTTCAAGCTGAAAAAAGGTATTTCAACATAATCCTTATTAGGGGTTCATTTTATGTACCTGTACCTGTTTTTGCATGTTTCCTGTAATTAATAACAACACAGCTGGCATTAAAAACAAAAAACAAAACCCCATAGCTACATTTATGAATAATATACTATCTGGACATTGCTATAAATATTCCATAAAGGGGGGGTTCAATAGAGAAAATAAGAACAGATACATGGGGATTCATTATATTATTATTCTATTTTTGCATGTGTTTGAAATTTCCTATAATACAAAGTTACAAGAGGGAGCAGGCGGAAGGGCAAAGTGGCTGAATAGGGGGAGGTAGAAATGGTTAACAGGTACAAAAAAATAATTAGAAAGAATGAATTCAGGCCGGGTGCACTGGCTCATACCTGTAATCCTAGCACTTTGGGAGGCCAAGGTGGGTGGATTACCTGAGGTCAGGAGTTCAAGATCAGCCTGGCCAACATGGTAAAACCCTGCCTCTATTAAAAATACAAAAATTAGCTGGGCATGGTGGTGTGCGCCTGTAATCCCAGCTACTTGGGAGGCTGAGGCAGGAGAATCGCTTGAACTCAGGAGGTGGAGGTTGTAGTAAGCTGAGATTGCACCATTGCACTCCTGCCTGGGCAATAGAGTGAGACTCTGTTTCAAAAAACAAAAAAAAAAGAAGGAATGAGAACTACTACTCTTTGATAGCAAACTAGTGTGGCTATAGTCAACAATAATTTCATTGTACATTTAAAAATAACTAAAAGAATATAATAGGATTGTTTGCAACTCAAAAGATAAATGCTTGAGGGGATGGATACCCTATTCTCCATGATGTGATTATTAAGCATTGCATGTCTGTATCAAAACATCTCGTGTACCCCATAAACATATACACCCACCATGTACCTACAAAAACTTAAAACTGAGAAAGAAAAAAAAAAAAAGCCCAACAGAACCTCATCCCCTCCCCATCTAATGCAGGAACATCAAACTGAACTGTCCACCAAAAAAGCACCTTCATAAAAACTAAATCAGGTGACAGATCACAGTACCCAGCTTCAGCAGAATAACAAGAGGAGACGCGCTGAACAGGGTGGGAAGAACACACTGCCTACACCATCCCCTCCACCTTGGAAAGAGAACGTGTATGCTCGGGTGAATGACAACAAAGGGAATGTGATACTCTGCATTGCAACTCAGTGCCACCCTGTCACAGCATCAGGCAGAATTCTGCCAGTGCCCAAGGAGGAGCACTTAGACCAAACCTGGACCAGAGAGGAATCAGTTTCTTCAGTGAGAGGAACCCAAGTCAGTTGACTAAAATGGCCTCAGGTCCCCAAATAAATTTCACCAGCAGCTAGGCCACACTTGGAGGGAGGAAAAGCAAGAATACAGGAGACTTTTTCTCGTAACCCGGCACCAGCCCACCCATAATAAAACAAAGCATCAGGCAGAGTCCGAAGGCCCCATTTCCAGGATGTTGCTGTGGAAGAGCACTTCTAGACTCACCCCAGGCAAGAAAGGAATCTGCTTGTGTGGCACGAACAACCTAAGTCCCAAGTCCTGGTTGGCTCCAACACCTGCTGACTAAAGTGGCCTCATCTTTGAAAAAGCATCAGCGGCAGTTAGGTGGTCACAGGTCTTCGGTGAGCCCTGGTACTGTGCTGGTCTGGGAGGGCTTTGGGTGCAACCCAGCATGGTGCTAGCTGCTGTGGCCACAGGAGTGCCCACATTACCCCTCCCCTAACTTCAGGCAGCTCATTGTGGAGAGACACTCCCTCTACCTGGGGAAAAGAGAGGGAAGAGGGCAAGAAACTTTGCCTGGGAACCCAGAGAATGCTCCCTTATCTTCCCCAAGTCCATCAATGCTGGGTATGTAGGTGTCTGTAAGAGCTGCAGCACACCTGGGCTTAGGGTGCCCTCTAGTGCTGAAATGACTGCAGTGACCACAGGCTTAGGGAACTCAACACTCAGTCATACTTGATTTCTTGGAAGGCCCTCTGAAAGACAGGTACAAACAAGGCCAGACTGTGAAAACCGGAATAAATATTTACCTCTTCAACACCCAAACACTGATGAATGTTCACAAGCATCAAGGACATTTGAGAAAACATGTTCTAAAAAACATTCACGCTAAACAAACAGGCTAAATAAGCAGGCACCAGTGACTAATTCTGGAGTGGTGTAGATATGTGACCTCTCAGACAGGGAATTCAAGATAGCTGTTTTAAGAATGCTCAACAACTTCAAGAAAACATGGAGAAGTAATTCAGAAACTTACAAGAGAAATATAGCAAAGAGATTAAAATGGAGGAAAAAATCAAATCTGAGAGCTGAAAAAATGTAATGGATGACTGAAAAATACTTCGGTGTGTCTCAACAGTAGAACTGATCAAGTAGAAGAAAGAATTAGTGAGCTCTAAGACAGGCTATTTGAAAACTCACAGTCAGAAGAGAAAAATGCAGAAGAATGAGATACACTTACAAGACCTGGAAAACAGCTTCAAAGAGGCTAAGAGTTATTTGCCTTAAAGAGGAAATAGAGAAAGAAACAGGTGTAGAAAGTTTATTCAAAGAAATAATCAACAAAGAACTTTCAGAACATGGAAAAAGACAAACACCCAGGTAAAAGAAGGTCAAAGACTAAGAAGATTCAACCCAAATAAGATTACCCCAAGGCATACAATAAACTCGCGAAGGTCATGAACGAAGAGAGGATCCCAAAACTAGCAAGAGAAAAGCAGCAAGTAAGATATAAAGGAGCTCTGATGTCTGGTGGCAGAAACCTTACAGACCAGGAGGGAGTGGAATAACATATTCAAAGTGCTGAAAGAAAGGAAAGAAAGGAAGAAAAAGAGGGAGGGGGGGGGGGAGGGAGGGAGGGAGGGAAGGAGGGAAAAATCTTGTAACTGAGAATATTGTACTCAGCAAAGCTATCCTTCAAATATCAGGGGAACCAGCCGCCAATATTTCAACGTAGGTTCTTTTCTATTTTCCCTAAGTGTCGGCCGGTCTGAGAAACAGAAAGAGTACAAAGAGAGAAATTTTACAGCTGGGCCTCCAGGGGTGCCACCACACACTGGTAGGAGCATGATGGAGACCTCGAGCCACAAAACCAGCAAGTTTTTATTCGGGATTTTGAAAGGGGAAGGGGTATACAAACAGGAAGTAAGTTACAAAGATCACATGCTTCAAAGGGCAATAAAAGATCACAAGGCAAGGGCAAAATTAGAATTACCGATGAGGGTCCATGTCCCGCTGTGCACACATTGTCTTGATAAACATCTTAACAGGAAACAGGATTCGAGAGCAGACAACCCATCTGACTAGAATTCACCAGGCTGGAATTTCCTAATCCTAGCAAGCCTAAGGGTACTGCAGGACACTAGGGCATATTTCAGTTCTTATCTCAACCATGTAAGACAGGCACTCCCAAAGCGGCCATTCATAGACCTCCCCCCAGGAATGCACTCCTTCCCTGGGGTATCAATTACTAATATTCCTTGCTAGGAAAAGAATTCAGCAATATTTCTCCTACTCATACATCCATCTAAAGGCTTTAAGCAAGAAGAAAAATACAGCTCTATTCTGCCCAACCCAGCAGGCAGTCAGACCTTACGGTTATCTTTCCTTGTTCCCTGAAAATCGCTGTTATTCTGTTCTTTTTCAGGGTGCACTGATTTTATATTGTTCAAACACATGTTTCACAAACAATTTGTACAGTTAACGCAATCATTACAGGGTCCTGAGGTGACACACATCCTCGGTTTACAAAGATGATGGGACTAAGAGATTAAAGTAAAGACAGGCATAAGAAATTATAAGAGTACTGATTGGGGAAGTGATAAATGTCCAAGAAATCTTCACAATTCATGTCCAGAGACTGCAGTAAGACAGGTGTAAAAAATTATAAAAATATTAATTTTGGGAACTGATAAGTGTTCATGAAATCTTCACAATTTATGTTCTGCCACGGCTTCAACCAGTCCCTCCATTCGGGGTCCCTGACTTCCCGTAATATTGAAATATAAAGGAGAAATGAAGACTTTCCTGGGTAAACAAAAGACAAGGGAATTCACCACCAGATGTGTCTTAACAAAAAATGCTACAGTTCTTCAATCTGAAAGAAAAGAACTCTAGCATGCAACAAAAAATGTAAATACACAAATTCAAAATACTCTAATACTGTATAGAGCATTCTAAAGATACTAAAGGCACTCTAATACTGCATTCTAAAAATACTCTAATACTGTATAGAGTATTAAGAGTATCTTTGTATTAGAGTATCTTTAGTATCTAACACTCTATAGAATCTTTAGTACGAAGACTAAAACATAAACTTTTCAAAAATAATGACTGCAACAATTTGTTAAAAGGTAGGCAATATAAAAATATATTTTTTTGTTTGTTTGTTTGTTTGTTTTTGAGACAGAGTCTCGCTCTGTCGCCCAGGCTGGACTGCAGCGGCCGGATCTCAGCTTACTGCAAGCTCCGCCTTCTGGGTTTTTTACGCCATTCTCCTGCCTCACCCTCCCGAGTAGCTGGGACTACAGGCAGCCGCCACCTCGCCCGGCTAGTTTTCTGTATTTTTTAGAAGAGACGGGGTTTCACCATGTTAGCCAGGATGGTATCGATCTCCTGACCTTGTGATCCGCCCGTCTCGGCCTCCCAAAGTGCTGGGATTACAGGCTTGAGCCACCGCGCCCGGCCCAAAAAAAATATGTTAAGTTGAGACAACAAAGAGCCAAAAAATGGGGGTATTGGAATTAAAACAGAGATTTTTTTAAGTTTTTTCTTTGCTTGATTTTGTTCTTTTCTTGTGATCAGTGAAGTTGTCATCAAACTTGTTATATTTTCTGAAACCCTTAGGGAAACCACAACTCAAAAAACAGTCTAAACAGATGCACTAAAAATAAAAAGTAAAACATACTATGAGAAAAAAGTCACTTATCCGCAAAGGAAGACAGAAAGCAAAAAAGAGAGGACTTCCAAAACAACCAGAAAACAAAAAACAAACTGTCAGTAGTTAAGTCTTTACCTAACAATAATAAACTGACTGTCCATGGACTAACTTATCTCATTAAAAGATACAGAATGGCTGAATGAATAAGAAAACAAGACCAACTATATGCTGCCTACAAGAAATTCACTTTGGCTAGGCACGGTGGCTCACACCTATAATCCTAACACTTTGGGAGGCCAAAGTGAGCAAATCACCTGATGTCAGGAGTTCGAGATCAGCCTGGCCAATGTGGCAAAACCTTGTCTCTACTAAAAAAAAATAAAAATAAAAAAATTGGCCAGGCATGGTGGCTTGTGCCTTTAGGCCCAGCTACTTGGGAGGCTGAGGCAGGAGAATCACTTGAACCCAGGAGGTGGAGGCTGCAGTGAGCTGAGATTGCTGCACTCCAGCCTGGGCAATGGAGTGAGACTCCATTTCGGAAAAAAAAAAAAAAAAAAGAAATTCACTTAACCTATAAAGATACACATAGATTGAAGGTAAAGGTATGAAAAAGATACTTCATGCAAATGAAAACCCAAAAAGAACAGACGTAACTATACTTGCATCAGATTAAGACTTCAAGTCAAAAACTAGAAAAAGACCAAGGTCATTATGTAACGATAAAGGGCTCAATTCAGCAAGAGGATATAAAGGTTATAAATATATATGCACACAGTATTGGAGCACTCAAACGTATAAAGCATAATAGATTTAAAGGGGGAGATAGACTGCAACACAATAATAGTTGAAGACTGACTTCAACACCCCATTTCCAGTACTGGACAGGTCATTCAGACAGAAAATCAAGCAACCCAAATCAAAACTGAACTACACTCTAGACAAAATGGACCTGACATTTACAGAACATTTCATCCAACTGCTGTAGAATACACATCTTTTCTCATCAGCACATGGAACATTTTCCAGGATAGACCATATGTTAGACTACAAAGCAAGTCTCAAGCAATTCAAAAAAAATCTAAATCATATCAAGTATCTTTTCTGACTATAATGGAATAAAACTAGAAATCAATGACAAGTGGAACTTTGGAAACTATAGAAATACACGGAATTAAACAACACGTTCCTGAACAACCAACAGATCTATGAAAAAATTAAGAAAGAAAAATTTAAAATTTCTTGATACAAATGAAAATAAAAACACAACATACCAAAATCTATGGGAAACAGCAAAAGCAGTGCTAAGTGGGAAGTTTACAGCAATAAATGTTTACATCAGAAAAGTATAAAGGCTTCAAATAAACAACATAATGGTGCATTTTAAAGAACTAGAAAAGCAAAAGCAAAGCAAACCCAAAATTAATAAAGGAAAGAAATAATAAAATTCAGAACAGAAGTAAATGAAATTGAGACTAAAAAAACTACAGAAGATTAATGAAATGAAAAATTGGGTTCTTTAAAAGATAAATAAAAAATTATTAGAACTGATAAACAAAGTAAGTTACAGGATACAAAATCAACATATAAACAGTTGCATTATATGTGACATGCTTTGGATTTGTGTCCCTGCCCAAATCTCATGACTGAATAGTAATCCCCAATGTTGGAGGAGGGGCCTGGTGGTGGGGTGACTGGATCACGGGAGTGGACTTCTCCCTTACTGTTCTGATAGTGAGTGAATTCTCATAAGGTCTGGTTGTTTAAAAGTGTGTAGCACCTCCTGCTTTGTTCTTTTTCTCCTGCTCCTGCCATGTAAGACATGCCTGCTTCCTCTTTGCCTTCTGCCAAGATTGTAAGTTTTCTGAGGCCTTCCCAGCCATGCTTACTGTACAGCCTGCAGAACTGTGAGTCAATTAAATCTCTTTTCTTTATAAGTTACCCAGTTACAGCAGTGTGAGAACAGACTAATAGGCCAGCAGCAAACAATTTGAAAAAGAAATCAAGAAAGCAATCCTGCTTATAATGGCTACCAAAAAAAACCAAAAAACAAAAACCTAGGGACAAATTATAACCAAAGAAGTAAAAGCTCTCTGTAATGAAAACTATAAAACATTGATGAAAGAAATTAAAAGAACACACACAAGAGAATACATATCCCACGTTCATGGATTGAAATAGTATTATTAAAATGTCCACACTACCGAAAACTATCAACAGATTCAACATAATCCCTATCAAAATATCAATGACGTTCATCAAAGCAGAACTAGAAAAACAATCCTAAAATTTGTATGAAAGCACCAAAGACCCTGAATAATGAGCAAAAAATACTGAGCAAAAAGAATAAAGCCAGAAGCACTGCATTACCTGACTTCAAAATATATTACAAAGCTATGGTAAGCAAAACAGCATGGAACTGGCATAAAAACAGACACATACACCAATGGAACAGAATAGAGAACCCAAAGATAAATCTATCCATTTACAGTCAACTCATTTTCAACAAAGGCATCAAGAACATATATTGAGGAAGGAACAGTCTCTTCAGTAAGCTGTGCTAGAAAAACTAGATATCCACATGTAGAAAAATGAAACTGGGCCCCTTTGTCTCACCATATCAAACCACAATAGACTTAAATTTAAGATCTGAATGTTGAGACTACTACAAAAAACGTTGGAGAAACATTTCAGAATATTGGTCTGGGCACAGATTTCTTAAGTAAGATCATAAAAGCACAGACCAACTAAAGCAAAAATTGACAAATGGGATTATATCAAGCTTTTTAGCTTCTGCACAGTAAAGGAAACATCCAACAGAGTGAAGAGACAACCTATGGCATAGACGAAAATATCTGCAAATTATCCATCTGACAAGAGATTAAAATACACAGTAAATAAGGAATTCAACTCAATAGCAAATAAACAATCTGATTTGAAAATGGACAAAAGATCTGAATAGTTATTTCTCAAAAAAAGGTATATAAATGGCCAAAAAGTATATGACAAAAAGTTCAGTATCACTAATCATGATAGAAATGCAGAGAAAAACCACAATGAGATCTCATCTCACCCTAGTTAGAATAGCCATTATCAAGAAGACAGAAAACAATACATGATAGTCAGAATGTGAAGAAAGGAGAATATTAATACACTGTTGGTGGGAAAACAGTATGAAGGTTCCTCAAAAAACTAAAAAACTATCATATAACCCAGCAATCCCAGTATGTATCCTAAGTATATATCCAGAAGAAAGAAAATCTGTATTCTGAAGAGGTATTTGTACTCCAATGTTTACTGCAGCACTATTAACAATAGCCAAAACAAGGTATCAAAGTGTCCAGCAAAAGATGAATGGATTTTTAAAAAGTGGTATATATACACAATGGAATATTATTCAGCCATAAAAAAGAATGAAATCCTGTTGCTGACAGCAACATAGATGGAACTGGAGGACACTGTATTTAGTGAAATAAGCCAGGCACAGAGCAAATATCCTATGTTCTCACTTATATGTGAGAAAATTGATCTTATGGAGGTAGTGAACAAATGGTGGTTACCAAAGGCCAGGAAAGGTAATGGAGAGGCAGGGAAGAGAGCTTGGCTAATGGGAACAAAAATACAGTTAGAAAAATTAAGTTTTAGTGTTTGGCAGCACAACAGGGCAAATATAGTTAATAAGAATTTATTGTATATTTCAAAATAGTGAGAAGAGAAAATCTGACATGCTCCGAACACAAAGAAATGAAAAATGCTTAAGGTGATGGATATCCCAATTACCCTAATTTGATCATTATACATTGTATGCTTGTATCAAAATATCATATATATCCCATAAATATGTACAACTATTATGTATCAATTTAAAAAATTAAAAATGGGAGAGGCACAGTGGCTTATGCCTATAATCCCAGCATTTCGGGAGATCTAGGTGGGAGGATCACTTGAGCCCAGGAGTTCAAGACCACCCTAGGCAACACAGGGATACTCTGTCTCTATAAAAAATTAAAATATTAGCCAGGCATGGTGGCGCATGCCTGTGGTCCCAGCTGCTTAGAAGGTGAGGTGAGAGGATGGTTTGAGCCTGGGAGATGTAGTGTACTCCAGCCTTGGTGACACAATGAGATCCTGTTGTAAAAAGAAAATAAATAAATAAAACAGTTAAAAGAAACCAAAAAAACCTTGTCCTATTCAACTATGAAGATATTCTGTCCTATAGCACTATGTCCTATTCAACTGTGAAGATATTCTGCTTCTGTTTCATGGTTTTCATTATTCTCATCATTTAATCTCTGTATCTTATTTCCATACTTCTAGCTTTTCATGTATTTCTAAACTCTTAAAATAATGACATTAAAAGTAAGTTAAGAATCCAGAGAAGCCTTCATTAGAAAAAACAAAACAGGCCGGGTGCAGTGGTCCACATCTGTAATCCCAGCACTTTAGGAGGCCGAGGTGGGCAGATCACCTGAGGTCAGAAGTTCAAGACCAGTCTGGTCAACATGGTGAAACCTCATCTCTATTAAAAATACAAATATTAGCCAGGCATGGTGGCGTGCACCTGTAATCCCAGCTACTTGGGAGGCTGACACAGAAGAACTGCTTGAACCCGGGAGGTGGAGGTTGCAGTGAGCCAATATCATGCCACTTTACTCCAGCCTGGGAGACAGAGCGAAACTCCATCTCAAAAAAAGAAAAAAGAAAAAAACCTAGAAGAAACCCACCTCACTCAGGGATTTAAATCTACTAGGGTAGATTCTTTAGCAAGGCAACAATCTGAGAAGGAAGTAGGAGGCTTTCAAAAGCTCAGTACAAGGCGGCCAAAGAGGCTGGTATACAGAAAGTGAGTGAACGTCAAGGATCAAGGCTACGGAAAGAAGGGCCAGATCAGGCCATGCTGAGACAGTACACTATCCTGGCATTTGCCTACTCGTAGGTCTTCTCCACTACACACTAGGCATCTAGAGGACAGAAGCTAAATCATCAGACTTGAAAACAACTGAAATACCAACTGAAACACTCAAGAATAACTGTTTTTTAAAGGCTCACTCCACACATCTGGCTGACGGGGTATGTGGATATATTTCCCCTTCTACCTACACTGCACCGTGCTTTGCTCAAAAATTTTAAGAAAAGGTCTTTCCTTCATAGGTGATTTAGTCAATGCCATACCTAGCACAGTGATGAGCACAAAACTAGTACTCAAGTATCTGGTGAATAAACGAGTAAATGCTTAATTAAAAATCTCACAGCATGCAAAACTGCACCTAAAAAAAAAACAAAAACCAATGCCTTTTCTTTGAATAACTAACAATCAGGTAGCAATATAAATACCTCCACAGAATCCATCAGACCTTGCAAGAGGAGTTTCTGGTGAGGAAAATCTCCATCCCCAACTGGAAAATATCCCAGTGTTTGGATTGCTCGTTCTTTCATCTGGAAGAACATCAAATTTTTTTCTTTTTAACAGAGTATATACTAGCTTTACCCCAGCACAGTATTTCCAAAATGAGATGATAGGGAAGGGCAGTCTATCTAACACCTCAATGCATAAGTTTTTACAAAAGCATCAAATTTTACAGTCGTATGTCTATAAGTCATGGAAGGTAGAAACACACAAATCTGAGTCCACTAAGGATCCACAGCTGCAAAAGAAGAAAGAAGAAAGCCTCTAGGCTTATTACCTTTCATACTATAATGATTTAAAATGTGGGTTCTGGGCCCAGTGGACCTAGGACCAAATCACATCTCAACCATTTCAGCCTATACTGGTGTGTGACCTTAAGCAAGTTACTTCCCCTCTCTGTGACACTGTTTCCTCATGTTAGCTCATATAGAGATGACAACTGTGCCTATTTCACTAGACCTTTTAGAAGATTCAGTCAATGCATGCAAAGCACTTAACATACTCTCTGGCACATTAGAAGTGCTTAACAATATTTGGCAATGATTAGTTAATAGCTAATAAAAACTATACTGTGTATCTTCTCAGAAAGTTTTAAACAGTAGCTAGACCAAGATTAAGATTATATCAGTTAGGCCAGGCTCAGTGGCTCAAGCCTGTAATCCCAGCACTTTGGGAGGCTGAGGCAGGTGGGAGTGCCTGAGGTCAGGAGTTCGAGACCAGCCTGGCCAACCCCATCTCTAGCAGAAGTACAAAAATTAGCTGGACATGGTGGCGTGCGCCTATAATCTCAGCTACTCAGGAGGCTGAGGCAGGAGAATCACCCGCCTGAACCTGGGAGACAGAGGTTGCAGTGAGCCATGATCACACCACTGCACTCCACTTGAACGACAAGAGCAAAACTCCATCTCACAAAAAAAAAAGATTGTATCAATTAAACTTGTAGCAGTAAACTGGTATTTCTGCTCATTAAGTCATCTTATACCTCAAAATTGAGGTGTTCTGATCACAAAACTGGCTTTAGGCAGTTAGGATTTATATTTGGCCTAAAATTTTAAAAAAATCATAAAACTACTTAACATTTTATTGTACACCTTTTGCATGACAAAATATATTTCCTGATGAATTTAATACTTCACTCAAATCTTAACAGTTATAAAGATCTAAATTGGAATCACTTTGAATGAACTGGAATGGGTCAAAAGATGTACACACTAAGATTGTACACAGATCACCTCTTGTTCAAAAGTAAACACTTAGATTTGCTTGTTTATCACCCATTTTTACATTAAATCCTTCCTCCAGCTGTAATGCCATCTATTCTCATTATAATTTGTTTTTGCTCATTTATTCACAGAAAGACAGAATTTCAGAAAGGGAAGAAATAAGAAAAAGACTTACCTTATTTGTCTCTTTACTGGAAGGTATTCTACTTAATAAGCTTTCTACAAGATGCAATTTGGTAAAGCCAGATCCCTCACTGGGGATTGGAAGTGGACCATTTCTGCCTATTTCGCCCAGGGCTGTGCAGGCAGCAATTGCCAGGAGGGGTGATGTACTGTCCAAAAATGAGCCTGTAAGCACATTTAGCCAAAAAGAGAATTATATACCGTTATTCTTACGACCCAAAGCAACCAGTGATGTACTCAAGATTTTTTTAAGATGGCAAAATAAAATCAAAGTGTACAATATCTTTGAGTTGACAATTTGTTAACATTTATTCAGTGGAAAGACAACAGGGCAACAGGGGATAGAGTAGTATTTTTTTTAATGTATAAATTTTTTTACCATAATAGGATCATCCCTGTTTATAAAAACATGTAGGGAAAAAAACGTAGAGAAAAAAAAATGGAGTGCTTTTACTGCTTTGTTTTTTGTTTTGTTTTGCTTTGTTTTTTTGAGACAAGGTCTAGCTCTGTCACCCAGGCGGGAGTGCAGTGGTATAATCACGGCTCACTGCAGCCTCGACCTCCCAGGCTCCAGTGATTCTCCCACCTTAGCCTCCTCAGTAGTTGAGGCTACAGGTACACGCCACTATACAAAAAATCAACAAGCTAAGTTTGTTAAATTTTTTTGTAGAGGCTAGGTCTCACTATGCTGACTAGACTGGTCTCAAACTCCTGGACTCAAGTGATCCTCCCACCTTGGCCTCCCAAAGTACTGAGATTATAGGCATGAGTTACCACACCCAGCCTTTGTTGTTATTAAAAATACAGAATTTATCAAGTAAGTTTTTTGTGGAAAAAACTTGTGTCTTTAAAGTACAATGCCATAAAAAGAAACTGAAACGCCATATTAAAATTTAACATAATTCAAAAGCTGCAACACCCAAGTCGGCATAAAGACATTGATTACCTATTGTTTCTGTAGCACTCTGAATGAGTTCCTCTTGATCAGGGAGGGTGTCAGCATTTCTCTCCAGGTCTTGTTGCTCTGCCATTCTCATTTTCTTTTTAGCCAAATACCTTCCCACCGTGAATCCCAATGCAAGCAAGGATCCATGCTGTATCTCCGGGCTCTGAATTTAGCAAAACAATAGCATATCTCTGGCTCTTTCTCATGTATGCAAAACTACATGGCAGTAACTGTGTGTCTATTATCTCGCCAACAAAACATAAGGCTAAAGAATAAAGTGAACACTTGAGGTTTCACTGGATGCTAATGCATTGAGCTTAGGGAATAAGAGAAACCTTGAGTTTCTAAAGGAATTTTGAGAAGCTGAATCTTGATTCACTTTAAGATTTACATTCTCTAATTCCATGCCCACTCCAATTCCAGGTGAGATGACTTTCCTACATGCTCCTACATGCTCCCACGCCACTTTCTAGCTTACAGCACTTACATAACTAGAATATCATAACTTTCACACATAATGTCTTTCTATTGCCAACAAAAGACAATGGACAGATCCTATTTCTAATTGCCAAAACCTCCAAACACAAGGTAACCAACAGACTATTTGAAGTAAAACTTGTTTTTTCACTGGCAGCAGATGAGGAAGAAAAATGGAGCTAACATTTCTCACTCTCAGTACTAATCAGGCCCGACCCTGCTTAGTTTTAGTTTCCAAGATCAGATGAGATTAGGTGTGCTCACGGTGGTATGGCTGCAGGTTCTGAGCATCCTATTGTACCAGGGATTCTCATGTATTTATGAATCACTGTACTCCTAGCACCTAAAACAGTGCTTATCAGACACAGCACCATACTTGTTAAGTGAGCTGATTGAACTAATGTATTACCTATCTCATTTACTCTTTACAGTCATAAAAGCAAGGAATTTATAAGTTCATTTTACAAATGAGAAGATAAAAACCAAAAATAGGTTAGATCCTTTTATGAAACCCTATCTCCCACAAAAAGGAATGAAAACAAAATAACATACGTGATTGTCTTTTGTAGTCTTTATAAGCTGTTCTATCATTGATTTCAACTCATTCCCCGACACTGTTGATACCACCACAGAATAAAACAATGCTGCCAGTTCGCGCATTTCTTCTTTACTGCTATTCATCAGACTCTGAGCAGTATAAAAAAAAATATACACATGACACAGAACCACAAGCCTCATTACAACATCTTTTAAAATTAAAAGAATATTCAATCTGTTGATGGATATTGAGGAAAAAAAGCTATTATCTGAAAACAAAATGAAAGTTGAATGAATTATATAACAAAATCTTAGGTCCATTTTCATCAAAGATACACAAGCACAAAACAGGTGAAATTTATTCACAGATGATCTAAAACAAGGGTCAGCAAACTTCTGTAAAAAAACTGAAAGGCTTTATGGGCCATTTGGTCTCTGCTGCAACTACTCCATTCTGCCACTGCAGTACAAAGGCAGCAACAGACAATACGCAACAAATGAGCGTGGCTAGGTTCCAGTAAAACATGGACACGACAAGGTTTGTGCCATGAAATGTTATTTGTTTCTTGATTTTTTTTTCCACATTTAAAAATGTAAAAACCATTCTTAGCTTGCAAACCATACAAAAACAGGAGGCAGGCCCTATTTGGACTTTTGACTACTGTATGACAACCTCTCATCTAAAACATCAAAGCTCAAAAACTTTAAAATAATTTTAAAATCAGTAAATATTCATAAGAAATAAAAAAACCTTTTTAAAATAGAAGCAATTTCATAAGACCAGATTATCCAGAAATGTGCAAAACTCACACCTCTTGGTAAATTTCTTTCATGTTTTCACCCTTAAAGATATAATTTGTACATTTTTACCATCATTCAAGCTGTATTTTCCAAAAAAAGAACCGCAATATGTAGTACATGGAGATATAGAAAACTGTATGGGCCAATACTTATACTAAAAAAAAAATTATTCATTATTTATCTGAAATGCAAATTTAACTGAGTATCTTGTATTTTTACTTGCTAAACCTGGCATCCCTTTTGGTATAGCCATGGGACAGGAACACCCTCATACATGACTGGTAGAAGTGTACATTGGTACCACACACATGGAGGGTGTGGCATTATCTATGAAAATTACAAAAGTACATGTCCTCTGATCCAGCTATTCCACTTCTGGGGAATCCATCTAAAACATATACTTCCTCAATATGCAAGATGATAGATTATTCATTGTAGCAGAATGGAAGTACTCTACGTGACCATCTATAAAGATCTAGAATACATGATAGTACACTCATACAATAAAAACTGAGCCTGTTAAAGAAGATGTGCTCTCCATAGTTGTAGTGGAATATCTCTCTACTATAAAGTGAAAGAATGTATAAAACAGTATGAATAGTATGCTGCTTTTTATAAAAAGATGGACAAAAATTTTAAATGCATATTTTTATGTGTATGTACATAAGTAAACTCTAGAAAGGATGCCATACATAAATGGTGACTTACATATGTTTGTCAGAGGGGAGAGGAAAGGGCAAAAATTAGGGTAGGTTGGAGATGGTTATGGAAAGGAGACATTTTACATAGTCTTTATTTAAACTACACAAATCCACTGCTTATTTTTTCTTAAAAAAAAAAAAATCAAAAAACTTTCGAAACAGAAAAAGAAATTTTCTTTATACTCCTATGCTTCTCAATTCATCTCCCACTCTCCTCCAGATGTGTCAAGGAGACATAGTGACCTACATGCTTCCCAGTAAGTGTCTGATGATGAGAGAGTTTTCAAAACGACCTTAAGGCAGAAAAGGTCATAGGGATGCTGGCAGGAAAAAGAAATCATGAGGTTAAAGTCTGAAATACAATTAAAAAAAAAAAAAAAAGGTACATGCTGAACATACCTTTATCCATTCTGTTTTGTCTACAAATTTGGTAGCCAGCTTTTCTGGATACACTGACACAGCTTCCAATAGACAGTACATAACCGGCAAACCTAAGTAAGAATTTAGAACCACTTTAAATTTCAAGAAAAGTAATGAACATACAGGGATCACTAAATTCCTTTCAAGTATAAGGCCACTGCTTTAGCACACATTCTTTCGGTTCTATTTAAAAAAAAAAAAAAAAACCTACACAACCTAAATATAGTATGTGATTCACTACAGCAAATTTACAGATGAGCTATCTATAAAAAGGATATCCTGTTCTTCACATCTACTTCCGAAGTAAAAATGTATTATCTATTGTTAGCATTTCTTTCTGAAAAAAGAAGTAGTGTATCCAGAATGAATCAGATACGTTTAAAAAAAAACAAAGGCTAATGTTCGGTTACAGAAGTGAAGAGAAAGAATAATTTTGCTATAATTTGTTAGCTACGTTTAAAATTAGATTTTTGCTTAAGTGCTTTAATATCTTCCCTTCGAGTCGCAAATTCCTACCTCCAACACCTGCTAACAGCTGCTGAAGCAGGCCAATGTAGATCTGGACAGGGTTAGTTTCCCCACTCTTGTTAGAAGATGATGAGGGTGCCGTCTGCCCGCCTGACATTAAAGTCCGTATGTAGCGTCCAATGGCTGGAGCATGATCCTGCATATCAGCCAAACTCTGAGAGGTGGGCACCACCCCCGCACTGTGCGCGAGGCACATGCGCAAGTACAGAACGATCTACAAACAGAACGGAGAGGAAGACTGCATAAGCTTCTCAAAAAGTCAATGTGGGAAGGTACTCTTCAAAGTAACAATTTCTAGTTTTGATTCACCCACCCTTCTTTATAAAGCTATTCCAATCCTCATGGAAGGCAGAAAATACGCCATAATGGAGCAAAATTTGCATAACAAGGTTTGCAAATCCAAAGAATTTTTTAAGATTGTTAAAATACAAACTGAACTTTTAAAGTCAGAAATTGGAGCTGGAGGCTTTTATCCTTAGCAAACTAAGCAGGAACAGAAAATCAAATACCACATGTTCTCACTTGTAAGTGGGAGTCAGATGATAAGAACTTCTGAATGCAAAGAAGCAAACAACAGACACTGGGGTCTACTTGAAGAGAGAGGGTGGGAAGAGGGAGAGGGGCAGAAAAGATAACTATGGGGTATTGGGCTTAATATCTGGGTAATGAAATAGTATATATAACAAACCCCCATGACACATATTTACCTATATATCAAACCTTTACATGTAACCTCAAACCTAAAACAAAAGTTAAAAATTATAATAAAAATCATTATTTTTTAAAAGCTGTATGTGTGTGTTTGTGTGTGTTTGTGTGTGTGTGTGTGTGAGAGAGAGAGAGAGAGAGAGAGAGAGAGACAGAGAGAGAGACGACAGAAATCTGAAGCAAATGGCCTATTATTCCTGCAGAATTCCAGTTGTGTTTACTCCACTGACACAAGAATTTGAGAAAATGGGTTCAATTCATCTACAGAAAAATAGATATAACACCATAAAAACCTCTAATATAGACCAGACACAGTGGCTCACGCCTGTAATCCCAACACTTTGGGAGGCTGAGGCAGGAGGACTGCTTTAGCCCAGGAGTTCAAGACCAGCCTGGGAAACATGGTGAAACTTATCTCTACCAAAAAGATAACAAAATGAGCCAGGAGTGGTGGTGCACGCCTGTAGTCTCGGCTACTCAGGAGACTGAGTCAGGAGATTCACTTGAGCCCAGGAGGCGAGGGTGTAATGAGCCGAGATCACGCCATTCACTGTACTCCAGCCTGGGCAACAGAGTGAGACTCCTTCTCAAAAACAAACAAACAAAAACAACCCTTATATAAACAGGCTACCAAGGAGTCCATCCTCTGCAAGCTTTTTCACTGATCATTAGGATAGGCAGCAAATTCACTGTGAATATTCTTACTCTGAACAAGAGTACTTCTTGTAATTTACCTAGTGCAAGTCAATGATCTAAAAAACAAAATTTCCCTTAATAAGTGTGATCAATTAATCCTCTCCAACCTTCAAAACTAAATAACCCTAACAACCTCAACAACATGTTGGCTTTAAAACCCAAATCTAACTTGCTGCAAAATCCCAACAGTAATCACTACAGAACATCCAGTTTTTTCACAAAAAGAATCTCACTGAGATAAATGTATTTACGTACTTCACTATGAATTAAAATAATACCAATTTCCCAATACTGTTTTTTTAAATAAACAACCAGATGAAGAACAATGACACAATATGGGTTTACCTGAAACACAACAAAATGACAGACACCTCTTCGGGTGTGGTGTGATCTTTTTAGAACACTTACAAAAAGTAAATAGAAATATATGAAAATTCTACCTCTCCAAAGGCTGCTGGGTTAAATGGAAGGACAGTAGTCCCGGTCATGTATTTGACTGGAGTTTTCATTCGATGAGAAGCCTAAGTTTAAAAAGTCCAAAACAGACACAATTACTGAAAAATGGAGCATACCTGCCCTTCCTCAACTCAGAAACAACTGTATTTCTAGCTACATGTCCAAAGTTTGCTTCTTTTTCTGATTAAAACATTTTCCACTTTCCTATTAACCATGCTGATCATGCATGTCCGTCACACACTAAATGACAAGTGTGTTGCCCTTTTTCCATGTTTGTACTGGCTTGTTTAAAAATAATAAACCTATTCCAGACGTCTACTAATATGGTCATCTCAGGTCACTGCATGCCAGTTATTTTCATTAATAATGAAAGTAAGAGGAAACTACAAGCACAGAGAATCCTCTGACCACAAATAGACTGTGTTGCTGTATGGAAAACAGAATCATGGCTGCTGCATACTGACCTTCAACTCCCTTAAGGTGCCTACCTAGCAAAGAGCTAGGATCACCAGTGGAGGTAAAAGGTAGGAAGGTGTCCTCTGGCAAAGTGAGACAGAGTCAAGGCCTGGAGGGGGTGGATGGTCATTACTGCCAATATCCTGGATCTACCAGCAGAAAACACTGTGCAAAAGCAGAGGCTTACAAAAGCAGATGGGATGCTCTCTTATGAACATGGTGGGAAGAACATGAACTATTCCCTGAAGCATCCTTATACTACCCTAAAGAGTGCCCTTAAAAATAAAAAGGAGAACCAGCGTGGGCAATATAGCTAAACCCTGTCTCTACAAAAAATACAAAAATTAGCCAGGCACGGTGGTGCACGCCTGTAGTCCCAGCTATCAGAAGGCAGAGGAGGGTGGATGACTTGAGTCTGGGAGGTGGAGGTTTCAGTGAACTGAGACCACATCACTGCACTCCAGCCTGGGTGACAGCAAGACCCTGTCTCAAAAAAAAATTTTTAAATTAAAAAAAAAAAAAAGGAGATGTATTTTTAAGCATGTCATATTAAGAGAAAAAGTATTTAACACAGCCTAAATGTTGCCAAGCATGAAAGGAATTATAAGTAATTCAAGTTTAGGCAAAACAGATCAATTACAGGTGAGAATTATAATTTTTTTCCCTCACTTTGTATCTCCTTATTGTAAGTATTAATGCTACAAACTTTATGAGTCAGCTGGGCATGGTGGCTCACGCCTGTAAACCCAGCACTTTGGGAGGCCAAGGTGGGTGGATCACCTGAGGTCAGGAGTTCGAGACCAGCCTGGCCAGGTCTCGAGACCAGACAGTTAGGTGAAACACTGTCTCTACTAAAAATACAAAAAATTAACCAGGTTTTGTGGCGGGCACCTATAATCCCAGCTATTCGGGAGCAGGGGCAGGAAAATCACTTGAACCCAGGAGGTGGAGGTTGCAGTGAGCCGAGATCGTGCCATTGCACTCCAGCCTGGGCAACAAGAGCGAAGCTCCACCTCAAAAAAAAAAAAAGAAATTTTATGAGTCAACATTTAGTGATTACATTTTTCACTTTAAAGATGAATGTTTTTATTTTCATCATCCATTATGATTTAGACCAATTACCTTAAGTTGCATGCCATACCTTTTCTTGGATGTAATACACCATTTCCGGGAAGGAAGGCATCTGCTCAGAAGTACTTTCTTTTCTGTTTCTACCTGGAAGACACCTTAACACGCGTTGTGCTTCTCCATGAACTTCTTCACGTCTTTCAGAAAAAGACAAATAAGAATAAAAAATAAATGTCACCAATTGGAAATTATCATTTGAAGAGTAAGAACAGCAATTTTATTTGCTAGCTAGAGTTCTCAGAAAATGTCTTAAATACATTCTTGGCTATCTAAGCAGAGTCAACACAACACATTACAAGAAATCACTTCTTTTTAGAAATTGCATGAGGTCTGGGGAGTCATACGGCTTACATCTTTCAATTTGACTCAGAAAAAAACAAGATAGGATACTGTAAGTAATTATGTAAATTTCTATGTGTACGCTTTACCTCGTACAGTTAAGTCGCAAACTATAACACATATTTTAAAAATCAGTGACTATCCAGTGGTCTACACACTCCACACTCCACCCAAACTCTTACAATTCTGTACAACTAATAACTGATAAGTGACATTAAAGTGCAAAAATATAAACGCCCTCCTCCCGCCGCCCAAGATGCCGAAAGGAAAGAAGGCCAAGGGAAAGAAGGTGGCTCCGGCCCCTGCTGTCGTGAAAAAGCAGGAAGCCAAGAAAGTGGTGAATCCCCTGTTTGAGAAAAGACCTAAGAATTTTGGCATTGGACAGGACATCCAGCCCAAAAGAGACCTCACCCGCTTTGTGAAATGGCCTCTCTATATCAGGTTGCAGCGGCAGAGAGCCATCCTCTCTAAGTGGCTGAAAGTGCCTCCTGCTATTAACCAGTTCACCCAGGCCCTGGACCGCCAAACAGCTACTCAGCTGCTTAAGCTGGCCCACAAGTACAGACCAGAGACAAAGCAAGAGAAGAAGCAGAGGCTGTTGGCCCGGGCCGAGAAGAAAGCTGCTGGCAAAGGGGATGTCCCCACTAAGAGACCACCTGTCCTTTGAGCAGGAGTTAACACCGTCACCACCTTGGTGGAGAACAAGAAAGCTCAGCTGGTGGTGATTGCACACGACGTGGATCCCATTGAGCTGACTGTCTTCTTGTCTGCCCTGTGTCATAAAATGGGGGTCCCTTACTGCATTATCAAGGGGAAGGCCAGACTGGGCCGTCTAGTCCACAGGAAGACCTGTACCACTGTCGCCTTCACACAGGTGAACTCGGAAGACAAAGGCGCTTTGGCTAAGCTGGTGGAAGCTATCAGGACCAATTACAACGACAGATACGATGAGATCCGCCGTCACTGGGGCGGCAATGTCCTGAGTCCCAAGTCTGTGGCTCATATCGCCAAGCTCGAAAAGGCAAAGGCTCAAGAACTTGCCACTAAGCTGGGTTAAATGTACACTGTTGAGTTTTCTGTACATAAAAATAATTAAAATACAAATTTTCCTTCAAAAAGAAAAAATATATAAACCCCAACCAATTTCAGACGACCTAGAGATTGATCTCAGCAACAGTCTTATCCAGATACCATATAAAGGCCTTTTAATTCCTCAATTGCCTCTGTTCGTGTCTCATTTTCCAAACAACAGATAAAGGGTCGAAAAGAAAGAATAAATAATTCCTTAAGTTGTCAGAGGATTTTCAATTGACCTGAATGGTTTTAACCCAATAAGGAAAACTGTTGAATTAGTTATGCTTTGATTCTGGTTTCTTAAATAAAAATAATTTTCAGCACTTACGGAAATAAGATACAGCAGTTAAGAGCTCTATGTGGAAGTTCAACTCCCTAGACTTAAATCCTTACTCTAACATGAACTGCCATCTTGGCTGCTAGGCCCCAGTACATCTGGCCTGTGGTTGGGAAACTAATGTAGAAAAATTAAGAAGCAACAGAGCACCAGAATCAATATTAACAATCCAAAGCCACTTTAACCAAATTGAAATGTGCTCTATGAGAAGCAGCAGCCAAGATCAGAAGTCAAAAATCAGGGTCTGGTAATAACTTGTGATATCCAATTAAAATACCAACCAAATAAATAACAGCAAAATATATACAACTTATAGGAAAGAAAACAAATGCCATGAGGGGCAGGCACACAGTTGGCCAACTAGAATACTGACACAGTTATCAAGGAATTACCCATTTTTTAAAAATGAAGCATAATAGTTTATGGGCAAGGGTGTTCATATCATCATAGAACGCATGATTTTATTTAAACTATTCCTCAGTATAAATGAGGCTTTTCACCTCCCCAAATAAGGCTATCCCTGATATTCATATACAAGAATCTCACTTAAAGGATGCAAAAATTCTAAACGTTAAATGTAGTACTGGTTTAATATTATGAAATAGATTAGAGTGCTGCATGGATTTTAAGATAGCAATGACCATAAGATATGTAACAGATTTGAAAAGAATTGTTTTAATATGTGCATATATATTTCATTGTATACACATGACTTTTAAAGGCATGTCCCAATTTCAAAACCATTTAAACATTCTTTTAAAATGCATTATACACACTAGAAGATACAGTAGTATAATTAATATAAAATGCAACTTATACCTCATTTAAAAACATAAGTATATTAGATATAAAATGATACTCCAATATTTAATAAAATATTAATACATATGTCAAACCATCAACATCAGCCTTTTTTCTCCTTACACAGGGCTTGATTTTAGAGATATAATTATATGACACATGCAATCATATAATCTGCTTTATTTACACTTGACCATTTCATAAGCATTTTCTGCATTAGCTATATATCATATATTGCACATATATATCTACATAATATATATTATATAGAAACATACATGTAATATTTATATTATTATATAAATATATAGGTATATGAGTACAGGTCTATATCACATCAAGAGCCATACCTTAATAAATAGCTTCGCTTCTAAATTTCATAGACCAACATTGTAAACAATACAACTTTTAGTAATTTTCAAATAAATTCAAAATAAACCAAAATTCAAATTAACACCTTTTGAAACTTACGGATCTCCTGCAGCCAGTAGCAGCAAATATCTGGAAGGGATATGATCTGAGGGAAACACTGTGCTGGCAAATTTCACAGCCACTTGTCGAACTTGAACTTCAGGCTATTTGATGTGTAAACATGCACAGACCACCCCGATCCAAAAAAGAAAAAGGAAAAAAAAAATCAATTACCAGTCATTAGTCCCAATCGAGTCTTCCCAATTGTAAACAATTCAAAATTCTAAGGTGACATTTTAATAAATGTGTATCTAAATAAATTAAATAAATCATTTGTTCAAGATCTTTAATCATGTTGTTTAAGTCTTTTGGACACTGGCATTACTTAAAGAGTACTCTTATAATTTTAGAGGATCCTCCAGGTAAAGCAGAAAGACCTCCAAAGACCATAAATAGAGAATCTCTGCACATCCTCAGCTCAAACCTCGGGGCCAGGGTCACTGTGACAGTTTCTGGCCACCACCTCTGCCACCCCAACTCTCAAACTGTCAGTCACATGAGTGAAACTCAG
Source organism: Piliocolobus tephrosceles (assembly GCF_002776525.5). Classification (NCBI taxonomy): domain Eukaryota; kingdom Metazoa; phylum Chordata; class Mammalia; order Primates; family Cercopithecidae; genus Piliocolobus; species Piliocolobus tephrosceles. The sequence goes on along the minus strand of NC_045447.1, from coordinate 27,530,321 downwards.
GTATTTTGCAGAAATCACAAACAGAGCCTACTTGGAATCCCCACCAATTTGAAGCAAAATACTTTCAATGTTCTCAGATTAGCTCTAAAGTTAAAACTGACTCCAAAGCAGTTTCAACTACAGAAATATATTCAATTAACCGAGATTAATAATCTGTGACTACAAAGTTCAACCAGAAAAGTTTTAGAATCTACTGATCCTGAAGCCTTATTCTTATGTAACTTCCCCAGGTCACTCCTCTAGCCACAAACATAAGTGAAATAAGACAGACATTAAAAATAGATATATTGTCCCACTCATTCTGGCATTCTTGCTATTTAGCATTCCTTGAAGTATATTAAAGAGTGAGGATATTAAAGACTAGCCTAAATTACATAACTAACCTAGAGTTTGGTTGCTTTAAATGTTGTCTGCGAAAAGAAAAGAAATTAGCTTTGTCTTGGTAATAGTGTTACACGATTTGATCTGCGTGCGTAGAACCGGTATCTATAAGTGTTTATACAAGCATCACTTTTCCTTGTAAAGTTACCTAGAGCAAGTTTATTCTATTCTAATGAGCTTCCAAATATGTCTACACACCTTTGTCCATAATGTATGACCATGAACCACATGCACTGCACACTAAGAGCACTTAACAATAGGACTCCATCATAGTAAGCTTTCTGAGTGTATATAATAGCACATTTAACCCTGTCATATTTTAATATGAAGCAGATACCTTTCTGAATATTTAAAATTCCCTCGAATTATCCAATCATGTCAGTCTAATTCCATTAGGACACAATTTATATTAATCTTACTGACACTTTTTAGTATCATTCTGTCTTCCAATCTCCCTCTCTTTCTACTCCTAAAAATGTGGGACAAAGAACTGACTAAAGCAAATATATAATATTTTACATATTACACATATATGTGTGTGTATATATCTATAGATATTCAAAATCCTCCTACAAATTCCCATGAAAACCAAATAAAGAGGACCAGAGGAAGAAGAGCATGTATGATAGTACTGGCTCACTTCCTAAAGACTCACTTTGACATACGGAATTTGTCTTTCACCCCTTCTGCTTTTCTCTGAAAATGTTACCTATCGAACTCTACCCCAGCAGACAGTATGCTCAGCTACCAGTTACAAAGACAAAACAATTCTAACTCGGAGGACATGGCATTAAGAAGAGTTTTCCCACATGGAAAGCTCTAAACATAAGCATCGCTATGAATACTACCACTCCTTCTCCCCTAAAGTCAAATTTTCATCATGAAGAATTAAAAATAGATCCTAAATCACAGCCCAAGTGAAAGCAAATATTCCTCTTAATTATCAAAACAGTTAAGTAGCAATTCAAATTTTGTTATTAAAAATGTAAACCATATACTACCCAGGCTTTGTAGTTCACACGGACCTACCTTTATTAAGTATGAAGCCACCAGTGCCTCCATGAGAGTTCGCTGTGCCCCTTCCAAAGTACTATATGCTCCAACCATCATAGATAAAGCTTCTTGAATAGCAAGTCGAGTCTCAGGCTCTTCCTATAAAGATAATAAAAATGTTTCCCTCCCTGTTGGGTTCCCAAGGGAACATCCAAACAGAAAGCATAAACTTAGCAGCTGTTTCCCTACCTTACACAGGGCTTCAAAAAGCTGCTGCACAAGCGCTATATCCTTAGTGAATAAATGCGGCATTCGACTGCAAAACAATGTAAAAATATTGTTACTATCATAAATTTCCAAGAGATGAAAAGGGGAAAAAATGAAACTAAACACAAATTTTCCTGAACTCTCTGAAGACAATGTCAGCATCATTATATTACCTCCTCCAAGAGCCAAAAATTTTTCTAAGTAATTATTTAATTCTTTAATCTAAATAACCCTTGATTAATACACACATCTTCCAAATATCACCTCTATAATATTCCATGCATTCAGTTAACATTTCTGATTTTAACAGGAAGAAATTAGATAAGACCAAATTGTGATCTAAACTAATGACTGTCACGGAAAGGGGCTTTGTTACTTCATGCAAACAGACAAGGGACAAGGTTGGCTGACAACCCGGCACGATATCCACTGATCTGGGGTGGCTTTCTTCCAAACCCCAAAGCTCCTTTTGCTGTAGAGAAGAGCAAGACCTGGTCTACACAGGCCAACACAAAACCTGCACTGGGGGTGGAAGCAGCACATGGTGCCGCTGAGGATGCTTCATGTCTGTCTCCCTGCTTTGAAATACAGTGAAGGAAGATGAAGCCAGGAGGAACTGGAATGAGGAAATCACATTGAGAAGAAAAAAAAAAATCTGTCAGGGCCACTCAGAATCATAAACACCATTTTCAGAAAAGAGAATCACTAGAAAAACCTTGATCACTGGGTTTATAAAAAATTAGTGCCAAGTAGCAACAAAAACATTTAAGGATAATCGAAAGTCTCTAGGGTACAAAAAAAGTAACCCATTATGACACAATTCAGTTCAAACTCTCATTTCAAGACCACCATTTAATACAGTAACATATCTTCAAATGTAAATTAAAATATCTCACATCTTTTTCCTTCTACACAGAAGACATTTCTAAACAACCTATGGCCATTAAATACATTGCCTTTCAGAATCACAACAAATTTATTCTCCACCATTATTAAATGCCACATAATTTTTCTGAGTTTACCAACACCATATCTCTCACTAAAAAAGAGTTTACTCACCTGGAGAGTTTTCCAACAGCTGAATATGCCATTGACAGTAGTTTAGGGTCCTTGAAATTAAAAAAAGAAAAGAAAAGAAAGAACAAAAAACAGACAAAACAAAAAATACAGTAAACAGTAAAACCTTTTCGCTGCAATTACATGCATTATTTTACTCCTTATTAAACCTAGGTCTCACTCTAACTACATGGTGTTAGCACCTGAACAACAACAAAAATGTTCAAACTCAGAATCCATCACACTACTAAAAGGAAAAGCAAGACAAAACCTTGCAACCCAAATCATTCCAAAAAGAAAATGCGGTGGTCATAGATATGAAAGGTTTCTCTTAGCTGGTGCTGAGTTCAAGATATTTCAACACTATGTAACCTCCAAACACCAAAGTTCATCTTCAACACACTAAAAAACATTAACTCATTAGAAAATACATCACTGGTCCAACACACTAGGATCCTCCATCTCTCACCAAAATTGCAGTAAACTCTAGTGTGATTTTCTAAAAATCTACACTGTAATGAACAGCTTCTTATCATATTTTCTACCATAAAAAATTAAGAGGGTTATAGTCACCAGGTGAATTAGTGAGGTTCTCTCCTCAAGATACAGATAGAGTTTTACATGGTTTTTCGAAAACTAATAATCTGATTACTCAGAACACAATAAACTTCTACCAGTTAAAGTTTATGTGTTTATCCTAGGATTTGCCCTTCCACATCTAAATGGCTACTCTTATGGATTCATCTGTTGGGAAGACATGCAGATGTCACCTGTAGATAAGGGGACTCACACCCTGTGGTTTGTCTGGCCTCTCTAACTTATATTTAAATATACAGTTTCTCCCCAAAAGCTCCAGCACATTTTTATTTCTACCAATGACTCTAAAGCATCTCACTGTCTATGCCATAAAATAATCTGAGAAGTCCCCTAGATCTTAACCATGCAAGCATTACTTAATAGGAGAAAGAAGCTATGAGAACCAAGCCTACTTACCCCCAAAGCACAGCTGCACAGTAAATAAAGTGCCTTCACTAATAATACCTAGTAACGTGCCTTGACTATGGTGAACAATTTAGGTAGATTATTTTAATCTTCACTGTAGTCTAATGAAGTGGTATTATTATTTTCATTTTTCTGATAAGAACGTGCAAACAATTTAAGTAACTCACAAAAGAACAAAACTAGGATTCAAACTCAGTTCTAATTTCAGATGGTAAGATCTTGATCTCACTATACTATTTGCAAACATGCATTCATGTTTAGCTTATACTGGGGAAAATAACACTAATGAATTCTTGAAATATTACCTTTATAAGCAAATTCCTTTTAAATACTGGAGATATTATAGTAAGAGAAATACAGCAGGGAAAAATGGGATTCAAAAATCCACAATCCAAGGAATCCTCATCCCATTTAGCTTAAGGAATCAAAAATTTACTGAATGCATGTTTTGACAGAATTTTGAATCATCAAAATCTCAGCCCGATTATTTACCACAGAAAAATATAAAAGAAAAAAAGTATCTTAGCCCCTGAGAATTAACAGTTTCCCAACACAAGCCAAATCCAAATAGCCCCATATGGAAATCAACATAAATTTCAATTCCTTTAATTCCATTTTTGCACAATAGCTAGAAGTAGCACAAAAGGCGCTGGCTGAAAAAATGCTATTTAAACATACAGCAGACCGGCGCAGTGGCTCATGCCTGTAATCCCAGCACATTGGGAGGCTGAGGCGGGCAGATCACCTGAGGTCAAGAATTCAAGACCAGCCTGGCCAACATGGGAAAACCCTGTCTCTACTAAAAATACAAAAAATTAGCTGGGTGTGGTGGTGGCAGGTGCCTGTAATCCCAACTACTCAGGAGGCTGAGGCAGGAGAATCACTTGAACCAGGAGCTGGAGGTTGCAGTGAGCAAAGATCTCGCCATTGCACTCCAGCCTGGGCAACAAGAGTGAAACTCCATCTCAAAACAAACAAACAAAAAAAAAGATACAGTAAGACCTCATATCAGTTTTTAATAGTTATTTTCCTCCAAAAAAGCAAAAAAGGGCAGTAATTTCTGAAATTTGTAGTACTTCAAGTAAAAATGTTAAGAAACAATGAAACTTTAACAAACTTCAACTACATTGACAGACCAGAAAGATTACAGAAAATATTTTAAGATATAAAATGTTGATAAAAATTTAAAAGACAAGTCACTTACCTCTTTGTATTCATTGATTAGCTTGGTGAGGCCATTCAAAAGCATTGGACCTAATGGCTTAATCTTGATTTCTGGACAGCTTTAAATAAAACACACATACACAAAGCAAGATAAGAATCACATAACTACATACCTTTACTGATGATTACATAAAATAAAGAGAGACATAACCGAAATAAGTTAATCTATTAAAATACAAAAATATTTAAAGATGAGCAAACATGATTTCTTTCTAGGTAAGATGAATAAAAAGATATACTTGAAGCATACTTGAAGCATTCAATCATTCCAGCAGCTTAAAAACTTTATAAAGTAGTCAAAACTTACGTTATACAAATATGATGCACAAATTGCAGGGATAATGTTCTTAACTTTGAATTTGTATTTGTACCAAAGAGTCCATCATATACCACCTATGTGAAAGGAAGAGTTGAGAACATCAATTAACAAAAATAAGAATTTAATATCTTTGAATAGTAATCAGAATTCAAAAGCAGACCTTTCATACTACATCGCGTTCTTCAACGTTAATGCAGATAAACATTATTAGCTGCCCGACTTAGAAAGTCAATCAGAAGCTCCTATAAATAGTCTGTGGAGTAACAAACACAGTGGTTGATCTCACAAGTCTGCAAAGCTTATGGGTCTACCACAGTGAGGAAACGAAAAGTACACACTGCAGTGGGTCACCGCTCAGCTATTCCCTATGTTTCTTAATTACATGATTCAGGACAAATTCTAACAAAAGCTTCAGGGAAAGCATACACATGGAAATATTCTACAAGTGTCCCATTGGGGTAAAGGTGCTTCAAGTATTAGGAAACCACATCTAGAAGGCAAAAACATCATGTAGATAAGTCCTGTGCAGCATGCAGCAAGTTCAATATTAACCATCAACATCAAAAATATCTAAATCCCTCAAGTTCCTTTTTATGACAAAGCTTACTTACACTTAAAAAAAAAAAAAAAAAAAAAAAAAAAAAAAAAAAAAAAAAAAAAAAACCACTCTACACTCTTGTTCCTAAAACTGCCAGCAGTATTCTGATCTTATTTAACAATAACATGTGAGTTACAGACTAGTATTATCTGCTTTTTAACTGCCACTGTGTTAGGTACTAAGAGATATAAAAAAGAACAAGCACTCAATCTTGTTGAAGAGTTAAGAGATACATACATTAAAATGATACAGAGCCAGGCATGGTGGCTCACACCTATAGTCCCAGCTACTAGGGAGGCTGGGACGGGCGGATCACTTGAGCCCAAGCATTCAAGGCCAGTCTGGGCAACATAGCAAGATCCTGTCTCACTTAAAAAAAAAAAAAAAAATCCCAGCACTTTGGGAGGCCAAGGCAGGAAGATCACTTGAGCCCAGGAGTTCTAGACCAGCCTGGGCAACATAGTGAAACTCCATCTCTACAAAAAAAAATTCAAAAATTAGCCAGGTGTGGTGGCACATGCCTGTAGTCCCAGCTACTTGGGAGGCCCTGAGAGGGGAGAATCACTTGACCCTGGGAGGCAGAGGCTGCATTAAGCCAAGATCGTGACACTGCACTCCAGTCTGGGTGGCGCAGCAAGACTCCAAAAAAACCACAAAAAGTCTCCACAGCAAGTCTCCAAGAAAAAAACACAAAAAGATATAGGACAAAATATAATCAAGCGCTACATTATTTGAAACAGACTTTTTTTTTTTTTTTAGCTACTCAGGAGGCTGAGGTGTAAGGATCACTTGAGCCTCGGAGGCAGAGGCTGAGTGAGACAAGATTGTGCACTTCAACCTGAGCAACACAGTGAGACCCTGTCTCAAAAAAAAAAAAAAACAAGCAAAGAAACAAGCAAAGAAAAAGAAAACAGACTGGATGTGAGCCAAGACTAGAGGCAGGAAAATAAGTTAAAAGAATACTGCAGTAACCAAAACAGGAAGTAATAGTTTGAATTAATATCACCATTATAGGTGTAGAGAAGTGAAGACATTAAGAAGATGAAATCAAGAGGATTTGGCCACTGCCTTCAAGTGAGCTTTCAGTTAACGATGACTCAGCTTTTTCACTTAAGTGACTAAGTTGCTAATGATACCATTTTTGGAGAAAAGCCACACATTAAAAAAAAAAATCTTGTTTGAAAGGGATTATTACCATACATTTAAGATAAATGGAAGCCATATATAGTATAGGCTAAGTGTTCCTTACTGGAAATGCTTAGGATCAGAATTGTTTTGAGATTTCAGATTTTTTCAGATTTTGGAATATGTATACATACATAATGAGATATCCTGGGGATGAGACCCAAATTTAAAGATGAAAGTCACTGACATTTTCTATACACCTCATGCACATAGTCTGAAGGTAATTTATACAATATTGTAAATAATTTTGTTCATGAAGTAAAGTTTTGACTGTTTTAATGCAATCCATCACACGAGACCAGGTATGGAATTTTGCACTCGGAGCATCATGTCAGTACTCAAAAAGTTTTGGACTTTGGAGCATTTAGGATTTCAGATTTTCTAATTAGAGATGCTCAACCTATATATATTTTCTGATAATTTTTTAAAAATCATACTGCAGCAAATTTAAGATAGAAAAAAAAAGAATCTCATTAATCTTGTTATATACATCAACCTACCCACTGAATATCCATTAACACAATTCTTTCTCTAATTAAACAGACATAAAAGTTGCAGACAGGCCAATATCCTCTGGAAAAAATAAATTACCTGAATGTTGGCTGGGAACGTTTCAGCAGCTTGTCTAGAGCGGAGGAGATGGGGGACAATCTTTAACTTGACTCTCGTACTGACAGGGTCCCTTTTCAACTCTGGCTTCAGAACTGCACCCTGTTGAAAATATGCTTGATTTTAACTTAGAAATTCAAAATGATTTTGAACTGAAAATGTCATGAGAATTCATCTAAATCAGTGGTCTCTCAAACTTTGTTTCAAGATCCCTTTACACTCTTAAAAATTACTGAACTCTCCAAAGAGCTTCTGTTTATATCTGTGTAACCCATCAATATTTATTATATTGGAAATTAAAACTGAGAAATTAACATATTTGTTAACTCAGAATTATTAATAAACTCATTATTTCAAAACTAACATTTGTTGGCCGGGCACGGTGGCTCAAGCCTGTAATCCCAGCACTTTGGGAGGCTGAGACGGGCGGATCACGAGGTCAGGAGATCGAGACCATCCTGGCTAACATGGTGAAACCCCGTCTCTACTAAAAATACAAAAACTAGCTGGGCGAGGTGGCGGGCGCCTGTAGTCTCAGCTACTCGGGAGGCTGAGGCAGGAGAATGGCGTAAACCCAGTAGGCGGAGCTTGCAGTGAGCTGAGATCCGGCCACTGCACTCCAGTCCGGGCGACAGAGCAAGACTCTGCCTCAAAAAAAAAAAAAAAAAAAAAACTAACATTTGTTATAAAAAATAACTACTTTCCAAAGCAAAAAAAATTGTACTGATGGAGAAGCACTATTTTACATTGTCTACAAATCACTTCAATGTTCACCTTACTACAAGAGAAATGAATTTTTATATATTCTTCTGTATTCAATCTGCTATAATACACTGTTTTGGTTGAAGTAAGTAACAAAAACCTAGCTTGCACAGATATGTGTGGTTGGAAAAGTGAAGATGATTTTGGCCTTCTTAGGTAATTGTGGATATTCTTTTTTGATACTACACCAAAACTTGACAAATAATAATTTCTTAACAGTTAAGTGCTTATTTTTAAAAAATGAAAAAAGATTAGTTGCAATTTGGAGTTGAAACCATATCAATGAACTTTTATATACTCTTATACTATATCCCACTGATTATCTTACTCTGAATGGCTCCCTTGCCCTTATATGCTTTTGTAACATCATTCCTCATTTGCAAAATACTGGCTCACTGAGTTAAGCAAATGTTTCTTCATACAACATTTCTTTACAAAGCCTGTGCTCATATCACCTGTGTTCCAATCACATCAGAAAAATCCACTAAGTACTGATAAGCTATCAAATAACCGTGGTGAACACAAGTTTCTCAAAATTCTAATTTTTGCTTGAAAGCTAACTTTTATTATTGCCAATAAATCATGTTGTTTTTCTTGAAGTAACAACCTCATTTTTTTCCTTTTAAAGAAAATATGTGCCAAACACCCATCTCAGTAGCTATAATTTGCCTGTCTACTCGTCAAGTAAAGTCATTTTTACTGCTTCATCAAGAATGTTCTTAAGTAAAGCTGAGTTTTATTCTCTCTCTTTTTTTTAAATGAGTACATAACACTGAAGAAAAGAATGACTGTTAGTCATCTGGTGACATAGTTTTGATGTGTGGTAGGAACCAAGCAAGTACACTCACCATTGCTTTTGTACCATGAGTGCAAATACACAGTACAAAAAGAAAAGGCCTTCACAGATCACCTAAAAGGTTTTTGAGACCCTTAAAAGGTCCATGGAACACACTCCGAGAACCACTAATCTAATCCAACTCCTTCATTTTCTACATGAAGAATATGAGGCCAGGAAAGGTTATGTGATCAGCCAAACCTTTCCTCCCCAACACATTCATGGGTACAGCCATTTGGGGCTAGAATTCAGAGGTCCTGATTCCCATTCATTCAGCTACTCAAGAGACTTAGGCAGGAGCACAGCTTAAGCCCAGAAGTTCAAGTCCAACCTAGGCAACATAGCAAGACCCCATTTCAAACAAAAAAGGGCAAGAATGCAAGCATTCAAACAAATAATCCTTGTATGTCTGGGTTTGGACTTGGAATACTTTTAAACACAATGAACTAAAAAGAACTCATTTTATTAAGGCAAAGGTCTTACTTTGAGGCTTTAGGAGAAACCATCTTTTGTTCTAGATTCTAGACCAGAAGTCTACGAACTACAGCCCACAGTCCAAATCTGGCCCACCATTTATTTTGATAAAGTCTATGAGTTAAGCATCAATTTTACATGTTTTAATAGTTAAAAAATATCAAAGGAATAATATTTTGTAATACATGAAAACTACATGAAATTCAAACATCAGTATCCACAAAATTTTACCGGCACACAACCATGCTCATTCGGTTATGTATTGCCTATGGTTGTTTTCATGTTACAAGAGTTGAGCAGCTGCAACCTAAGAGACCATAAGGCCTGCAAAGCCTACAAATTTTACAGAAAAAATCTGTCAATCCCTACTCTAGACAGTTTGTCATTGTTATTTAGGAATCTGAATTTACAACACCAGATCCAGTAAACTAAGTTACCAGGTTTTAATTCATCTAAACTAGCATGACTTAAAACTATCGTTTTGTTATAGTACAGATTCAGCTTAAATGAAACTAGAAGAAAATGTATAAATACATAGTTCATGTCAACAAACTACTTTTTATGCTGATGTAAGAATAAATCAAAACAGCCTACCTCTTTTGTCTTCAGTGGTATATCTCCAAGGTACACCTTGTACATCTTATTAACGATGGCAGGATTATTCCAGTCAATTAAGCTATGGAAGGTTTCAACACAGGTTGTTAAAATTATTTTTTCCTCCTCCTTCAGTGATTTCAAAAAAATTATAGCCCCATCATTTCTTAACAAAAGAAAACGTTAGAAATACACAAATGAAATGGGCAATTGACATTGTAGAAGAGAAGGAAAAAAAAGGTACTAATTTCTGTTAAAGTTTGTTTTTAAACCAAAACAAATACAAATCACTTATCCCACCCTGACTCAACAGATTATTGTATCCAATGGCACAATTTGGTACCACAAGAAAAATGGACACTGTTCCTACACAGATGGGTTCACAGGGCCAATGGCATGGAGTAACTCCAACAGAACAGAGCTTTACTACACTTGTTCAAAGAGGCCTGGGGCAGGGTAGGATTTGTCTGTTTAACCATTTGGCAATTCAAAAGTGATAAGGAAACTGACAAAAAAATTTGTACCCATGAAATTAAAGCCACATCTAGGAAGCTTGTAAGCCACTTTATGTCTCTAATGTTAGGTCACTGTAATTCCCAGCATCCCCCTCCTTATCTACCAGTACACACTTGCAGTTTTAATTCTGCAGAGTAGTTATGCTGCTATTAGTCACTAAGACTTAATTCTGTTTGGGCCCCACAATAAGGTGAATTCAGATATAAGATAATCAGTGAAGGCCGGGCACGGTGGCTCACACCTGTAATCCCAGCACTTTGGGAGGCCGAGGCAGGTGGATCACCTGAGGTCAGGAGTTCAAGACCAGCCTGGCCAACATGGTTTTCTACTAAAAATACAAAAATTAGCCAGGCATGGTGGTGCGGTCTATTTTTTTTATATATAAAATATAGAAATAAAAATAGCAGTTTCAATAGAAACATAAATAGGTTTATCCACTGCTACTGTAATCCCAGCTACTCCAGAGGCTGAGGCAGGAGAATCACTTGAATCTGAGAGGTGTAGACTACAGTGAGCTGAGACTGCGCCATAGCACTCCATCCTGCATGACAGAGCAAGACGCCATCTCAAAAAAAAAAAAAATGATTGGTGATTCACTCCTACCCTCTGCAGCAGATCCCACCCAAACATTTCACAAACCTAGCAATAATGCAATCCTTCCTTCCATTTGACTGGTTTACCATACTATACTCTCTCTGCCCTTTGACATTGGTTCTGCTTTCAAGCTATCCTGTGTTTGTGCAAACATATGAAGCTGCTTTGACTGTTTTTCAGATTTATCTTTTCTTTCATAGTTTATCAATATGCTTCTTAGAATAGCCACAATCCCACTATCCTCAGAGGCATTCTACAATTCTGTTTTGGATATGATTCACCTACATCTTTCCTAAGCTGATTGCTACTAACTAATCCTCAAGCTCCACCATTGCTTTTCTTTCATAATACTTGTGGTTTAGAGATTTCAGACAAAACAAACACTTTAGTAAAAGAAACTAAAAACTTAGTAGTAATTAATTTCATTCATATTTTGGCAAATATATAATATTCCATAAAGATACATACAGTAATTTACTTAACTATATCCCCATTATGGAAAACAGAATTTGTTTTCATATTTTAACAATGATAGAAAATGATATAATGAACAAATCTATAAAATTTTTCTAAATCTCTTCCTGCTTTCAAATAATTTCCTTAGGACAAATTCCCAAAAGACTGAGATAAAAGGACAGAAATATCTTCATGATTCATTACTTATTGCAAACTGCTTTCCAAAACTTCATTTCAATTTATAATGCCAATCAACAGGGTATAAAATTAGCAGTTCTGACCGGGAGTGGTGGCTCACCCTGTAATCCCAGCACTCTGAGAGGCCGAGCCACATGGATCACCTGAGCTCAGGAGTTCAAGAGCAGCCTGGGCAACATGGTGATACCCCGTTTCTACTAAAAATACAAAAATTAGGTAAGTGTGGTGGCCAACGCCTGTAGTCCCAGCTACCTGGGAGGCTGAGGCACAAGAATCACTTGAACCTGGGAGGCGAAGGTTGCAGTGAGCTGAGATCGTGCCACTGCACTCCTGCCTGGAAACAGAGAAAGACTGTGTCTCAAAAAATAAATATATAAATAAAAATAAAAATAGCAGTTTCAATAGAAACATAAATGGGTTTATCCAGTGCTACTGGTATCCCATTCATTTATTTTTCATTGACTTTATTTCTTATACAGAATATTTTCTGTAAGTCTATTTGCTATCTGTATCTCCTCGTGTGTGAATTAGAATCTATTCAGCAACTCTTTTCATGAATGTAATTTTCACTGTATTAACCATAATACATACAAAGTCTTTATTAAAAGTAATCTCAAATGGTTTGAGACAGAGAAAAAAATAAAAATTGGTAACTTCTTGAACTGACACTTTTCTTAACATCAATTCTTTAAGTTCATCTACCTAGCCAGAAGTCTCATTGATTGTGATGACATTCCTAACCTAGTCCAGCTACAAACAGCATCTCCACACAGATTTTCTTCTCTGTCTTACACAGAATTCAACTCTTTAGCAAACTTTATTACAAACTGGGTATATCTAATCATCTCCTCTAAGTTGAATGCCTCATTACATAAAATCCTAAAAATATATATATACACACATGTGGCAAGCAAGCTTTGAGAAATCTAGCCCTTTCAACCTTGAAAACTTATAGAGAAGTAGTTACCTCTGTTTGCTTTTCAACTCTAGGTCTGCTGCCGTTGCCACACTGTGGCGTGTGTCACTAGAAGCAATTACCAAATGGAGAACAGCCTCGAGTTCAGGCACCTGTTCAGCTTCTATGAATTTCACGATTCCCAATTTGCACTGTAGACAAATGAAGGCAAGGAGAAAGAACAGTCAGGGGAGCAAAGGACACCCACTCAAAGTACTGCTTAACATATCAGTGTGGTCACAAACCAAAGATGAGCAGTAACAACAGTAGCAGCTCTTACTTGGGCTTACAATGTGCCAGGGACTATACTAAAGCACATATATTCATAATGTCACTTAATCCTCACAATCTAATAAATCAATCATTATACCCATTTTTTAGCTAAAAATACTGAGGCAAGGCTTTGATTAAGACACTGGTAAACAATGAAGGCAGGATTCAAACCCAAGTCTGTCTGACTCCAAAATTATTATGATACACAGCCACCCTAGTGAGGTTACATAGCCTCTCTAGAGTGATAAAGTCTTGAAGTCCAAATTTGGGGCCTCCAGATAAGACAGTGGTACACCAGGAATAAAGTGCTCCATGGATTTTTCTGACAGTTCAAAAAGAACTAAACAACTCACATTCCATGGAGTTTCACTCTATTGCTAACATATAAAGGACATGATTTCAAATGTTAGCTACTCAATACAAGTGAAATTCTAATCAGTTTTCAATTTAATTGACTGGCTGAAATGAAACAGACTAAAGAGAGATTCTGCTGAGAACTTCATGCAATGTAAACATGCTATGAATTTCACTACAAATGACTGTATTCAGGATAATACACCCGAAAAAATAAAATTTCATTTTCATCTTAAAAAAACAGCCACATAACAGTTTTCACATATACTAGGATTAATAAAGTTTTACAATTATTAAATGAGAAAAAAATGCAATTTAAAAAAGTATAAGGCCGGGCGCGGTGGCTCAAGCCTGTAATCCCAGCACTTTGGGAGGCCGAGGTGGGCGGATCACGAGGTCAGGAGATCGAGACCATCCTGGCTAACACGGTGAAACCCCGTCTCTACTAAAAAATACCAAAAACTAGCCAGGCGAGGTGGCGGGCGCCTGTAGTCCCAGCTACTCCGGAGGCTGAGGCAGGAGAATGGCGTAAACCCAGAAGGTGGAGCTTGCAGTGAGCTGAGATCCGGCCACTGCACTCCAGCCTGGGCGACAAAGCCAGACTCCGTCTCAAAAAATAAAAATAAAAATAAAAAATAAAAAAGTATAACAGATCAAAAAAGGACCTGCCTTCCCTCTCCCGCTCAACACAACTTATTTTTAACAACAGTTACAACAGAAAAGATTCAAACATTTGTACAGCCATAAAAAAGAAACTTATGGAAGTCAAGTACACAAAGATATAAACTAAACAAAAAATATGTAAAGAAAACTTAAAATGATACAGATGTCCATCAATAGGAGACTGGTTAAAAAATATCACATATAATTGTATACAAACATTCAAAAGAATTACTTTTTTAAAAATCCAAAATACTGTTCAATATAAAAAGCAAACTACAATGTATTACATGACAAGTAGAAATGTATTGTTTAAAACTGTGAACACATACACACATGCACAGAGCAAACTGTAGACAGATGACAAACTAGTGTGACAGGATTTCAGGTAACTTTTTTTTTTTTTTGAGACAGAGTCTTGCTCTGTCGTCCAGGCTGGAGTGCAATGGCGCAATCTTGGCTCACTGCAACCTCTGCCTCTGGGTTCAAGCAATTCTCGTGCCTCAACCTCCCCAGTAGCTGGGACTACAGCACACACCACCACGCCTGGCTAACTTTTGTTTTTGTTTTGTTTTCTTAGTAGAGATGGGGTTTTGCCATGTTGGCCAGGCTGGCCTCGAACTCCTGACCTCAAGTGATCTGCCCAACATGGCCTCCCAAAGTGCTGGGTTTACAGGCATGAGCCACCGCACCTGGCCTTTTTTATTTATTTATTTATTTATTTTTACTCAGAGACTTGCTCTACTGTCCAGCCTGGAGTGCACTGGCACAATCTCAGCTCACAGCAACCCCCACCTCCTGGGTTCAAGTGATTTTCATGCCTCAGCCTCCCACATAGCTAGGGTTACAGGTGGGTACCACCACACCCAGCTAATTTTTGTATTTTTAATAGAGACAGGGTCTCACTCTGTTGCTCAGGCTGGTCTCGAACTCCTGGCCTCAAGTGATTCACTCGCCTCAGCCTCCCAAAGGGCTGGGATTACAGGCATGAGCCAATACTTCCAGCCCCTTAATTTTTAATTTCTCTACTATTCTTAATTACTTGAATATTTGCATTAGGTTTATAATTAACAAAAACATGTTTTACTTGGAAGAAAAAGTATAAAACAGAGATATTTTAAAATTAGAGGAAATAGCTTTCACCCCTGAAACTAAACTGTTCATTTCAGCACTAGATTATGAAACTGACAAAATACATACAGATGTGTATTGGCAAATAATGACCAATTTAAGATTATAATTGAACAATAACAATTTTTCTCCAGCATTTGTAGCTTTAACCCTCAGATAATCCCAGATTCAAAGCCTGGTACTAAAAGTGAGACCCTGGTAAATCTCAAAACCTCCATGCCTTTCAGAAAATGGAACTAACAATTTCTATACTTCACTGGGTTGCTACGACAGTTGAATGAGATATCGTATTCAAAGTACCCAGTACAATGCCTGTCACATAGATGGCACTCAATAAAGAGTAGCTTCTGTTAATTCTTTACCTTTCTTACTTACATAATAGTTTAAGGAGGAAAAAAAAAATCCATAAAGCATGAAGAAGGAGATCAAATCAATTCTACCCCTTACTGAATAAAACATTCTATAAATTTGTGAATGGCAAGAATGCCCCACTTGCCTCTTTTTCCCTCTCCTGGGAACACTGTCTTAATCAATGGTCACTTATATTCCCCCCCAAAAAAGGATCAAATCATTTAGACTGCCATGGAGAAATAAAGGAAGGATCAGAAGACTAACCCATGTTGCTTGAATTCCAAAATAATTACATACTGATCTCATCTGTTCTTCCCTGAAGTGCCTGATGACACAGACACAGTGAGGCACCTTCTCTGTAGAGCACCAGTCATTTTTAAAAGCTGCTCAGAGAACATCTGTGTCCTGTTTAAATCCAGAATAAAATTCTTAATGCCAATTTTTAAATTCCCAAGAAGTAATATAACAGGGAGTCATGCTTTTCCCTACATTGTCACTTGTGAAGTGCTGGGGCTCCTCACTTTACATAAAATGTACAGCCCTTAAAAGTTGAATAGTGTAAGAAAAATTGTATTTTAACTGCACCATAAAAGCTGGATGATAATTTACCCTATAATTTAAGAATTAAAATGACAAAAGTTAAAAAAATTTTTTTAAATGACAAAAGTTAAACATATTCAATTTATAAGTGAGTTGTGTCTTATACTTGAAATATGTAAGCAATATCAGAAAAACTAAACAGCATGTCCCACTCCTCCCTGCCCCTAGGGCTTAATAAATAACTAGCGTGAAGAGAACACATTACATCAACTGCTCCTTGCAAACATATTTCATTGGAGAGCCTGAATATACTAGAACTATGTTTTATATGGTTCATGAACTTCATAGGAGCAAATGTCCACAATCAAGTACTATTATGAGTAAACAGTGTGTGATACCTGTTCCAATTGTTCAGGTGTCCATGGGTTATCACCAATAACTCGTTTAGCTGCATAAAAGCTCATTCCCGGAGGAGGCTGTGGAATTCCAGAACCTCCTCCACTGTTTGAAGAAGAACCCTGTGCTGAAGATGAATTTTGGCGACTCTGGGATTCATTTAACACATAACTGGAAAGGAAATAACACTTTAACCCTCTATAAAAACACAAGCATTTAC
The DNA here is from genome assembly GCF_002776525.5 of Piliocolobus tephrosceles. Taxonomy (NCBI): domain Eukaryota; kingdom Metazoa; phylum Chordata; class Mammalia; order Primates; family Cercopithecidae; genus Piliocolobus; species Piliocolobus tephrosceles. The sequence continues at coordinate 27,513,378 of NC_045447.1, read as the reverse complement.
ATCTATATATGTATACAAAACATTCAATCATATACTGTCCTCCTACTGTATTTTACTAGAAGAATGAACACTTGAAATTAAAATTTCATCATAAAAATATTTTAAGGTATCTAGAAAAGGTATATCTTCAGCCAGCTAACCAGAAGAGCATGTCATTTAACTTGGTTACAAATGAACTACAACTGTTACCAACCATGAATACAAATATTTTGTTCACTCTCCATCTATAAACGATTGCTCCAATCGCTACTCCAGAATCACCACATTCTGAGTTTTGAGCTGCCAAATATGGAGAAAAGTTTGTTGACAAAGGGGACTGGGAGGAGCTATTGTACTATACCCAAAGCAGAGTATTTTTACAGCCATTCTCATTTCTATGAAGCTGTAATTCACCTTCAATCCTCCCTGAACTGAGGTCTTTATCCCTACATTAGAAAACCCACTGAAACCTCCAAATGGCGTACCACATAAGACATAAAGTCCCCAAAATAAAAAAACTCAAATGGGCCCAAAGAAGAAAAGTTACACAAGAACTGACTTTTCCCATTACATGTTCAAAGCCCTTTGCACAACCTGGTTAATTTATCATCCCTATTTAATTTAAGCTTCTATGGTAGAGAAATAAGATCTCCAAGAAATTCATTTTGATCCAATTAAACTGATATTACTCATCTACAAAATGAAGTTTTTGATATAAATATTAATTCAAATCTCTTAAAACTAAAGATCTATGCTATTAAATTCCATTATCATATTGGATATTATAATAAAATATCCACTATAATAAAAGTTCAAGAAAACACTTAGAACCTGATAGGACGGTAAATTATTCCACATTACTTACATGTCATATTCATTCAATTCCTAAATTTATCTATTTTTTTAAAATCTCCTAAGGAATCGCTTTAATGTTATTATATAAATGACCCAAGTTCTCATTAATAAGAAAAATGTGAGGAATCACTGGCTTGGTTACATCATGTTCCTAAGGTAAATCTGAATTTCAAGGTTTAGCTACCAAAGCCATCATCACCTGTCATTCTGGCTGCGTCCTGATTTAACAAATATAAAAAGAAGTTTTTTTATTTCCAAGTTATAGCAAGACAGGTGGCATTAAGTAAATCAATCAATAAGTTAATACACCTTAATACTGCATAAAACATCCTAAGGCTGGGTGTGGTGGCTCAGGCCTATAATCCCCTAGCCCAATATAGGTCCAGGCCTATAATTCGGGAGGCCAAGGTGGGAGGATTGCTTGAGCCCAGGGGTTTGAGACCAGCCTGGGCAACACGGTGACCCCCCATCTCTACAAAAAATACAAAAAAATTACCTGGGCATGGTGGCGCATGCCTGTAGTCCCAGCTACCCAGAAGGCTGAGGTGAGAGGATTGCTTGAACCCAGGAGGTCAAGGCTGCATTGAGTTACCACTACACACCAGCCTGGGTGACAGAGTGAGACCGTGTCTCAAACAAACACATGAACAAACAAACATCATCCTAAACACAAGACAGAGGAATATAAGGAGATGTAAGATCGAGTTTCTGCCATCTGGAGTAAGCTGAGACAGTAACAACCTAACACATGTAATAGCATCTGCCATTTTATCAGATGCAAAGAAACTGCTGAGAAATAAGAAATGATATAACAGGTGGCGAGAGTGAACATGGAGTGACTGGAGGCCCAGAAAATTGGGCTTCCAAACAAGAGGGGCAGGAGGAGACAAATTTGTTCATCACACTGCATGAACTCTCGTTTCTGGATTGAGAAACAAATGATATGGAGCTCCACATGCCTAGCTTATCATGTACACGTAATTTTGTGATCAGGAAAGAAACAAGATGACACCAGCATTTTGGAAAAATCTATCTGGCAGAGGGACAAAGTAAGTAGACTAGAAGTAGATCACAATCCGGGCTCTATGCCAGAGACCAACGCTACATGACTACAAGGGGCTCACCATCTACTAGGGGAGATGGAAAGGTCTACAATGTGGCAAAAACAAACAGTGGCCATATAGGTAGGTATTTCGTGTTTTTATGACACAGAAAATAGTGCAATTATATCTGCCTAGGAGAAGAAATTTGTCAGAGACAAAAGGAGTTGACATTTAGGCCAATTTAGGATTTTTTTTTCTTTTTTTTGTTTTTGAGACAGGGTATTGTTCTGTCACCAGGTTGGAGTGCAATGGCATGATCATAGCTCACTACAGCCTCAACCTCCCAGGCTCAATCAAAACTCCAGCCTCAGCCTCCCAAGTAACTGGGACTATAGTTGCATGCCATGGGGCCTGGCTAATTTTTGTATTTTTTTGTAGAAATAGGGTTTTGCCATTTTGCCTAGGCTGGTCTCAAACTTCTGGGCTCAAGGGATCTGTTCTGCCTCGGCCTCCCAAAGTGCTGAGATTGCAGGTGTGAGCCACTCCATCTGGCCAGGATGCTGTTTTTCAAAGTGTCTTTCTGTTGTTTTCTTTCTTTCTTTTTTTGAAGAAGCATTCTAGGCAGACAGAAAGGCATTCTCTTAAAAATAAACAGCAAGGACACATAAGAGTGCATGAAATGCATGAGTGTATTAATGACAGGATATGAGAAACCAAGGATTTTAAGGTGCTGCCTGATGAGATCTGTGTTTTGAAAATCCGGTAAAGCACAGAGAGGGGGTATAGTGAGATCTGAAGAAGTGGAGCCACTGGGAAAGAAATTATGACAAGAGTTGAAAAGAGGTAAAACTAGACAATAGCAGTGGGAAGGGTTCCAGACAGAGCAAGGAGAAGGAAGGAGGCAGTATGCAACTGATACTGCAACAACAAAGAAGAGAAAAGCTGGAGACAATTTATCATTGTATGGCTAGGTGGCAAAGAGAACCATCATAGCACTGATAGTAAATTTAAAAGAGAAACTTTTTTTTTTTTTGAGAGAGTCTTGCTCTGTTACCCAGGCTGGTCTGAAACTCCTAGCCCCCAGTGATCCTCCCACCTTGGCCTAAGAGGAACTATTTTTATGGGGAAAGACTGATTTCACCTTAGGCAGGTAGAGTCTAAAAATCACAACAGCAACTCAGCATTTGTAAGGCCAATAAGCAGTGGAGCTGAAGTTTAGAAGAGGTTTAGAAGAAAAAAATCTCTGTAAACATAAATGGATGCTGAGATGCATTCATTTACTAGTGAGAGTTGAATCATTTAAAATAGTATTTAACTCCACGTAGTAAAAGCAGTCAAGAACAAGATTGCTTTGTTTTTATTTTTTAACTCACCCATAAGGCATCAGAAGGACATCTAGCATGAAGTCCAAAAGCAGCTGCACAGTCTTTGGTTTCTCAGCAAGATTAAACGGAGAAGCTGATTTTGATGATTCAACAGGGTATTTCATGTGAAAAAGGGTTGGTATTAAAAGATGCATTAAGCTGAAAAAACAATTACATTTATTGCAACCACTTAAAAAATGAGATTTTTATACATGCAAAACACAGACAAAACAAAAATCACATAACAAAAACTGGCAGTTTTAAGCAAGAGACAATCCTTTTCAACACCACTAATTTACAAAGTCCTGATGTAGGGACTGGCCTAGAATTCTTTTTTATTGAAAGTTCAGTATATTGAGTGATGATTAGCATTTAGCCAATCTGGCTCATCACTAAAATGATCCGAAAAAAATACATAAAATGGGCTCAATGTTAATACCTGAAGTTTCCACAAGAGATTTTATATGAAATCTTAAGTAAAGTTCAATTTACAACTTGTCTTTTCAAAAAGAATTATTTTCCAGGCCAGGCACAGTGGCTCTTGCCTGTAATCCCAGCACTTTGGGAGGCCAAGGCGGGCAGATCACAAGGTCAGGAGATAGAGACCACGGTGAAACCCTGTCTCTACTAAAAATACAAAAAATCAGCCGTGCCCAGTGGCAGGCACCTGTAGTCCCAGCTACTCAGGAGGCTGAGGCAGCAGAACGGCGTGAACCCAGGAGGCGGAGCTTGCAGTGAGCCAAGATCACGCCACTGCCTGGGCAACCGCAGAAGACTCCATCTCAATAAATAAATAAATAAATAAATAAATAGAATTATTTTCAGTCAGGCACAGTGGCTCATGCCTGTAACCTCAGCACTCTGGGAGGCCAAGGTGGGCAGATCATCTGAGGTCAGGAGTTCGTGACCAGCCTGGCCAACATGGTAAAACCCCATCTCTTCTAAAAATACAGTTTGCTGGCCATGGTGGCAGGCAGCTGTAATCCCAGTTACTCAGGAGATTGAGGCAGGAGAATCACTTCAACTCGGGAGGCAGAGGTTGCAGTGAGCCAAGATTGCATCACTGCACTCCAGCCTGGGCGACACAGTGAGACTTCATCTCAAAAAATATATATATAGATATTTTCCACAACTAAAGTTATTCTAAAAATTAAAAATCAATCGTATTAATATTTTGAATACAATATTAAAATTTCCACTGAATGAATTTAAGTAACAGGCCTCAGTAATTCCTTTCACTAACACCTATTGATACTCTTAAAACATCCAAAAACAATTTCACAGTGCTTATAATGTCTATTAATTTTACTTGTAAACTTCTTCTGTATTACAGCATTTCTTTAAAAATGAATATGCTCTAAAAGGTGAACTGAAAATATGATTTCACTCCATCTTTCCTCTGTACTTCTGCACTCTTCTTCATGATTCTCACTATGACAGGGCTACAACAAAGAACTTTTGCCTAAGCCTAGAAGCAAATGATGTTATCTAAAACCCTTTCCACCTCTCCAGTTCCCAAAACAATACAAACGAGTACTCTGTTCCTTAAGAAAACCACTGTGAAACTTTACATCTTCCAATATAGAAATGTTTTGACGCAAAGGATTTTTAATTCTAATTTTTGCAATCACATAAAATTAACTGCTTCAAGATAACTAGCCAAAAAAATGCACAGGCTTAGATAAATGTTGTTAGTTCTGCACATTTTTCAATGTTCACATCAAGAAATTTTATGATAGTATTAACGAAACAGTAACTTTGAGGTACCATGGAAAATTCTATTATTTGTCAGCTAAAACAGCTCAAGACCTCCCATTTGCTCAAGTAAATCCAAATATGTGAACTAATTTTTGAAAGGCAGTTGTTGACTCCCATAGGAGGGAAATTAGATAATTGAGGAAACCGTACCTATCCTGCTGTGGCTGAGGCTTCCCTTCCATGGCAGTAAGAAGCGTAGGGGCCAGTTCACATTGTTTTTCCACTGGTAGGCGAGGATAGCCCATTTTAACGTAAATTATAGTAAAATTCTAATGCAATAAGAGAAAAGCAAGTGAGTGTGAAGGAAATACTCTATGATTTCAATGAAAATATATGATTGATAACTTAGAGAATTATGGTTACAACAAAGACATTGTAAACGTGACTCATCCTCCCTCCACATGTTTACTGCACCTTTACCAACTAGTGTATCTCAGAGGAAGAATTCCAGTCCAACTTATTCAAAATGCTTGCTTTAAAGTAGGCCAAATGTTAGGTAGCATGGACTAATCTAAAGCATTCATATATGCAGTTTATCGTGGAGAAGAAAAAAATAATCATTCAACCTATTTGCACCTATACACTACACATTAGCATCAGATCTCCCAGCCTGTTGCATTAATCCTTACAAGCTAGGAGGAGATGAGGTGTTGACAAATCCTAGGCTGCCATTTCTCACTGGTCAAAGGACTGAAACAAACTTAGTATACCGCAGCACTCTGTGGTTCCTCACTCCAGTAACTCACCAATGCATGATGAACCAAAGGAAACTGAGTGCTGTGTGTCTGTGCAAGGCTGAGCATCCCAAATTTGAAAATCTGAAATTCAAAATGCTACAAAATCTGAAACTTTATGAGTGCTAACAAGACACAGAAAGGAAATGCTCCTTGTGGCATTTCAGATTTTGGATTTGGGATGCTAAATCAGGTAAGTATAATGCAATTATTCCAAAATCCAAAACACTTTTGGTCCCAAGCATTTCAGATAAGGGATACTCAACCGGTATCACTATAATCTGTGTGAATACTGCATTTTAAGCAAACCCATAAATAGATATCTGGATTTACAGATAAGATGAAGAATTGCTTTTCTGAAGCTTTTTTATTTTTTCCCCCCCAAGATGGAGTCTCCCTCTGTCACCCAGGCTGGAGTGCAATGGTGCAATCCTGGCTCACTGCAACCTCCACCTGAGGTTCAAGTGATTCCCCTGCCTCAGCCTCCCAAGTGGCTGGGACTACAAGCATGCGCCACCACGCCCGGCTAATTTTTGTATTTTTAGTAGAGATGGGGTTTCACTATGTTGGCCAGGCTGGTCTTGAACTCCTGACCTCATGATCAGCCCGCCTCAACCTCCTAAAGTGCTGGGATTATAGGCATGAGCCAACGTGCCTGGCCTCTGAAGAATTATTTACTAAAGTAAATGGGCTTCATAAGATTACTTCTTTAAATAAATTATATTTGGCATTTTTATTGGCACACAGTGTTCCTATTTGCTTAAAGAAAGGAAATGTGTAATTGAGCCAAATATCCAGAACAGGCACAGACAAAATGATGTCTGGACCAATAACAGGCTCCAAAAGGTTTGTGACTCCAGATGTTAGATAAGATTCAATCGATTCTGCCTCAATGCTAGGAACTACAAGGACCAGGAAAAAAACATCACCTGCCATCACAAAGCACCAACATTTTTTACATTTAATTTTTATGAAGACAACACTTTAAAAGGAATGTTTCTGATCAGAGTCAGATTTACCCCACTTTATAAAAAAGTTATCTTTCTGAATATACACATCAAAAACACAAAAGATTTTTTAAAATTCTCTTTCATGTATTTGCCATTTTACTCATTTCTTTCCTCCATTATGCTTTATTCGTGCCCAAGTCGTGTAACATTTCCCTCTATTCAGACCCATCTCATGTAGTCTCTTACCAAAAATCAAATCATTATTTTATATAACAACATACCTGACAAGTCATTTCACCGACATTCCTTTGCCCAATGTAAACAGCCACTCATTACCCTGCTACTGTAAAGTAGCATTTCCTCTGGATTGGTACTCAGTGGAAAAACAGTGTGTCATTTAAAAAAAAAAAAAATCTCATGTTTCATTTAGAAGTGGTCTAAGGTGAAATTTTAAGCTTGCCAATATGTTGATGACATCTGATAAATATTAGGGAAGAAAATTTGCTATGAGTCAGAAAATATTCCAATACAACACTCACTGTGACAAAGGAAACTGCAGCAGGGTCCTGGTACTGAACCAACAGTGTCTCTACTGGAAGTTGTATTTTGGGGCGGCTTTTTATACGTTTATTCAGATGCACCAGCAGTTCCATTACCTAAAATACAGAGAGATGGGAACTGAAGTTATTGAGCATATCTTAAAAACCACTCATCTTAAAATTCATTTCTCAGATGTTATCTATGTTAGTGAATAGTAGCTACTTTGTTCTTTTAAAGGGTGTAAATTTTACATCCCAGAAAGAGAGTATACACTACATGAGTCTTGTTCAAAAATACTGTCTCCCAAAAATCTATGCACTAGTGAATTTCATTTTTTCTTTTTTCAGAGTCTTGCTCTGCCGTGCAGGCTGGAGTGCAGTGGCACAATCTTGGCTCACTGCAACCTCCACCTCCCCGATTCAAGCAATTCTTCTGCCTCAGTCTCCCAAATAGCTAGAATTATAGGCATGCGCCAGCATGCCCAGTTAATTTTTCTATTTTTTCACTATGTTGGCCTGCTGGTCGCGAACTCCTGACTTCATGATCTGCCTGCCTCTGCCTCCCAAAGTGCTGATTACAGGCATAAGCCACTGCACCTGGCTTTTTTCTTTTTATTTTGACACAGATCTCGCTCTGTTGCCCAGGTTAGCATGTACTGGTGTGATCTCAGCTCACTGCAACCTCCGCCTTCTGAGTTCAAGCATTTCCCCTGCCTCAGGCTCCCAGGTAGCTGGGATTACAGGTACCAGCCATCACACCTGACTAATTTTTGTATTCTAGTAAAGACGCAGTTTCAACATGTTCATCATGTTGTCCAGGCTGGTCTCAAACTCCTGATCTCAAGCAATCCACCCACTCAGGCCTCCCAAAGTGCCGGGATTACAGGCGTGAGCCACCACGCCCGGCCAAGTGAATTTATTTTTACGATGTCCTTTAGTTAAAGTTGAGATCCAAGTTAGGCCTAGACTAAAGCATGTCCCCCAAGAAGAACAGATTATTGCAACATACCATGAATACTATGAAAAGAGAGACATACAAGATACAGTGGGTTTCCAGAAGAGAAAAGTATCTGCTCTATTAAGAAGGACTTCAAGGAGGAAGTGACAGGAACACTGAGTTCTGAATAATTAATGAGTGCCAAGCAGAGTATCAGTTATAAGAAGGTTTGGGGCACACTGCATCTGACTGAAGCCCAGAATGGTTAAGAGTTCATAAAAGCAGAAAGGATTCTGGCAAAATGCTGAGGCATTTTTATTTTTGTCTGGAAGTTGCTTTTTGTTTTTATTATACTTTAAGTTCTAGGGTACATGTGTACAATGTGCAGATTTGTTACATAGGTATACATGTGCCCTGTTGGTCTGCTGCACCCAACAACTCGTGATTTACATTAGGTATTTCTCCTAATGGTATCCCTCCCCCAGGTCCCCACCCCGCCGACAGGCCCCAGTGTGTGATGTTCCCCGCCCTGTGTCCACGTGTTCTTGTTGTTCAGCTCCTACCTATGAGTGAGAAGATGTGATGTTTGGTTTTCTATCCTTGTGATAGTTTGCTTAGAATGATGGTTTCCAGACTCATCCATGTCCCTGCAAAGGCCACGAACTCATCCTTTTTTATGGCTGCATAGTATTCCACAGTGTATATGTGCCACATTTTCTTAATGCAGTTTATCATTGATGGACATTCGGGTTGGTTTCAAGTCTTTGCTATTGTGAATAGTGTGAGGCATTTTTATTGTATTCTGAATATCATCTGATACTATCAAATAATTTGTAAGAAATAACAAGCTTCCTCTCCTTTAAGTGGGAAACGAGAGCAAAACAGAAATTGACAAGTCAACAGTTTGCATGGATAGAAAGGGATGTACAGAGGCTCATGTCAAATCCTCAATTATACTACAATAAAAAGATTATCTGCCAACAGAAAAGAAATCAAGCATTGAGAAGTAAGATTTGTAGAAGGTCTTAAACTCAAGAGTTTAAGATAATTATTCTTCAGGGCCAGGTTTACACTATTCTCCCTCATTTCTGAAATTTGTGCTCTAGCCTCAAAGCATGCACAAGGAAAGATGTAGAGATGTTTGATAGTGACAGCAAAAAATTCCAAGAGATCTAGAGCAATAATGAAATAGGTGAATTGTGTTTAAGAATAAAAACAACTCTGTAATCAATGTTGAATGAATGATAAAATAGTAATACTAAAATAGCTATCATTTATCACACAGTTTCTATGCACTCTTCCCCCAGGCATTCCTTATCTAATACGATTCTCATGACAACCAGTGAGGTGGTGTCATTCCCATTTCACAGATGAGGAAGCAGAAGGCTCAAGTAAAGTAACTTGTCCAAGGATACTGGGCCAGCAAATAGCAAAGTCAAAATATGACTCCAGAGCCCATTTTTTTTAACCTTTTCAAACACTGATATTTGAACTCACATCAGTGACAGTGTTTGTCAGTGAGACATGATACCTTCCAAGCTAGAAACTTGCACTGTCATCCATACTTCATCCAAACTTCCTATCTGTCCTGGATCTGTGATACTGCTAGGGGACAAGGGAAAACAATCAGGAGGAAGTAGTCTAAAGGAAAGAGCCCTCTTCTGACATTCTAATCTAGGCTGATTACTAGAGGGACTCTATAGAAAATTATTATCGATGGAGATTGAGAAACTTGCCCACAATTACATGCTTTTTTTAAATAATAAATTTACTTTGATTTTTTTTTTTTCCAAGACAGGGTCTCACTCTGTCACTCACGGTGGAGTTCAGTGGCATTATCATAGCCAACTGCAGCCTCAAACTCCTAGTCTCAAGGAATCTTCCTATCTCAGCCACTGCAGTAACTGGGACTACAAGCACATGCTACCATGCATGGCTTTTTTCTTTCTTTGGTAGAAATTAGATCTTGCTATGTTTCCTAGGCTAGTCTCAAAACTATCTTCCAACCTCAGCCTCCCAGAGTGCTGGGATTACAGGCATGAGCTACTGCACTTGGCCTATTTTGAATTTTAAATGGATTAATTACTTAATTTCCTACTAGCATTATTGTCACATTAAATATTGGTGAATTTCCTAAATATGGTTTTATCTTGTCTGGAATCCTCTATAAACCAAGAAAGATTTAAAAATCACTTGTGGAATTCAAATAACATTTCAAAGGCTACTGTAAATATTTAATGAAAAGACAAGTCAGAGAGTTTAGCACAATGTTTAATATATAACAGGCTATTTTAGCTGTTTGATTCCATTTCCCCTATTCCAAAAGTTTTCCAACTTAACCAATTTGACAAGGACAAATAAAAATGCTATTTTATTAGTATAAATTAAATATATTAAGTTCGAAATGATTTATCCTTATTACTTTATTCTGTTTTACTGCTTTTTAAAGTTATAATAAAAAGATACATTTATTATAATACATCAAGTGGAAAATCTTAAGCATCCCTTTTCCCTTGTCCTTTCACAGCCCCTTGAAGACACCAGTGTTGACAGTTTGATAACGAGAAAGTGAGAGAAGGGAAGAGAAGGAAAGAAAGGGAGAGAGGGAAAGGACAAATAGACCAAGTGATAAAACAGGTTAATAATCATGTATATTTCAAAATAGCTAAAAGATCTAAAATGTTCCCAACCCAAAGGAACAATAAATAAGGTGATGAGTATCCTAAATACTAAATTATTTGATTACATATTACATGCATGTATCAAAATATCGCATGTACTCCATAAATATGTATAATTATGTATTAATAAAATTTTTTCTTAAAATTTAAAAATAGGGTAATAATCACAAAAACTGATGTAAATGCCCTCAATTCAAACCTCAAAAATAAGTGACATTTCACTGTACTAAGAGATACAGCCAAAGTAAATAAGGTTAAAATTGCAGGCTGGGGCAAATATTTACCAGACAGAAGGAAAGCGATGGTTAACAATACAAATTTTGGATAAAACAGGTTTTGGAGAAAAAACCTTAAATGGTATTCAAAAGATAAAAAATATACATAAAATACTATAATTATTAATAAAGACAAGGTGTTAAACTTGTACATCAAAATGCAGCAAGCCAAGATGATCAAAACTGAAAGAAAAATCAGAAAACCTGTAACAGCAGTATGACATTATACTTCAGTACTGCCAACTTATAATAGGACTGGAAGACAGGTTCAAGACATAAATGCACAATGTTACTAATGAATGGCCATAACTCATGCTGAGTTCCATATTCCACAAACAGGAAGTATCCCTTTTATCTTCTGAAAGGCTTTTCTTACAAACATTAGAATACACTTTGAAGGACTGTAACATTTGCACACTATGATCTCTGACCAGAATGCAATAAAACCAGGCAAATTTTTTTTTTTTTTTTTTTTGAGACAGAGTCTCGCTCTGTCGCCCAGGCTGGAGTGCAGTGGCCGGATCTCAGCTTACTGCAAGCTCCGCCTCTCGGGTGCATGCCATTCTCCTGCCTCTGCCTCCCGAGCTGGGACTACAGGTGCCCGCCACCATGCCCAGCTAATTTTTTGTATTTTTTTTTTTTAGTAGAGATGGGGTTTCACCATGTTAGCCAGAATGGTCTCGATCTCCTGACCTCATGATCCGCCCGTCTCAGCCTCCCAAAGTGGCAAATTTTATATCAAATATTTTGAAACTAAAAACAACACTCTTATAAATAAGACAAAGATAAAATGACCAAATTGCACATCAACATAACTATTAAATATAAGTAAAATAGTCATCAAGGAGAAATTCATAAGCTGAGGGCATTTTTGGTTCTTTTTTTAAACATATTATAATTAAAGAATAAAGCATTTAACTTGATGGCCAAGCTTACATTGTGAAGTTCAAAAGCCCTGGGTTCAAATCCTGGCCCGATCATTTGTTATCTGATCTTAAACAAGTGTATTAATCATTCCAAGCCTCAGTTTCATCTATAAAATGGGGATAATGCCTACCTCACATAACTTCATGAGGATGTAAGTCCTTAGCACTTTTCTTGACACATAAGAACCACTGACAGATTATTATATAAATTAAAACTTTACACAAGAAAAACATATCCAAAAAAAGGAAATAATTTGAATAAAAATAGAAAAAATACAGTTAAAAAGGTAACATTAATCTAAAAGCTGGGTTTCCTTTCAAAATGGCCCATTAAAAGGTTAAAACTTTGGTAGTAATAAAATCAGAAACAAGAATAGAATTTCCCATTTGAAATAATGATAATAGAATATTAAGAGTAATAGTATAAAATTATGTGAGAAAGATATGCTCAACTGCTTCAGTAAACATTTAAAATCTATATATATTCCATAACATCACATTGTAAACCTCAAATATACATAATAAAATTTATTTTTTAAAAAAATAATAATAGTATGATGGAAGTGAATGATACACAACTGAACATTTAAAGTAGATGGACAGAGATGAATGACTTTCTATAAAAAAATAAAATACAAAGAAACAAAAAAAAAGACATCTAAGATAAGTAAATGAGTTGAAAACTACTGACAATACTAAGCCTGGACTAATGCAAAATTTCCCTGTTTGCTCTTCAGGTCTCCACTCTTGGCCTCCACTCCAAGTCTTTCTCCAGCCAACAGCTAGAGTTATGGTGGCACTACCATCAATACCCTTTCAAATTAGTGCCCCTGGAATACCTCTTTCCCCCTATCAGGCTTCCTCTCATGCACTGGAGACATCACTGCGGCCTTCTCCAATTTCCTGAAGGCATCACACTCTGTGTGTTGTTCCGAACACCTGCACAGGGCCTATCTTTAATGGTCTCTCCCATCTCCTAGCCTGGCTACTTCCTGCACACACCAGAGGCCTCCCCTTACACCCCCCACTTAGTCTAAATTATGTCCCAAATATATTCTTTCATAAAATCCTTTCCTTTTCCATCTTGGCAAGTATCACAAATTATAATTATGTACTATTTGCCTGACTGTTTTATAATGATTTCCCCAACTAGGTGTTGTCATCATTCATCACCATATCCCCAAGATCTGGCATACAGAAGGCAATCAGTAAATATTTGCTAAATAACGAAACTGATAAAGCTAAGTAAGTAAACAGAAATCAACTCCTGAAGGGCCTTTTAGACCTTGGTATCCTAAGGGTAAGAGAACGCCACAGAAGGGTTTTAAATAGAAGAGTGATATAATCAAATGCACGTCTATCTCAGCAAAGAAGGATTAACAGCAGACATGCCAAATACATGACAAGAATGCCATTCCCTCCTGTAAAGAAACATAAACATAAAAGACATTCTTAAAGATACTCTTTCTGCACTGAACCCAAATCAGACTTTGGAATCCCTCTCAGGGCAGACCTCCAGGAAGTCACTGCCAAATAGAGTGGCCCAAGGAATAAAACCTGACTATAGCTCAAAGACTGGATGACCTATTATAAATATACTGGAAGACTAATAAACAATTCTACAAATCAAGGGGAAAATGTTCCATGTAGAACAGTTCCGTTAAAAAATGAAAATACTGGCCAGGCACAGTGGCTCATGTCTGTAATCCCAGTACTTTGGGAGGCCGAGGCAGGTGGATTGCTTGAGCTCAGGAGTTTGAGACCAGCCTGGGCAACAAAGTGAAACCCTGTCTCTACAAAAAATTTAAACATCAGCCAGGCATGGTGGTCTGTACCTGTAGTCCCAGCTACTTGGGAGGCTGAGGTAGGATGGCCTGAGCCCAGATGATGGAGGCTGTTGTGAGCTGTGATTGTGCCACTGCACTCCAGCCTGGGTGACAGAGTGAGACTCTATCTCAAAAAAAAAGAAAGAAAATGAAAATGAAAATACTGATGTGACAGTTAACCAACTTTTTGTAAGAGTACTTTGCAGAATCCTAAAACAGGAGCTATACTTAACTTAAATTTTTTTTATTTTGCTTACTTTTAGTTAAAATTATAGTCTTTGTCAACAATTAACTAAAGAATATTTTTGCCCCATTACCTTCATATTGGAATCAAGGGCATGGATTTCAGATCATGTCTCCATCCATTCCAGGATAATTATCTCAATTATACTATCTGGCACTGATGCCAAGTAGACAGTTGGTGCTAAAGGCAGCTGTGCTAAGGATACAAAAGCTACTTTTAAATCATAAAAGCTGGTTCTATACTTACTCTCCATTTTGAAAGGCCATAATTAAGATCACAAACCTAGAATTCAATAATGGGAACAGAGAACTCACTTGATAATGTGTATTCATTTATTCATCATTTGATTCCCCCAGCTGTCCCAACATGCTTACCTTTTTACGTACTCCTTCTTGGGTGCTAGACAGTTTGAGCAAAACAGGAGGAAGGAATTTAGATATAATATTCTGTAATTGTTCATCTGTTTCAGCATGGCCAAGTCGTAAAAAGACCCGTTCAAGCTGATCTATAATATAAAAAGAAAAAGAAAGAATTTAGCAAACCAAAACAACCAAGACCAATTATTTTCATAGCTTATTCCTTTTTTCTGTACTGCAATCCTTCACTCAGAACTTTTAACTATAGCTAGCCCTGTACAGATGTTTTGACAGAGCTACAAAACACCAAAAAGGTTAATTGTTCTATCCTGGTCTACCTTTTAGAATGGAAGAAAACAAAACCAAGAACAAAAAAATTCTCTCCCACATGGCAAGGTTATTCAGTTTTAACTGGATACTGGAAAGGATACAAGATTTCTGAAGGCATCTTCTGGAACTAGTTAGTAGAGCAAGGCAGCAAAACTTTAATCAGATACCATCAGTTATTAGGGACAATATATCTATCCCTGGTGAAATTATCTTACTGATGAAGTTTCTCCAAAGGTAGGATCACTGCCCATTACTGTGTTAGGGTTACCTAGTTAGAAAGAAACAGCCAAGTTTCCCCAAGAAAGTCACTATGAGAGACATGTTAAATGACACCATGGGGATACTCGCAGCAAAACCCAGACTGTGATAAACTACAGACAAGGCAACTTCTTCAACGAGTACACTGCTGGGGCAAGCGGGAAGATGGGGATGAAAGGGGAGCCTACGCAAACAACTAGGTATTTGATTTTAGGGAATTACTGTTAAAATTGTTTTAGGTACTATAATGGTATTGTGGTTATGCTTGTTTTTTAAAGGTCCCTACAAAAATTGTCAATGGGAATTAGGGAGTTTTCTAATGAGCTAAAAATGTTCTATATTTCAATCTGCGTGATTACAGAGATAAATACATTTACAAAAATTCCTCAAACTCTACACTTCCATACCTTCTACTGTATCTACTATACTTCAATTTAAAATATGTATTTGAAGGAGTCATTTTTTAGAGATAAAGATGGAAATATTTGCAGGTGAAATAATAGCCAGTAGAATTTTCTTTAAATAATGAGGAGACGGTCAGGCGCGGTGGTTCACGCCTGTAATCCCAGCACTTTGGGAGGCCGAGGCAGGTGGATCACGAGGTCAGGAGATCGGGACCATCCTATATTTAACACGGTGAAACCCTGTCTCTACTAAAAATACAAAAAATTAGCCAGGCATGGTGGCGGGTGCCTGTAGTCCCAGATACCCGGGAGGCTGAGGCAGGAGAATGGTGTGAACCCAGGAGGCGGAGCTTGCAGTGAGCCGAGATTGCACCACTGCACTCCAGTCTGGACGACAGAGCCAGACTCCGTCTCAAAAAGAATAAAAAATTTAAAAAAAAAAAGAGAGAAGATACTGGGGAGGGGTTATATAAGTAAAACCAAGATTGCCAGTAATTGATAATTATTCAAGCTTCGTAACAGATACTGAGAATTACTATTGTGTTTGCCAGAAATTTCCCACAATAATTTTCTAAAGGAAGACAGATTAGATAGATACAGATTGCTCAATAGATGGATCAATGACAGAGATGTAGACAGATACATGGATAGACAGACAGATAGATCAACAGATCGATCGGTCAATTCTGAGAGGGGCAGAAGCAATGACATCCTAGTAGCAACAAGCATACCCAACACCCAGACTTGATCTTGTTTTTCAATACCATACTCCAGCAAAAGGAACCACGCTGCTTGGAAAAAGGTCTGAGTCTAGGGATTGGGGCAGGGCAAAAACAAGATGAGCCTGAAGCGTCTTGAAGTGCCTAAGAGGAAATGGAACATGGGGTCGGGCACAGTGGCTCATGCCTATAATCCCAACACTTAGAGAGGCCAAGGAGGGAGGATTGCTTGAGGCCAGGAGTTCAAGACCAGCCTGATCAACACAGAGACATCCCCATCTCTACAAGAAAAAGAAAAAATTAGCCAGGCATGTTGGCAAGTGCCTATGGTCCCAGCTACTCCAGAGGCTGAGGTAGAATTGCTTGGGCCTGGGAGGTTGAGGCTACAGCGAGCCATGATGGTGCCACTGCACTCCAGCCTGGGTGACACAGTAAGACTCTATCTCAAAAATAAAGAAATGGAACATGGAACAAGTCAAAGGGATACAGGAACCAACCTGAAAGAACTCCTAATGGCCCAAGCCATGACAGTAGAAGGAACAAAATAAATAACAGCGTTGGATTACAAGCCAAAATGCAAATCTACATGAGTCCATACTGATGGAAATAATTATTGAATGATTAAAGAAATGGGGGGGGGGAGGGGAGAGGCAAATTTTTCTTATAGGAAAAATTCAAAATAATGTATGTGGCTATTTCCCCCTATAGGAGGTGGAGCTTAATTCCTGCCCACCCTCCCCCTTGAGGGCAGACTAGATTTAGTGACTGCTTCCTTAGAATACGAAAAGGGAGAAATGTTAACTTCACAGTAGAGAAAACTGCCAAATACTATCTTAGTCCAGTAAGAAGGTTAACCTCATGATGTCACATAGATATCATGTGTCCCTGAAATGATGTAACAAGAAAGGCATTTTACCTCTCTGGCATTCATAACAAAAACCCATAACCCAAATATAATCATGAGTAAAACAACAGAAAAACCCAAACTGGGGGACACTCCATAAGACACCTGGCCAGTACTCCTCAGGACTTTCAAGATCATGAAAAACAAGAAATGACTAAAAAAAACTATCTCAGACCAAAGAAAGCTGGAAAACATCACAACTAAATGGTGCCTTGCACAGGATCCTGGGGCAGGGGGAAAAGGACCTTAATGGAAAAACTGGTAAAATCCAAAAAAAGTCACAAGTTTAGTTTAAAAAATGAATAACAAAAAGAAAGAAGGGAGGAAAGAAAGAAAGACAGGCTCATTCTGAGACTACCAGTGATTCTATCTGATAAACGCTGAATGCTGCTGTAAAAGAAGTTCTCAGGAATGCTGAGTTCAACCCACAGTGTTTGCGGAAGTTACAAGTCAGGGAGCAACTTCTTAGTGCCTTACAGCTCTTAGGCCGTAGAAACTACAAATCTGAGCTACAGAAATTGGAAAAGAACTGTTCTGTGGACAAAGGCAGAAAATTAAACTTTTCATAATAAACTGACCTAGAGAATCTCTGTCAAAGTTAAAGAAAACGGTGGGGGACGGGGGCGGGGGGTAGGCAGCAGCAGCAGGAGGGTGTGGAATATCTGGTCCTTGTTACTTTTCATGCAATCATTTGGATGCTTCTATGTATGCCCAGCATAGTACCTAACATCTTCTCTCCCTCACAAGACAAGCAAATGTGACATCCTAAACACAATAAAATTATGAGAACATGGGAATGGGAAGAAAGAGCACCAACCACCATGTGAGAGGGTCCTGCTAAAACAGGCTAGGTATACCAGAGGAAAAAGAAAAGCCTTCTACCTGCTTTAAGGTGAATCAGTCTAACACTGTTAGGTCATCTTCACAGACCCATCTATACTTAAATAAAAGATAAGCTTGATCAAATCTCACAAAAAGGAAGAAAGGTCAACATCTACAGATATAACTAAATGCTACGTTTCTTTTCTTTTTTTTTTTTTTTTTTTTTTTTTTAATAAGACAGGGTCTTGCTGTCACCCAGGCTAGAGCGCAGTGGCGCTACCACGGCTCACTGCAGCCTCAACCTCCTGGCCTCAAGCTGTTCTCCTACTTCAGTCTCCCAAGGAGCCTGGACTACAGGCATACGCCACCACACCAAACTGATTTTTTATTTTTTGTAGAGACAGAGGTCTCTGGTCTTGAATTCCTGGCCTCAAGACAGAGGCTGGTCTTGAATTCCTGGCCTCAAGCAATCCTCACACTTTGGCCTCCTAAAGTGCTGGGATTACAAGTATGAGCCACTGCACCCGGCCTAAGTCTTCTGAGTACAGTTGAACTTACCATTCCTTCCCTATATGACTTCTGAGTTTCTAGGCATGCTTAGAAAAGTCATTTTCACTGCAAAATATTTTTAAATATTATATTGTGTAGAGAAGAGTTAAAACAGACCTAGGACTACTACCTATAGAAAGACTTGCTTTCGGCTGGGCGTGGGGGCTCACACCTGTAATTCCAGCACTTCGGGAGGCTGAGGCGGGCGGCTCATGAGGTCAGAAGATCGAGACTATCCTGGCAAACATGGTGAAACCCCGTTTCTACTAAAAATACAAAAAGTTAGCCTGGCATGGTGGTGGGCGCCTATAGTCCCAGCTACTTGGGAGGCTGAGGCAGGAGAATGGCATGAACCCAGGGGGCGGAGTTTGCAAGTTTGCAATGAGTGGACATCACGCCACTGCACTCCAGCCTGGGCGACACAGCGAGACTGCGTCTCAAAAAAAAAAAAGAAAGACGTGCTTTCTAGCTGAGGCTGGTCCATGGCTAACATCTGAAACCTGGATTTCGGCAGGGTTCTCATCATTTCCAGAACTGCTAAGAGTGGTCCACTGTGCCTGTCTGTACAAATAATGTTATTTATATACCAGCTTCCCTTCAGGGAGGAATTTTGGTTCATTTTAGGAAGAAGGTACAAACATGACCAGCTCCAAATAAAAACCTGAGGCACCGAGTCTCTGATGACCATCTCTGGTGGATACCATTTCACATGTGCTGTCACAATCACTTCTGGAGGAATCAAGCATGTCCTGTGTGACTCCACCAGAAGATTCTTGGAAGCTTGCACTTGGTTTCCTCCAAACTTCACTCACATGACTTTTCCCTTTGGTGACCTTGCTATACTAAATCTTAGCTGGGAGTACAAATATATGCTGAATCCTGTAAGTCCTACTAGACAATCACTGAAGCTAGGGGTAAACTGGGAGTCTCCTGGCAGGTATATTTATCTATGTTTTCTTCCAAGTACACTTATGATTTTGCTTTCTACATTCAACTCTTCGATCCATCTGGAATTTTCTTTTGCTATATGGAGGGATGTAGGAAACAAGTCTTTTGTGGGTTTTTAATATCTTCTTAACTGTGTAACAATACATACAGAAAATCATTCAAAACAAATGCACGGTTTAATGAATTATTATAAACAATCTTATGACTACCCCCAAGTCAAGAAGAAAATTTATTTTGAAGGCTGCATAAAGAAAGATTTGTACTGGATTCAAAACAGAACTGAAGAAGACTGAAAGATTATATAACATAAAAAAGCACAGTGAGTTTTAAGGACTTGCCCAAGGTCACAGATGTAATTAGCAACAGAGTAAGAATAAGAATGGAGTCTTCTGACCTTTAGTCTAAAAATCCTTGCCTATACCATACAACTGTCTCCAAGAATGACCCTTTTTCTATCGGGTACACATACTATATATACTATACCTTATTCAGGAAGTTTTATTTGAAAGAATATCCAAAGGTTCACCAGAATGTATCTCATTCAGGCAGTATTTATTACAAAAATGGAAAAACACACAAATTCAAAGGTCAGAAAACAACACTAGAGAGAACTCACTACTATGAATAAGAGGCTAATTCCATATGTGACCAGCTGCAATTCAACCTTTCTCCTCCTCCTCCCTGCTCATCAAAATTCTCTCCTCCTTCAAGGCCCAGCACCCTCCCAGTTTTACAGTCAAGCACTCATTCTCCTATCTAGGTCACTCATTCAAGTATCTACTGAAACTCCACCATGCACCAGAGCTTGGTGGTCATGGGTATAAAGAGTGAAGAGGGAAGAGGCACGGATGTTGTCGAGGCTTACCTCACAGGTACATGATAACTGCATGTAGAAAGAAAATAACAGAAGGCCTGGGACAGACTGTTTGCAAACAACAGCATTTAAATGCAGAAGGAAAGTCTGAAAAAGGGAATGGTAGGCAACACACAAAAATAGAAAGAAAACATGGGGTCAGAATAATTAGGAAAGATTTTCCTAGGAGACAGCAGTCAACCATTTCAAATAATGCAAAAAGATCATGCAAGGTAAGAATTGAAAAGAACCCAGTTCACTTAGCAATAGAGTTCACACCTGACCTTGGCTCGAGTAGTTTCAATGAAGTGGTAGAGACAAAAGCAGACTGTGCAGGCTACAGGAATCAGTGGAAGATTAAAAATGATGTGAGGAATACAGTAAACGACAACTCTTTAGAAACCTGTAGTTATGAAAAGGGGAGGGGAACAGTTATTTTTCATTATTTCAATCAAGTAAGAGCCCTGAGCACATTTAAATAGCAACAGGAAAAAGCCACTAGAGAAAGAGAAATTGAAGAGGGAAAAAACTATTAGACTGTGACCCTGAGAATATGGGAGAGATTAGGATTCAGCACAAGGTCTGAGAAATTACCTTACATAGGACAGGAAGACCATCTCCGCCATTATAATAGGAGGGAACCGGAAGACTGGTGTTGATAAAATCAATGTTACAAATTTTATGGAAGGGCCTGAAAGAATTCCCTTCTGATGGTTTCTATTATTTCTGTAAAATAGAAGGCAAAGTCTTCTTCTGAGATTTGGAGAGTAGAGGGCAAGTCAGCAGTGTGACAATGGTAGGAAAAGGCCTGCCACAGAGTGAGAGGAAAAATTTGTTTCGTAAAATGAACTACAAATGTGAAGAAAGTGTAAAGGACCCAATTGAGGTTAGTGAATATAAATTTACAGCAGCATTAATCCACACAATCAAACAAATCAAAAATAAATCTCCTATCCTTTCTTCCCCCTACCCCGATAGCATTTACATCAGTGTCTAATCACTGAAAAAATACAAACATATATAGTTTTCCAAATCTTCAGTTACGAATGTGATTTAGGAAAACATCCTTTATTTCATATCAACCAACTAAGGAGAATTTCTGCTAAAAGAAGTATCTAGATTTTGTGTGCATATACATACACACATATGAGAAACACACATTAAAAAAGTATAAAATTCCTCCTTTGCATATATTATGGGGACAATTTCAAATGGGCAATTATTTATAAACTATACAATTATTATTAACATAGACTTGTGAAAGCCCAATTAATGATTCTCTCCAAGAGTCTATGATATAAAGGAGCCAATGGACCTATATTTTCATGTCAGATACATTACTGGTTTTAGTTAGTAAACTAAACCTAAGGTTATTAAAGTACTTGTCTATTACGAACAGCATAAGATTGCTTCACGAGAATGTTGTGAAACATTATATAATGTTATAATGGCTATCATATTATATGTGCAGCTTTTATATTCTTGTGTAATAAAGAATTTTGGTGGCCTCTGTCCATGTTCCTGAGAGGAAAGCGCTACACCCTTGGGATTTCCCCAGTAACTGAAGTGCCTTTGTTATTCATGGCAGGACCCTCTAATCACATCTGATAACTTACGCTGAGGAAGTAACTCATAGTGGGCCCCTAGACTGTTCATGCTAAGAGAGAACTTAGGATGGGGGTTGATTACACTAGAAAGACTAACCATCTTGCAGGTTTCAGCCAGGTGATTAGGGGAGTTGGGCAAGGGGAAAGGTTGGAGGGGGAGGGGTGTTAGAAATTTAGTCACATCGGCAATGATTCAATCAATCATCATGCCTGGTCAATAAAACCCAGGACACCAAAGTTCAGGCAAGCTGGTGAGCTTCTGTGATCAGCAGTGCATTGTGTGTATTAGCACACATCGCTGTGCCAGGAAAGTACCCTGACACAACAGAAACTTTGCATCTGGAACCCTCTCAGGCCTTGCCCTACATGTCTCTCCCTTTGGCTGGTTTTAACGTGTATCCTTTTCTAAAAAACTATAACCATAAATACAGGGCTTTCCTGAGTTCTGACTCATTCTAGCTAATGATTAAACCTGAGGGGGGGCCATGGAGACCCCCAAATCTGTATCCAACAGTTCAAAAGTGAGGGTGGCTCTGGGATCACAGGAACTTGTAGGTGGCGTATGAAGTCGATTCAGTCTAGTGGAGGGCTATGCCCTTAACCAGTTAGGTTTCACAGAGTAATTATATATGATATAAAAATTTTCTGTATGTTACATAAACATTATATATAATTATTACCTCTCAGAATACATTATTCCTTTAATTTTACCTTTTTCTTTTTTTTTCCCTTAAGCTCAGTGGCAAGAAGAAATTATCTTTTCCGTTTTTGTATTTTTTGTAGAAATGAGGTCTACGTTGCCCAGGCTGCTTGTGAACTCCTGACCTCAAGCAATCCTCCTGCCTCAAACTCCCGAAGTGCTGGAATTACAGGTATGAGCCATCATATCTGGCTAACTTTACCTCCTTTTAAAATAAAGCTGACTACTACTATAAAAATAAGTATTTTAATAAATCAGGAGTCTACAAAATATTTGAGAACACACATTCCATCAGTTGGGAACAAAACATGAATTATCAGTAGAATCCCACCTACAGTAGGAATCCTATGCTAGGTATGTTAATAACCCCATGTACTACCACCAAAAGAAAACTGAGCCAGGCCAGAAAGCTAAAAATCCCATGTGACAATACCTCAGAGACACAAGAGCTCATCATATGGAGGCATAACTTAGTACAAAGTCATAATTACATGATTTCAAGGGTTTTTTTTAATTACTTCTAAAGACAGACTACAATGACACAACTTGCAATTATAAATTCTGCTTTAAAAAACTGGTTCATTTTAAATTACCACAAATATGGACTGTATTATTTAAAACCTCCCTACCCAAAAAAAGTGCCAGGACCTTATGAATTCACTGGCAAATTCTCCTTCATAACTTCTTCCAGAGAAGAGAAAAAGGTGGGGTAAGGGGATGGCAGGGGAACACATCCCTGATGTTAAGAGGCCAGAATAACCTTGATACCAAACAAGGGTATCCCCAGAAAGAAAGATAAAAGCAAATAAAAGATATTTCTCATGAATATTGAGGCAAATGAGATAATAAAATAATATTTAAATCATAATACATAAGTAAAAAATATGTAAGTCAAATCCAGTGACACATAAAAAGGATAATACATCATACCAAAATTGGATTTATTCCAAAGATGCAAAGTTGGTTTAACATTTAAAATCAGTGTAATCTGCCACATTAACACAATAGAGAATAACAATCATATGATCGATATATACAAAATTTGAATTGATCAAATTCAACATCTGTTCATGCTAAACAGATGGGAACAAACTATTCATGTTGAATAGACAAGGAAGAAAACAGAACTTCCTTAATCTGATAAGAGATTTTTATTTACAGCAAACATTATATCTAAAGGTAAAATATCGAACACTTTTCCTCTGAGTTCAGGAACAAGGCAAAGATGTTCACTATTACCAATCTATTCAAATTTATACTGCAAGTTTTATTCAGAGCAATAAGACAAAGAAAAATAAAATGCATTAAGATTAGAAAGGAAAAAATAACGTTTTCATTATTTAAAGATAATGATTGGTACACAAAAAATCCAAAACAAGCTATGGAAAAATTAATAGAATAACAAAACACACAAATAAATTGATTTCCTATATAATAGTAATAAAGCATTAGAAAACAAAATTTGAAAACAC
The DNA here is from genome assembly GCF_002776525.5 of Piliocolobus tephrosceles. Lineage (NCBI taxonomy): Eukaryota > Metazoa > Chordata > Mammalia > Primates > Cercopithecidae > Piliocolobus > Piliocolobus tephrosceles. The sequence goes on along the minus strand of NC_045447.1, from coordinate 27,489,345 downwards.
CTATTACAATGACATCAAAACACATCAAATAGCTGGGAATTAATCTAGGGGAAAATGTGTAAGACGTCTACACAGAAAACTAAAATACACCACTGTGAGAAATTAAGGCAAACTTAAAGGATACACCATATTCACAGATTAGAAAATATTAATAAGCTGTCAATTCTCCCCAAATTCATCTATAGACAATACAATCCAAGCACAATCCATCAGGTATCTTGGGTAACACTAAAAAAGCTGATCCTAGAGCCAGGCACAGTGGCTCAAGCCTATAGTGGTTCCAGGCCAGGCTGGGCAACATAAGAAGATACTATCTCAATCAATCAATGAATGAATGGATGAATAATTTTTAAAAGTGTGGACACCACTAGAAGAAAAAAAAAAAAAAAGAGTTGATTCTTTCTATAATTTAAAGAAATACAAAGGATCAAGATTTGCCAAAACTATCTTGAAGAGAAAAAACAGCTAGAGGACTTTGGTCAGATTTCAAGGCTAACTACAGTAGGCTGGGCACAGTGGCTCAGCCCTGTAATTCCAGCACTTTGGGAGGGCAAGGCAGGCTGATCACTTCAGCTCAGGAGTTTGAGACCAGTCTGGGCAACATGGTGAAACCTCATCCCTACAAAAAAAAAAAAAAAATTTAGCTGGGCGTGGTGGCGTGCACCTGTAGTCCCTGCTACTTGAGAGGCTTAGGTGGGAGAACTGCTTGAGCCCAGGAGGTAGAGGTTGCAGTGAGCCATGATCATGCCACTGCACTCCAGCCTGGGCAACAGAGCAAGACCTTGTCTCAAAAAACTAAACACATAAAATAAAAACTACAGTAATTAAAAGTGTACTATGCTAACAAAAAATAAGTAGACCACTTGAACAAAATAGAAAATGCATAAAAGACAAATATGTATATAGTCACCTGGTTTACAACAGAGGTGTCGCTGCAATGCAGTAAGTAAATGATGGTCTTTCCAAAAAATGGTGTTAGATCAACCATATTACAATATGGGAGAACAATATTTAATCCCTACCTCACACCATATCTATTAGTCCATTTTCATGATGCTGATAAAGGCATATCCAAGACTATGGAATTTACAAAGGAAAGAGGTTTAATGGAGAACTACAGTTCCATGTAGCTAGGGAAGCCTTTCAATCATGGCAGAAGGCAAGGAGGAGCAAGTCACATCTTAACGTGGATAGCAGCAGGCAAAGAGACAGCTTGTACAGGCAAACTCCTGTTTTTAAAACCATCAGACCTCCTAAGACCCATTCACTATCACAAGAACAGCACGGGAGAGACTCACCCCCATGATTCAATCATCTCCCACTGCATTCCTCCCACAGCACATGGGAATTATGGGAGCTACAAGATGAGATTTGGATGGGTACACAGAGCCAAGCCATATCATTATACATAAAAGAAAATCAATTCCAGATGGCTCATAAATCTAAATGTCAAAGGTAAAACAATAAAGTTTCTAGAGAAATAAAGAATATTCTCATTACTTCGAGATAGGAAAAGATACCTTAAAACAAGAAGCTAGATGGTAAGGGAGTCTGAAAAATATGATTAGCAGAATCTGTCCCAAAGAGTAGTTTATAAATGTGGAGCTGGAAATAACCATCACTGAAAAAAATTTTCATAACCTGACAAAAAGCATCTATGTAAAATCTACAGGAAATATATCTCATACAAAATCAGAAACAAGATGTGCACTATCATCACTTCTAAGCAAATAAAACTGAACCGCTAGAAAATGTAACATGGAAGTAGGAGATACTAAAAACTGTCATTACTCACAGATTACATGATATTTATGGGATAGGGTATGTAAACTAAGAAAGTTAATCATGTTGCATACAAGATTAGAGTACAGAAGTCAACTGAGATGAATGTGAACAAAGTATCAGACAATGTAGTTTTTAAAAACGTATAATTAACAATGGCAATAAAAACTACAAGTTATTTGGAAATAAATCTAATGAAACATGTCATAGTCCTTTACAGAGAAAATTATGATCCTAACTATAATTTATAAGATCTAAATTAATGCAAAAGCATAACATTCATGGATTTTTTTGGTTTTTTTGTTTTGTTTTGTTTTTTCCTTCTTTTGAGACAGAGTTTCACTCTGTCGCCCAGGCTAGAGTGCAGTGGTGCGATCTCTGCTCACCGCAACCTCTGCCTCCTAGGTTCAAGCGATTCCCCTGCCTCAGCCTCCCAAATAGCTGGGATTACAGGCATGTGCCACCACACCTGGCTAATTTTGTATTTTTTGTAGAGATGCAGTTTCACCATGTTGGTGAAACTGGTCTCTAACTCCTGACCTCAGGTGATCCATCCACCTCAGCCTCCCAAAGTGCTGGGATTATAGGCATGAGCCACCACGCCCAACTACATTCATGGATTTCCATGTCAGGATAGGTTAGTGATAATAACCCCCAAGTCTCCATGGCTTAAAAACAACCAACATTAGTTTCTCACCTGGACTACGCCTCAATCATAGATCAGGAGGAGGGCTCTGCTCACTGGAGTTGGTTGACAGAGCCAACACCATCTCAAACACTGCTAGTTAGTGCCATATCCTCAATTCTTCTGGCTCAATTCAACCCTTCTGTGGTGAAACTAATCGCATGTCCTTCACTCTGTCCCAGCACTAAATTCTATTTTGTGCCCAAAAGAGAGAACTAGAAATATCTGGTAAACAGTACTAATGCTCACAGATAAACTCAATATTGCAAAGATGGAAGCCCCCCACAGTCAAACATTCTCTACAGAAAACAGTGCTTTGTGAAAGCTGAAAAAAATTATAAAATTCCTATGGAATATGAATGGAACAGAATATGTAACAGCAAAAAGCCAAGAATAACTGTCAATTTTCCATAAAAGTGAGGTAGAAGTGGCTCAATCAGATTTCAAGACTTACAAAGCTATGACAATTAAGATTCAGTGTGGCAAATGCAACTGTCAGCACATAGACGAATCAATAGATTAAAACAGAGAACACAGAAAGAGAACTGGGAATACACGGAAACTTGAGATTGACAAAAATGCCATTAAGAATCAGAGAAGAAAAAAATGGGACTACACATCAGAAAAAAAAGATTCAAATCTAACAGTACCAAATGTTGGCAAAGATGGGAAACAAACCAAGAACTCTGGTTCACTACTGATGGGGTACATATCAATACAATCTCTGAAGAGCAATTCTGCAGTAAAGACATCCCTAGCATGGGGGGAGGGGGGAGGGATTGCATTGGGAGTTATACCTGATGTAAACGACGAGTTGATAGGTGCTGACGAGTTGATGGGTGCAGCACACCAACATGGTACAAGTATACATATGTAACAAACCTGCACGTTATGCACATGTACCCTAGAACTTAAAGTATTAAAAAAAAAAAAAAAAAAAGACATCCCTAGCAAAGTTGAAGAGGAACATACCCTTCCACCTAGTAATTCTGCCATTCAAGAAGCCCATCTACAAACTGTTTATCACCAGTCAGCAAAGAGATGAGGAACACCGTTTATTGAAAAAGTGCTGGTAGAATAAGAAGTGCTGGTAAATAAATTAACAGTGATAGTTGATTTACATTTTGAGGCAAGTTCCTTATTTGCCAGAAATAATTCCCCAGTGCTCAGACAACACTTTATGTAACACTGTCTTAGAAAAAAACTCTCCCAGGGGCTGAGTGTGGTGGCTCACGCCTTTAATCCCAGCACTTTAGGAGGCTGAGGTAGTCAGATCGCTTGAGCTCAGGAGTTCAAGACCAGCCTGGGCAACATGGCAAAATTCCATCTCTACAAAAATAAAAAATTAGCCGGGCATGGTGGTATGCACCTGTAGTCCCAGCTACTTAGCACTCAGGAGGCTGAGGTGGGAGAATCCCTTAAGCCTGCAATGAGTCGTGATCATGTCCATGCACTCCAGCCTGGGCAACTGAGAACTGAGCAAGATCCTGTCTCAAAAGGAAAAAAGATAAAAGGAACTCTCCCAGGAAGAGACAAGCACAAGGACACATGTGTGAAAGTGTTCACAGCCCAGGATTAGTAAAAGCAAAAATATATAAACAATCTAAATATCGGTCAATAGGATAAGGAATAAATTATGCAGAGTCACACAACAATTGAAATAAATAAACAAGGATTGTATGTCACATGAGCCAACAAGACCATATCTGAAAAATCTAATAGCAAACAAAATAAGTTGCAGAAAGATATGTACAGTTTAGTCTCATTTATGGAAAGTTTTTAAATGCAATACATATACAGTATGATATATACATCATGGCAATGACAATCTCTGAGAACGGAGAGGGAAGGAGGGGAAGAGGAAAGAGAGGAAAAAGGGAAGAAAAGAAAAATGATATGATAAGGAGTAAAACAGGGTGTTTTAATTACATCTGCAATGTTTATTTCTTTAAAAAAATAAGGCCGGGCATGGTGGCTCATGCTTGTATTCCCAAAGCTTTGGAAAGCTAAGGAGAGTGGATCACCTGAGGTCGGGAGTTTGAGACCAGCCTGACCAAAATGGAGAAACCCCATCTCTACTAAAAATACAAGGAGGCTGAGGCAGGAGAACAGCTTAAACCCGGGAGGTGGAGGTTGCAGTGAGCCAAAATCGCCCCATTGCACTCCAGCTTGGGCAACAAGAGCAAAACTCTATCTCAAAATAAATAAATTAATTAATTAATTAAAATAAAATACAAGACCTGAAGCTAATAGCAAAAAATGTAAAAATTTGACAAAGATGAGTCAGATATACATAAATGTTAATAAGGTTACTCTCCAAGACTGGGCACGGTGGCTCACCCCTCTAATCCCAGCACTTCGGGAGGCCGAGATGGGTGGATCACCTGAGGTCTGGACTTTGAGACCAGGTTGGCCAACATGGTGAAACCCCGTCTCTACTTAAAATACAAAAATTAGCCAGGCATGGTGGCGGGCACCTGTAATCCCAGCTACTCGGGAGGTTGAGGCAGGAGAATCGTTTGAACCCGGGAGAAGGAGGTTGCAGTGAGTCGAGATCGCACCATTGCATTCCAGCCTGGGCGACAAGAGCAAAAAAACTCCATCTCAACATTACTCTCCATACTTTCCTTCGTGGTTGAAATAATTCATTATTTTTAAAAGGATATATATATTCCATGATAATTTTATTTTATAATTATATAAAAAGGGAAAGAAAATACATCAGTAATTGTTGTTCTTAATACTTTGCAAATATTTTTCAGTGAAAATACATTTTTTGATTAGAAAAAAACAGCATACAGGCCAGCATATGCAGTGGCTCACTCCTGTAATCCCAGCACTCTGGGAAGCTAAGGCAGAAGAATCACTGGAGTCCAGGAGTTTGAGACCAGCCTAGGCAACACAGCAAGACCCCGTCTCCACAGAAAATTGAAAAATGAGCCAGGCGTGGTGGTGAGTGCCGGCAGTCCCAGCTATGCAGGGCGCTGAGGTGGGAAAATCACTTCAGCTCAGGAGGTTGAGGCTGCAGTGAGCTAGATCACGCCTCTGCACTCCAGCCCGGGTAACAGAGCAAGATCCTGTACCAAAAAGAAAAAGAAAAAAAAAAGTATACAGAGCAAATATTTTTCAAAAATCCATGTTTTAAAGACAAGAAAAAAAATTTCTTAATCACAGAACTTTAAAGCTTGAAAGGAACCTTAAAGCATATGAAAGAACAAAAAAAGGCAGGGCACAGTGGTTTACACCTGTAATCCCAGCATTTTGGGAGGCCAAGGTAAGTGATCACGAGGTCAGGAGTTCGAGACCAGCCTGGCCAACATGATGAAACCCCGTCTCTACTAAAA
>NC_045447.1:27460889-27483134 GCF_002776525.5 Piliocolobus tephrosceles | reverse complement strand
AAGGAAAAGTATCAAAACCCTGAGAATCTTAAAATTAAAAAACAAAACAAAAATTCAGTTTAGCTCATGTTAAGTGTGACATTCATGTAGGAGGAAAAAAATCTACTAAAAATATAAATTATGTATATATACACACATATGTTTTTGTTTTGGAGACAGGGTTCTGCTGTTGCCCAAGCTGGAGTGCAGTGGTGCAGTTACAGCTCACTGCAGTCTCAAGCCACTCTCCCACCTCAGCCTCTGGAAGTAGCTAAAATCATAAACATATGCCACTGCACTCATCTAATTGTTTTATTTTTTGTAGAGATGAGGTTATCCTGTGTTGCCCAAGCAATCCTCCCACTTCAGCCTCCCAAAGTACTGGGATTACAGGCATGAGCCACCACACCCAGCTCATTTATTTTCCTTTAAATAATTCAAATTTATATTATTCACCTGTCTTTAGTTTCTCTATCTAAAGACGAAGAAGGAACTCTCCCTCCTCTTACCCGCATAAAAAGAAAACGACCAATAAAGTTTTAAGGACTTCAGTGTTGCCTACTTTTAGCTACTGACATTTCTGAAAACATTAAATCATTCCTGAGAAATAAAACTGTCCACACAAATCACACATTTTTCAGATCTCTCTCAAAAATACAACTTTAACTTCTAAATTAGGGAGGAAAAGCTATTTTCTCACAGGACCAGAAAAGGCAATAAACCTACAATTACTTATTTTTCCCTCACATCATTATTAATGGAAAAAGCATGTTAAAAAAGAAAAAAAGAGAAGAGAAAAAAGAAGAGAAGAGGAGAAGAGAGAAAAGAAGAGGAAAAAAAAAGAAAAGAAAAGAAAAGGCAATAAATCAGTTTCCTTTCAGGACAACCTGAACATCAAAACATTCCTTAAAAATTATGCAAGAAAAGTATACCATCAAAAGAAATAGGGAAAGGATTCTATTTAAGGTAATGTTATCCCTGGTTTGGTTGAATTTCAGAGGATTCTTTCTGGTTTGTTTAATTATGTGTCATTACTAACTTCATGAGCATGAATTACTTGTGTGAATTAGAATGAGTAGTTATTTCTGAGTGACAGGTTTCAAGTTTTTTAAGGTTGCTTAAATTTTTTACAAAGAATATTATTTTTTCCTGAATATGAAAGTAAATTTTAAAATACAAATCAGGTTAGAGGTCTTATGTAGAAGCTGAGATTGAAGAGAAAGCTAAAAATATCTAGACCACTGCTAACACTACACGGTATTTTTTAAAAGATCTATCAAGTTACTATAGAAATATACTACACTATAATATTCTTTCTAAAGGTATTTACTTTCTTCTGATTCACATATATAAGTACTAAAATACATCATAGTCACAAAGCAGTTTCATATGGCCTTCTGAGCCTCAGAAAATTGTGATGCACACTTATAGATGCATTTATAGACTCACAACCTAACTGACCTGCCAGAAGTCACCGTGTGAATGATACACAGATTCAGAAGCTGAACCCAGGTCAGGTGCAGTGGCTCATGCCTGTAATCCCAGCACTTTGGGAGGCCGAGGACCTGAGGTCAGGAGTTCAAGTTCAGCCTGACCAATATGCTGAAATCCCATCTCATCTCTACTAAAAATATAAAAAGTACCCAGGCGTGGCGGCATGCGACTGTAGTCCCAGCTACTAGGGAGGATGAGATAGGAGAATTGCTTGAACCCAGGAGGCAGAGGTTGCAGTGATCCAAGATCGCGTCACTGCTCTCCAGCCTGGTCATCAGAACGAGACTCAGTCTCAAAAATCAAAAAACAAAACAAATAAGCTGAACCCAGAGGCCTCTACCCTCCAAGCACACACTGGAACACAGTACCTGCCTGTAAAGAACTTCTAGTAAAGCAAGTAGTAATAGCTCCAATTTACAGTTGAGAAAACAGAGCCTTGAAAACATTCTGTTGACCAAGATTACAAAGACAGTCCAATGCTCCTTCTAGCATGCTAAATTATAACACAGTTTAAGCGAGAAAGCAGGCGGAGAAGATACTAAATCTTACTAGACAATTATATACAACATGCCTCCAAACCAGCAGAGATGCAGCAGTTACTGCAGAAAGAAGGAAAAGAAGAGAACAGAAAAAGATGAAGAGGAAGGGGAGAACCAGTAAAAGAGCAGAAAATCAAGCGCTCTTAAGACAAGGCCTTTTCCTAGGACATACCAATTCTGGGAAAAGAGAGAGAGAGAGAGAGATTCATGTCCAAGCTGAAACATTTTCAGAAATGGGAGCTCAGAAACTAAGAAAAGAGTAAGATACTAAGCTATAAGGAATTCACAAAAATTGGATACATCAGGCTGGAAGGCAGGGAAGAGAATGGACTCTTAACAGTCAGTACAATTAGGAGTTTGAGGCTAAAACTATGGAAAAAGAAGCCCTAGTTGGCATCTAGATTTTGTGTATAATATTAATATTTTCTGGTAGATCAATCCTGTGAATTATAAATCTAACCAAATACTAACTGGAAGTTAAAGTCGACTTCTTCTATTTGAAATACCATCTCAATTCCCCAAAAGCCACTCTAATACTTGGCAAAACCCAAATGAAGCCAGCAGGATGCTTCTTTAAGAATTAATTAGCTGGGCATGGCAGCAGGCCCCTATAATCCCAGCTATTTGAGAGCCTGAGGCAGGAGAATCACTTGAACCCAGGAGGCGGAGGTTACGGTAAGCCAAGACTGTGTGCCACTGCATTCCAGCCTGGGCAACAGAGCAAGACTCTGTCTCTAAAAACACAAAGCAGCCGGGTGCAGTGGCTCACGCTTGTAATCCCTGCACTTTGGAGGCCAAGGCAGGTGAATCACGAGGTCAGGAGTTTGAGTTCAGCCTGGCCAACATGGTGAAACCCCATCTCTACTAAAAATACAAAAAATTAGCTGGGCGTGGTGGTGGGTACCTGTAATCCCAGGTACTCGGGAGGCTGAGGCAGGAGAATCATTTGAACCTGGGAGGCGGAGCAGTGAGCTGAAATGGAGCCACTGCACTGTAGCCCAGGCGACAGTACAAGACTCTGTCCCACCAGGCGTGGTGACTCACACCCGTAATCCCAGCACTTTGGGAGGCCGAGGTGGGAGGATCACAAGGTCAGGAGATTGAGACCATCCTGGTTAACACAGTGAAACCCCATCTCCACTAAAAATATAAAAATTAGCCAGGCATGGTGGTAGGCGCCTGTAGTCCCAGCTACTTGAGAGGCTGAGGCAGTAGAATGGCGTGAACCTGGGAGGTGGAGCTTGCAGTGAGCCGAGATCGCGCCACTGCACTCCGGCCTGAGCGACAGAGTGAGACTCCGCCTGGAAAAAAAAAAGGCTCCGTCTCAAAAAAAAAAGAATGTCCAGAAATTTGATCTCTACTCCTGTTTTTAAAGAGTTACCCCTACCCCCAGCCTTTTTTACAGAACTCAACAGATACAAATGTACTTAAAAGGAGAATGTCAGGCAGTCTAACAGTAAACATAAATATAAGCTGGGAATGGGGAGAAGATCCATTATCAGAAAGAGACAATCCATCATGGTTCCTGCAGGAGCTGCCTCTCTCTAGCCAAGGCCCAAGGGGTGGCAATGAGTACCTTCACAGGCAACAAAGTCCTGAGCAGGAGGTCCCTGTTGATGGAGTCCTTTGCTAGTAAACCTGCCCCACAGAATTAAGGCAATCAGACAGATTATCTTTCTGTTCCCTAGTCCACCAGCCTGTCCCCACAGGGCCCAGGCAGATACCCTAATCTGGAAACCCCTGCATCTGGATCCACTACAGGTCAGGCTAGAGTCTTTCTTCTTTTCCCTGGCCGTTTTTTTTTTTTTGGAGATGAAGTCTCGCTCTGACACCCAGGCTGGAGTACAGTGGTGCAATCTCTGCAAACCACAACCTCCGCATCCCAGGTTCAAGCAATTCTCCTTCCTCAGCCTCCCGAGTAGTGGGTACTATAGGCACGTGCCACCACACTCAGCTAATTTTTTGTATTTTTAGTAGAGATGGGGTTTCACTGTGTTACCCAGGATGGTCTCAAACTCCTGACCTCATGATCTGCCCATCTCGCCCTCCCAAAGTGCTGGGATTACAGGTGTGAGCCACTGTGCCCAGCCTTTTGCATATGATTCCAGGCTACTTCAAACTCCCTGCCAATCCAGTATAGCCCATAACAAGGCTATCCGTCCCTGTTCATACTGCTTACCACCCCACACCCCCTTCCCCACAACCACATCATGTCCTCTCCTCCCACCGCACACACACACGCAGAGGAAGAGGAGGAAATCATAGGAGTAGCTTGGCAAGATTGGGCCAGGTGACAAGACAGAAGCCCTAGATTTAACGAGTAAGTGCCAGACTCCTGACACTGAGGTCCACAAACACTTCTACCTTCCAAGGCCCTTTCCCCCAGAGACAGCGGCTGGCAGAGATAGTTAGAAATCGGTTTTAGGAGGTGACAAGCAGGAAAGATTACTTCAGCTTGTGAAAGCTAGCTTAGAAGAAATAATACATACTATGCGAGAGTTCAGACTGCATAGAAGTCAAATGTACGATAGTTAAGATCCACCCAAAAAAGCTACTTAGAAAAACAACGCTCATCTGGGTGTGTAAACCCTAGAATGTTCTTTTTTTAAATCCCTATTTAAATCCTAGTAGTTGTAGTTTCACTTTTGCCTTCAGTATATCATAATGACATTAATATATCAATCACAAGCCCAAAAGCTCTAGGAGCTAAAGAATCTAGGAGGGAATAAACAATAAATTGTTCTTCTAAACAATTCTTCCAATCTCCCAATTTGTCATTTCTCTAAATGCCCAAGAAATAAAGATATGTGAAAATAGCAAAAACAGGCCAAAATTTATTTTAAAGTTGAATTCTGGTTTCAACATTATCCCATCCCTCAAAATTTCACCTAAAGAAGACATTTCATATCAGCAGCAGCAATATATATACCAAAATACAGTAGAATGCATAGGAGGGTAGGGAGAAGGGGTCCAACAGTTAAATTAGAAGATAGCAACAAAAAGCACTTTTGGATTGAAGCTACAAAATCCCAGGAACTCACTGGATATTGAGTCCATGATATCAGAGAATTACAATCTGAATTTACAGAGTTTCAATCAAAAGACCATCCAATATCATCCAAGAGTAAAAAGGACACCATACTCTCATTCTGCCTTAGAATGAAGTAGAATTAAATGGCTTTTCTCAAAATCACAATGTATGACAAAATGGCAGAATTAGGAACATCCAATTACCATGATGCCTCCTTCATACCTCTTTTCACAAACAGAACAACTGGCTGGGCACGGTGGCTGACATCTAAAATCGTAACATTTTGGGAGGCCCAGTTAGGAGTACACCATGAGCTCATGAGTTCCAGATCAGCCTAGGTAACACACAGAGACTCTGTCTCTACCAAAAGAAAAAAAAAAAAAAAGGAGCCAGTCATGGTGGCACACAACTATGATCCCAGTTACTTGGGAGGCTGAGGTGGGAGGATCCACTCGAGCCCAGAAGGTCAAGCTGCAGTGGGCCATGATTGTGCCACTGCACTCTAGCCTGGGCAACAAAGGGAGACCTGTGTCAAAAAGTAAAAATAAAACAAAATGTAGTCCCAGCTATTAGAGAGGCTGAGGCAGGAGGACTGCCTGAGCCCAGGAGATCAAGGTGGCAGTTAGCCATGATTGTGCCACTGCACTCTAGCCTGGGTGACACAGCGAGACCTTGTCTCAAAAAAAACATTTTAAATTAAAAAAAAATTCCATGATGGCATTCCTGGAGCATGTAAAATGATTTTTTGTGATTCTGGCACACAAAGTTATTTGTAAACGATCATCCATCGTCTTTTCCTTGTGCACAGTGCTAAATAACATCTCCACGGGAGGTCGAGGTAGGTGGATCGCTTGAGACCAGGAGTTTGAGACCAGCCTTCATGGCAAAACCCCAGCTCTACTAAAAATATAAAAATTAGCCAGGCGTGATGGCATGTGCCTGTAGTCCCAGCTACTTGGTGGGGCTGAGGCAGAAGGATCACTTGAGCCTTGGGAGATCAAGGCTACAGTGAGCCATGATTGCCCCACTGCACTCCTGCCTGGACAACAGAGTGAGACACTGTTTCAAAAAAAAAAAAAAAAAAAGACTTCAAGTTTTATCTTTTTCTTCTTTTTGTAATTTATTTTTTTTTATGTTTAGCATCACAGAGAATAGAGACTTCAGGCATTTGTAAATTAACACGAACTTAACCAATTATCTCCTGATAGCTAGAAAAAGAAAAAAACAAAAACATGATGATCTTGGGGGCAAATTGCTACCTGATAACCTATGCATTTTTAAATGCTGCTACCAAAAAAAAAAAAAAAAAAAAGCACACATCCTAAGGAACTAAATCTACTAACCTCTACAATCAATGTGATACATGGTTTATCCAATCTTGACAAAAATCCTCGGGATCACCAATGGTATGTTCATCCACTCGCACAAATGCAATTGTATAAAGAATCTATTATTTAGAACCAAAAAAATACAATTAACAGACGTATATGCATAGCTACCATGTTAAGAAAAAAGTAAAACACTTTTCATTTCTTGTTAGATCTTTGATGCCCTGCTTTGCAAAATTTAGTATGAGGAAAAAAAATTGTAATGACTACCAAATTTGAGAAAGAATAAGGCATATGTCCACAAACCAAATTTACTGAGAACATGCTAATACTTCAAAAAATACACTGCTAATCATTCGCTGAAGACTTAAAATCTCAAATACCAATGCAACATATTTTATCATATATGTATATGTATGTATATCATAAATATATAAACTGTTAAAGTTAGACGTGTTTCAATTATACAATAGTTTTATAAGCAGTGTTACTAAACATGTATACATGTTTTTAGCACATTACATATGAGAACGTAAATGGCTAACAGACATAACCCTGGCCACCGCTGTACCCTCTTAACATTCTTCATCTCCTTTCTCTGATTATCTTCCTCTCACTCTTAAATATGTATATGCATGGCCCCCAGTCAGCTGCCTGTGAAGAATATGCCCATTCCCACAGCTCTACCATGGGAATCATTCCCACGCTATCTCCCTAGCTTCAGAACCAAGGTTCCCACACACCTGCAATCCATGTGCCAAGATGTGCTATCTCTTCCCATTCTTAAAACAATCCTGGCCAGGCACGGTGGCTCACGTCTGTAATCCCAGCACTCTGGGAGGCTGAGGAAGGCAGATTGCTTGGGTACAGGAGTTCGAGACCAGCCTGGGCAACATGGCCAAACCCTGTCTCTACAAAAAATACAAAAATTAGCCAGGGGTGGTGGCGCCCACCTGCAGTCCCAGCTACTTAGGAGGCTGAGGTGGGAAGATGGATTGAGACCAGGAAATTGCGGCTGCAGTGAGCCGAAATCATACCACTACACTTCAGCCTGGGTGACAGAGAGAGACCCTGTCTCAACAAAAAAAACAAAGAAAAAAAAATCTTGTTAAGTTTTATTATCTCATTTTACAGATGAGAAAACCAAGGCCCACAAGTTAGGTCCCTTGTTCAAGAACACAAGAAGTATCAGAATCAGGATTCAAAACTGTCTCTGATTCCAATTCCAGAGGTTTTAGCCACTACTCAAAACAGTCTCCCTAAACAACATGGGGCCTCAATAACTCAACCCATTCATTCAACAAATAATCTTTCTGCTGAACACAGACTACGTATCTGTGGAATCTGTTCTCTCTTTTCTTCACTTTCCTAAATGTGTCTAGAGGCTGCACTCTCCCTTACTCCTCCCACCTTCTAGTCTCAGGTCAGATTTAGATTCATCTCTAACTCCTTCCTTCTTTAATAACCCTCATCTCGTTAGCCAACAATTTCTCCCTATTTTAGGGATTTTAGATTATATTAACTCCTTGCCAAATCCACTTCCACTGTCCCAACTCAGACCCTAAGTTTCTTTTTACTTGGCCACTGTGATACCCTCCTAATTAGTCTTGCGGCTCTTGGTCTCAGGATCCTTGCAATCAGTGTTACACCACTGCCATCTGCTACCCTTATAAAACAGACCTACTCATGTTACGCTCCTGCTTAAAAGCTTTGATGGTTCTCTACTGTCTATAGAACAAAGTCCAAACTAGTTCTGTTGGCATTCCTACAACACACTGGTCCCAACCTATCTCCACAGCATCATCTGCTATTATACTGTACCACACCAAAAATAATAATTTATAAGAGCTTAAGTGTTTATACAGTACATTTTCACATACATTAATTCTAACAATACTATGAGTGATTCTTGTCATTCCAATTTTATGAGGAAGAAACTGAGACTTGCAAAAGTAAGGTAATTTGTCCAACATCCCAAATCATAAAGGCAGCATGGGCCAAGTCTCAAACCACACAGCTAATCCCCTTTCCCAGTACTTCACACAGCACCCCCATTCCCATCACAACAGACTTACTCAGCGGTTTTTGTTTTGCATATTTTCTTATCTCCATGTCTCAGCTCAAGCTATTTTTCCTTTAGCCTCAAATACCATTCTCATTTCTTGAGGTTTCCAAAGAACTGTGTTAGGCAGTTTACTTACCATGCTTTGTATAAGTTATTTATATTTGCATATAAATCTGTCTCTGCACTGAATTATAAGCCCTCTGAGGACAGCACCATACATTATTTACTCAATTTTAAAAGTCTGCTTATTGAATTGAAAAAATATGTGGGCAAAACAAGCCATATAAGATGGGAAGCATCAAGGCCAGGCCTGAAACAAGATCTCAGCAACAGGGATCAAACCATCTGAGAACACTGGCAGTGACCTGACTTCAGTTTTAACATCTATCTTCTGAACAAGGTCAATGCTCCTGTGCCAACTATTCTCACTGACACTGGCCTTTATTACGTATTATAGTTTAGTGAAAGCATAATTCAAAACAGAATGTGGTGGGCCGGGTGCGGTGGCTCAAGCGAATATGGGAGGCCGAGGCAGGCGGATCACTTGAGGTCCGGAGTTCAAGACCAGCCTCGCCAACATTGTGAAACCCCATCTGTACTAAAAAATACAAAAAGTAGCCAGGTGTGACGGCACACGCCTTTTAGTCCCAGCTACTCAGGAGGCTGAGACAGGAGAATCACTTGAACCTGGGAAGCAAAGGTTGCAATGAGCCAAGATCGTGCCACTGTACTCCAGCCTGGGTGACAGTGAGACTCTTGTTTAAAAAAAAAAAAAATCAGAATGCAGTGAAAGTAAAAAAATCAGAATGGAAATTAATTTTAAAAAAATAGAACTTTGGGAGGCCGAGACGGGCGGATCATGAGGTCAGGAGATCGAGACCATCCTGGCTAACACGATGAAACCCCGTCCCCATCTCTACTAAAAAATACAAAAAAACTAGCCAGGCGAGGTGGCAGGCGCCTGTAGTACCAGCTACTCAGGAGGCTGAGGCAGGAGAATGGCGTAAACCAGGGAGGCGGAGCTTGCAGTGAGCCGAGATCCGGCCACTGCACTCCAGCTTGGGCGACAGAGCGAGACTCTGTCTCAAAAAAAAACAAAAAAAAAACAAAAAAAAAACCAGAAATATCCATGGCCATTTTCCATCTTAACTTTCCGATTTGGTTAAGTAACCAAAACGTAAATGATACAGGCTTGCCTTGGCCTTTCTACAAAGATCAGCTCAGAAGCCTGTATTCTGGTCATTTAAGCAATCAGCTCTTAGGGGCTATTTCACCATGGCCACAGAATCATGTTCAACACACAGCTTCCCACGTCTCATCCTCTAAAAGAGTCACCAGGAGTCCCAGCACTAGCAGAGGCTCTCTCAGAAGACACTTGACATGCTGATTATCTGGCCAACTTTTGCAGCTGAAGTTTCCCATAGCTATGTCAAATGGTCAAATTGAATAGTGCATCCTTTAAGATTACACGTTGTTGCTCCTTCGTGAGTTGCCTTTATCCCAACAAAGATCAGATTCTAAGGATGCCTTACTTATAATTATAAAGACCAGAATACGAAACCACTAAACAGCTGACCAGGTGAAAAGTCTCAAATGCTTCCTTCCCTGTCGGAAATCTCTCAACCCACTGCTGAAATATTAACTATAATGTCAACTTTTCCATAAAGTGGCAGAAGATAATAGTAGCAGAAAAACTAGCTACATGTCTTGCACTGAATTTATTTTCATTTCCAATAGTCATAATCACTCTAAGCATAAGAAAAGAAAGCTACAGGCTCTGACCTTAACTAATTTACAAACTAGATTTCAGAACTGCCTTTAACAGTCAAAACTAATAGTTTTCTTTTTTGGCAACTTACTCAAAAATCTACTATGTTCTGTTCAACAACATCAGAATATTTTTTTCTTTTTTCTGGGATGGAGTTTCACTCGTTTCCCAGGCTGGAGTGCAATGATGCGATCTCAGCTCACCACAACTTCTGCCTCCCGGGTTCAAGCAGGAGTCTTACTCTGTCGCCCAGGCTGGAGTGCAGTGGCACAATCTTGGTTCACTGCAACCTCTGCCTCCCAGGTTCAAGTGATCCGAGTAGCTGGGACTACAGGCATGTGCCACCACAACCAGTTAATTTTTGTATTTTTAGTAGAAACAGGGTTTCACAATGTTGGCCAGGCTAATCTTGAACTTCCGACCTCAAACCTTAGGAACTCCAAACCTCAGCCTCCCAAGTAGCTGGGATTACAGGCATGCGCCACCACATCTGCCTAATTGTGTATTTTTAGTAGAGATGGGATTTCTCCATGTTGGTCAGGCTGGTCTCAAACTCCCAACGTCAGGTGATCCACCTGCCTCAGCCTCTCAAAGTGTTGGGATTAAACGTGAGCCACTGCACCTGGCCTTTTTTTTTTTTTTTTTTCCTTGAGACAGAGTCTGCTCTGTCACCCAGGCTAGAGTGCAGTGATGCATTCTCAGCTCATTGCATCCTCCAGTTCCCGAGTTCAAGCAATTATCCTGCCTCAGCCTCCCAGGAGGCTGGGACTACAGGTGCATGTCAAAACACCCGGCTAATTTTTTTGTATTGTTAGTAGAGATGGGGGTTTCAGCATGTTGGCCAGGCTGGTCTTGAACTCCTGCTCTCAAGTTATCCACCAGCCTCGGCCTCCCAAACTGCTGGGATTACAGGTGTGAGGCACCGCCCAGCCCCAACTGCCACATTTTATACACTAAAGAAGGTTCTTTCTGGATACTGCGCCTGGCCCCAACTGCCACATTTTTAAAAAATAATTTTTTTTTTAAATTATACATTTTATATACTACAGAAGGTTTTTTCTGGATACTAGACACACACACACAAAAAAAAGCCATCTTGATCTTGTTATGAACTATATATTCTCCCATGCAGGAATAATACAGTAGTAGTAGGGCAGAATTAATACAAATTTTGGAATCAGAGAATCTAAGTTCAAGTTCTAACTGTCTAAGGAGGGTAGCTCTACCCCGAGACAGTAACAGTACCAAACTCACAGGGTTGTTTTGAGAATTCAATTAGTTGATACATGCAAAACAATGAGAACACACAGTAAACACACAATACATAAACAGCTTTACCATTATTCTATTATAATCACTGACTCAAACATGAAGTTTGTGAAAGGATAACAAATGCTAACAAGTCTCAGCCCAAAAATAACCTGCCTATTTTTGGCAACCTTTTTTTTTTCTTTTTTTTTTGAAACAAGGTCTCGCTTTGTCACCCAGGCTAGAGCGCAGTGGTACGATCTAGGCTCACTGCAGTCTTGACTTCCTGGATACAAGCCATCCTCCCCACTCAGCCTCCCAAGTAGCTGGGACTACAGGCACATGCCACCACACACACCTAAATTTTATACTTTTTGTAGAAACAGGGTTTCACCATGTTGCCCAGGCTGGTCTTCAACTCCTGGACTCAAGTGATCTGCCCGCCTCGACCTCCCAAAGTGCTGGGATTACGAACTTGAGTCACCACATCCAGGCTTCTGGAAACTTTCATGCTCAATGATATTACTCAAAAAAATAAATAAATAAATAAATAGGCCGGGCACAGTGGCTCACACCTGTAATCTCAGCACTTTGGGTCAGTTTGAGACCAGCCTGGCCAACATGGTGAAACCCCATCTCTACTAAAAATACAAAAATAAATCGGGCGCGGTGATGCGCGCCTCTAATCCCAGCTACTCAGGAGGCTGAGGCAGGAGCATCGCTTGAACCCAGGAGGCAGAGGTTGCAGTGAGCTGAGATTGCACCACGGCACTCCAGCCTGGGCAACAGTGTGAGACTCCGTCTCAAAAACAAATAAACAAATAAATAAATAAATAAAATAAAAGAGAACCCTAACAGTCAATTTTGCTTCTCCTACAAAGTGTGGTAGCAGACATAACTGAAAGTTGCAGATTTCACTTAAATTGATGTGACGTAAATTACTTCAAGTGCAAGAGGGAAGATGTTCACTTGAAATCTATAGAAATGCAGTTTTACCAGCTACACATCTCAAAATAACAGACCCGGGAATCACAGACGATATTACTTTAGTATTATCCATATCATACAGTCATATATTTTGGTCCTTACTTATCTGTTTACACATATTCTTCCTCTTCCTCAATAGTACTGTAATTCCTTTGGCGGGCTTTGGTGTCTCTTTCGTACCCAACAGCAACGATAAACAACAGTCAAATGGTTGGATTAAGGTAACATCTAGCTGAGAATCTGGCAATGCATCTGATTTGAACTGTTCATCACGCACACTCTGACCATGGTGCAAAGAGGTAAGATGGCCTCAAGGATGGCTGTGAGTGCATACTAGAAGCTGAGGACACGGGGACTACTTTCCAGCTTCAGGATCCAGGGGTAGGCTAAGAAGCCTGTTTCTCTCTCCAAAAAGCAGCAATAATAATGTTACCTACCTTTCAGGGTCATTCTGAGGAAAAATACATGCAAAGCATTTAAAACAATGCTGGTGCTGAAATATTTAGGGGGAAGGTGTGTTGATGTCACCAATTTACTTTGAAATGCATGAAAAAAATGGAGTAATAAGTACTTAATACCACTGTGCACTTAAAAACTGTTAAGGGAGGCAGGGCGCAGTGGCTCACACCTGTAATCCCAGCACTTTGGGAGGTAATGATCAGGCAGATCATGAGGTCAGGAGGTCGAGACTAGCCTGGCCAACACGGTGAAACTCTGTCTCTACCAAAAAAAATTAGCCGGGCGTGGTAGCGAACACCTGTAATCCCAGCTACTCAGGAGATCGAGGCAAGAGAATCGCTTGAACCCAGGAGGTGCAGGTTGCAGTGAGCCAAGATCACGCCATTCCACTCCAGCCTGGGCGACAGAGCAAGACTCCGTCTCCAGAAAAAAACAACAAAAGAAAAATTTTTAAGGTGGTAAATTTTATGTTATGTGTATTCTATTACAATTTTTTTAAAAAGTTAGCAATTAACGATTGGCCAGGTATGGTGGCTCACGCCTGTAATCCCAGCACTGTGGGAGGCCGAGGCGGGTGGATCACGAGGTCAGGAGTTCAAGACCAGTCTAGCCAAGATGGTGAAACCTCGTCTCTACTAAAAATGCAAAAATTAGCTGGGTGCAGTGACAGGCGCCTGTAATCCCAGCTACTCAGGAGGCTAAGGCAGGAGAACTGCTTGAACCCAGGCGGCAGAGGTTGCAGTGAGCCAAGATCGCGCGCCACTGCACTCTAGCCTGGGTGACAGACTGAGACTCTGTCTCAAAAAAAAAAAAAAAAGTTTAACAATTTTTAAAAATCTACTGAGATGGACAAATGACGAAGTTTGCTATAATAGTAAATATCATAAAGTTATTCGACTATCAATTGCAGAATCTAGGTGGTGGGTACATGAATGTTCACTTTCAACTTTTCTGTGAGTTTGAAGATTTTTTTTACAATAAAATGTCAGTGGAAGAGAACAATGCTGGCATCTAGTAGTTTGCTTTTACTATCATCTACTAGTCATAAATAATAGAAAATATTTGGATAATTCTCTTTTTTAGTAGAATTCTTAAAAGCACTTTTTTTTTTTTTTTTTTTTCCTGAGACAGTCTAGCTCTGTTGTCCAGGCTGGAGTGCAGTGGCACGATCTCGGCTCACTGGAACCTCCACCTCACAGGTTCAAGTGATTCTCCTGCTTCAGCCTCCTGAGTAGCTGGAACTTCAGGCACGTGCCACCACACCCAGCTAAATTTTGTATTTTTAGTAGAGACAGGGTTTCACCATGTTGGCCAGCCTGGTCTTGAACTCCTGACCTCAGATGATCCACCCATCTCGGCCTGCCAAAGTGCTAGGATTACAGGTGTGAGCCATCGCACCTGGCCAAAAGCACATTTTATCAGCATCTCCTATTTTATTATAGCCATTCTAAAACTAAAAGTGCTTTATATGAAACTTCTTAACCAGTGTACACGTATATGCTTTCAAGTTAAATTATTCTAAGGTATCAACTGCCACGTATTCAGTCTCTCCTGAAGAAATACAGAAACCAAGTCCACAGACATCTGCGGCTGATGACTGACAATTTAACTGAACAAAACAAGGAGAAGGCAAGGATTGAAATTATTTGTTCCTAACCTTCCATTAGCTACTAGAGCCAGGAAATCCCTTAACTAACAGCATCTTAACCAGTACCTGAATGTACAGAAGCACACTGCATAGACACAAATACTTCAGCCACTTCAGAATATCCAATTCTTCCTCTAGTTTTGTTCCCCATTCCTGCTAGCAATTCAGACTTTAATGTGTTTGGTGCTACAACAGGAACTCAGATGTCATACAGCATAGCAATTGAAAAAAAAAATCAGACCACCTCACACCTATCAGGATGGTTACTACTGACAATACAGGTAAGTGTTGGCCAGGATGTAGAGAAATTAGAACCCTGTATATTGTTGGTGGGAATGTAAAATGGTACAACAACCACTGTCGAAAACAGTACAGTGGTTCCTTAAAAATTTAAAACTAGAATTATCACATGATCCAGCAATAACATTTCTGGGTATGTACCCAAAAGAACTGAAAGCAAGGTCTCAAAGAGGTATCTGTACACCCATGTTCACAACAGCATTATTCCCAATAGCTAAAACGTGGAAGGAACCCAAGTGTCCATAGACAAATAGATGGACAAGGAAATGTGGTATATACATACAAGGGAATATCATTCAACCTTTAAAAGGAATAATTCTGACACACGCAACATGGATGAACCTTGAGGACATTATGCTAAATGAAAATAAAACCAGTCACAAATTCTGTATGATTCCATTTACACGAGGTACGAAGAATACTCAAAATCACAGGGACAGAAAGTACAATGATGGTCGCCAGGGGCTGAAGGGAGGAGGGAATGGAGATTTGTTGTTTAACGGGTATCAAGTTTCAGTTTTGCAAGATGAAGAGTTGGAGATGGATGGTGGTGATGATTGCACAACAGTGTGAATGCACTCAATCCCACTGAACTACACACTTAAAAATGGCTAGGACGGGAAATTTTATGGTACGTGTATTTTTATCACAATTAAAACAAAACATGGAACTGATCTCAGAAGGCCTGGCGGTGCTTCCACGTGGAACCGACAGAAGAGCAATCTATTTAGCCGGCTTCTATCTCTAATCGCACCATGAGACCTTGTCTCCTCCAACTCTCCAATCTGCTCAGGATCACACCAAGTGTTTACTTCAGCTTCAAAAAGAGCAAACAGTACTCTTGCTCCACCAGTTCTGTGTCAAAGCAGCAAGGAACTTAATCTCTCCAAACCTGCCTCCTCTTTAAAACAAGGATAATTCCTACCTATCTGCCTCACAAGGTTGCTATGAGGGCAAAAGTGAGATCATGTATATAAAAGTGGCTTTAAACTGACAACCACCAGAGAAACATACATTACGTGTATAACTACTTTCATATGGAAATTCAGAAGCGGCTTTAACAATATAAGCTTCAAAAAGCTTGCAACACCTCACCCATGCTTTATTTCTTTATTCCATTTAAAACCCACATCATCTCCAAATAACACCTTTCTTGTTTTTGCCATAAACTGAAGGGCAGCATTGGGGGAGAAAAAAAAAAAAAGGAAAGAAAGAAAATCCTTGGGTGGAGGAAAAAAAAAAAAAAACACTCAAAACGCAATCAGAAATTATCTCACATGTCCTATGTCCTATGAAAATTCGGTATTTATGATCCCAGCGTGGGCCCGCGGCGGCGCCCCGGAACTACACTTCCCACAAAGCATCGAGGCGAACCCCGGCGACGGGCGGGGCGGCCTGGGATTCAGGGTGACCACTGCTCTCCCCAGACACGGACCGCCGTCCCCGGGAAGGCTGCACCGCGTACGATCGAGGGGGCACTAACTCTCCTTTCTGAAAGCGCTGTCACCCCGTGGTTTCTCCTGCGGTTCGACCGGCGACCCTCTCTGCCCTCCCTGCTCCACCTGAGGGTCACCGCCTTTTCGTGACCTTTCGGCTGATTACTAGAGTGTCACAAAAAGGCACCTTCTCCCCCTTCCCAAAAGCTCCATTTCTAGAACTCGCCCAACCGTCGGGGACCGGGGGCTAGGCGGGGTCAGACGGGACGGGCGGACACTGCCCGTCACCCCGGGGCTCCGGCCCGCCCGCCAGCCGAGGCTCGGTGGGCAGGGGGCCGGGCTCCCCCCACCCCGGGCCAGGGCGGATCGCGGGCAGAGGTGGCTCCGCCTGGGGCTCCAGTTTCAATTTCGCAACGTGACGGTGCAAACCTGAGGCCTACAAACGCCAGCGGCGACGGTCCGCGCCCCGCCCGCCCGCCAGGCCCGGGCGCCCCAGCTCCCCGCACGACGCGGCCGCCGCCCGCCCACCGGGCCTGGCGCCCCAGCCCTCCAGCCCAGATGCGGCCGCCGCCCCCCGGCACCGCGCGGCGCCCGTTCCGGCTCGCGGCCCCAGGTTCGGCCGCGGCACTTACTCAGCTCATCCTGGGAGGCGGAGGCGGCGGCCGCAGCCATGTTGCGCCGGGGAGGGAACGAAGGAGGGGCTGGGGGGGCAGGGCGCGGCCGGGGGACTCGCGGCTCGCGGTGCTGCAGGGGCCGCGAGCCGCCTCCGATCACTCGGCGCGAACCGCGCTGTGCCTCGAAGCCC
The DNA here is from genome assembly GCF_002776525.5 of Piliocolobus tephrosceles. Classification (NCBI taxonomy): domain Eukaryota; kingdom Metazoa; phylum Chordata; class Mammalia; order Primates; family Cercopithecidae; genus Piliocolobus; species Piliocolobus tephrosceles. The sequence goes on along the minus strand of NC_045447.1, from coordinate 27,466,047 downwards.
GCCCGCCGCCGCCTGCGTCCTCCGCGTCGCGAGCGTCGCTCTTCGCTGCCCCCGCGAGCTCGCGACTCGGGCGCTCCCGCAGCCTCGCGCCTCTGCGGAGCCGCTGCCGCTGCTGCTGCCGCCGCCGCCGCCGCCGTCGTCTGTGCGGCCGAATTCCCGTGCGCCAGGCCCGCGCGGCGGCTCTGCGACTCCGCGCCGCGCTCGCCCAACTCACGCCGGTTTTATATTTAGAAAGAGCTGAGCCATCCTCCCAGCGGCCCCCCCGCCGGGCCCCTCGCGCTCCCGCCCGCCCTCGCTCGCTCGCGGCTCGTCCTGCCCACCTGTCGCCGCCCGCCCCGCGTGCGCTCCCCGCGCGGACTCGGCACGCGGCGGCCTGTGCGGGCGGCCCGGCCTAACCGCCCCAACGCGCGCGCAGAGCCAACCCACCGCGGCCCCGGCACGGGCCTCTGACCTGAGTCGGAGCCGGTCTCCATGCCGCGGACGCTACACTCGGCGCGGCGAAGTGAGGGCTGTGGAGCAAGGCGTTCAGCGGGCCGGGCCCCGGGGAGCCGCGCGCCGCAGTCCGTGAGGGGCTGGGCCGAGCGGGCCCAGGCTGCCCTAGCGGCTGGGGGAAATCCTCGAGGCGGGGCCGGAGCGCCCTTTTCCGAGGTCTGCGGCTGTCACGTTGGCTGGGCCCGACCTGGGGAAACACGCCTGTCCAAAGGAAGAGACGTGGACTCAGAAAAGTAGAGCCGGGCTCGGAGTCGGCGGGAGGAAGCCCCGCCCTGCGCCTCCCGCCGAACTTCTCGGCCCCGGCGCTGACTCAGTACCGGGCGAGTCCCTGCGCCGCAGCGGCCCCTGACAGCCCCGTTCTGGTGTGGAGGTTGCTGGTGCTCCCAAAACGGCTAGCAGGAGTAGGGGATCCACTCAGCCCTGCAAAAGTTAGATGAGCCAAGATTCCTAAAGTTCACCTGGAAGTATCTATGCCTATGTGAGCTTTGAGATTTTGTTCAGATACCCTACGTTCTTTTCGGTCACGAGAGTGATTTATTTTCGAAATGCTCATTTTAACTTTCTGCCTTCGCTTTGTCCGTGAGGTCATGTACACTTGCAAAATGAAATTCAAATTCAGGGGTTGCATAATTGCTGTACTTTAAGTGATGATATTGTCATAACAAATTAGATACAAGATCAGATACTTTTTTATATAAGAAGAAGAAATCAAGTCTTAAATGGATTGAAATTGCATTTATTCCTTAAAGTAGAAATCTATAAAGCCCTAAGTAATGTCTTGAAAATGGAATATGTGTCATTCCTGTTGTAACAGGCCAAGTACAAGGTACAACACTGAAGACATTTTTATTTCCTTTATTGTTTTTATTGTAGAAATTATACATGATCTTGGGCCGGGCGCAGTGGCTCACTCCTGTAATCCCAGCACTTTGGGAGGCCGAGGCGGGTGGATCACGAGGTCAGGAGTTCGAGCCTGGCCAACATGGTGAAACCCTGCCTCTACTGAAAATACAAAAATTAGCTGGGCGTGGAGGCGCGCACCTGTAATCCCAACTACTCGGGAGGCTGAGGCAGGAACCCAGGCGCTTGAACCCAGGAGGCAGAGCTTGCAGTGAGCCGAGATCGCACCACTGCACTCCAGTCTGGGGGACAGAGCGAGACTCCGTCTTGACAAAAAAATATATATATATATACATGATCTTTGTTAAAAACATGCAAATGATTTGGAGTATCATAAAATGAAAAGTGGCCGGGCGCGGTGGCTCAAGCCTGTAATCCGAGCACTTTGGGAGGCCGAGACGGGCGGATCACGAGGTCAGGAGATCGAGACCATCCTGGCTAACACGGTGAAACCCCGTCTCTACTAAAAAATACAAAAAAACTAGCCAGGCGAGGTGGCGGGCGCCTATAGTCCCAGCTACTCGCGAGGCTGAGGCAGGAGAATGGCGTAAAACCTGGGAGGCGGAGCTTGTAGTGAGCTGAGATCCGGCCACTGCACTCCAGCCCGGGCGACAGAGCGAGACTCCGTCTCAAAAAAAAAATAAAAATTAAAATAAAATAAAATAAAAAGTGAAAGTCCTTCCTCCTAGCCCCACCATCCCACTCTGCAGAGAAATTATGACTAACAGTTAAGTGTGCAGAAGACCTTTTCTCTGGACACATATATACAGCCCCATGTATGGCTTTGATGGGGACAGGTTTCATACAATAAAGTTCTGGATCAATTATTCCTTCAAACACATTGTTCCACGTTAATTCAAAACACTACACTACCATCACCCTTTTTTGTTTGTAACTTCATAGTACACTAAGTTAACCAACCCCTTTCATGTACGCCCCTCTTTTATTTGATGTTGCCTCCAAAATAAATACACAATGAACTACTTACAAACAATACAGAGGTGTATACAGGTCTTCCCCCAACTCCATACCCACCATCCCCCTCATCCCACTCATGCCTATAAATAATCTCTGTTAACAGTTTGGTGCATTCAACCTTTCCTGACTATTTCCATGACTACATAAAGTAGCTGCACCAAAGACTGGTTTGGGGAAATCTGACTTCCCATAATCTCAAATGGATCCTTCTAAAGCCACCCCAGATAAATACGGAATCTAAGTAAAAAAAAAAAAAAAATGGGTTTGTTTTTTATTTTATTTTATTTTACTTTATTTTTATGTATTTATTTATTTATTTATTTTTGAGACGGAGTTTCGCTCTTGTTGCCCAGGCTGTAGTGCAATGGCAGGATCTCAGCTCACCGCAACCTCCGCCTTCCGGTTCAAGCGATTTTCCTGCCTCAGCTTCCCAAATAGCTGGGATTACAAGCATGCGCCGCCGGCTAATTTTGTGTTTTTAGTAAAGACAGGGTTTCTCCATGTTGACCAGGCTGGTCCCCAACTCCTGACCTCAGGTGATCCACCCACCTGGGCCTCCCCAAGTGTTGGGATTACAGGCGTGGGCCACCGTGCCCGGCCATTAGGCAATTTTAACCTCCAGGCAAGACTAGTTAACAAATCTTTAGTTCCTCCTATGTAGAAATTCCAGGTTCTCTGCGTGTACAAATCACATGAATGTGTGTATGCAGATTTTTGTTAGTTTTGACAAAAATGGAACTCTACTTCCCATATTATGTAACATTATCTTTTTGCCAAATAATATATTACAGGTATCCTTTCATATCAGTAATGATAATAATGGCTAATTATGCCAGGCACCATTCTAGTGTTTTACTTGGATGAATTCATCTCCTCCCCACAAAAATCTTATGAAATAGGGATTTTTATGGCACTGGATGGTTGAGGAACACATCTAATGTGCCACAAACGAAAGGAAGTGCTGGAGCTGGGATTTGAACCCAGGCAGTGTGGATCCAGAGTCAACTTGCTTAATCACTAGGATCAGTATGTACAGAACTACCTCTTTTTGTTTTTGTTTTTGTTTTTGTTTTGAGACAGAGTCTCACTCTGTCGCCCAGTCTGGAGTGCAGTGGCGTGATCTCAGTTCACTACAACCTCTTCCTCGTGGGCTCAGGCAAACCTGCCTCAGCCTCCCGAGTAACTGGGATTACAGGCGTGTACCACCACACCCAGCTAATTGTTGTATTTTTAGTAGAGACGGAGTTTCACCATGTTGGCCAAGCTGATCTCAAACTCCTGACCTCAAATGATCCACCCGCCTCGGCCTCCCAAAGTACTGGGATTAGAGGCATGAGCCACTGCGCCTGGCCTCATTTTTTTTTTTAATGGCTGCATGATAAGAACCAACAAAATGTATTTAACCATTTCCCTATTGATGAGCAGTTAGGTTGCTTACAATTTTTTACTAAACAATACTACTATAAAACATTCTTATATATATCTTTATGTAATCATACATTTCTATACGTAGACATGGAATTGTTAGGCAAAAAAAGGTCTTAAAGTCTCATTACATACAGTAGTTTATAGCAACTTACAGTGCTACTTCTGATCACTACTGTGTAAAGCTCTGAGCTTTTTTATACTTGCTTCTACCATCAAACTACTTATAGTTTATTTTTCCCACTAAATAGCTTCATGTTCATATGAAACACTTTGGTTTTGAATAGCAGCATCCTTGAGAGAGTTCCTGTCTAGAATTCACTTCAGTTTTCAAAAACAGAGACAAGAAGGAATTGGGGTGAGGAGGCAAACGGGAGCCAGAGAAGAGGCTACTGAGAAACCAAAATAGGATATCATGGAATCCAAGAACTAAAAACCTGTCCCCTCTCCTCTCATGTAGGCTGTCTTCACATCAAATGCATATAAAGTTCTAACAAGATTTTTAAAAATCTTGTTTCCAGAGTTAAAGCAGAATATTTGAAAGCATTCCTCTTCTGGGCAGATACACAGATGACAAGTGCTAACAGACACCTAAAAACAAAGAAGCAGGCCGGGCGCGGTGGCTCAAGCCTGTAATCCCAGCACTTTGGGAGGCCGAGACGGGCGGATCATGAGGTCAGGAGATCGAGACCATCCTGGCTAACACGGTTAAACCCCGTCTCTACTAAAAATACAAAAAAAAAAACTAGCCGGGCGAGGTGGCGGGTGCCTGTAGTCCCAGCTACTCCGGAGGCTGAGGCAGGAGAATGGCGTAAAACCCGGGAGGCGGAGCTTGCAGTGAGCTGAGATCCGGCCACTGCACTCCAGCCCAGGAGACACAGCAAGACTCCGTCTTAAAAAAAAAAAAAAAAAAAAACAAAGAAGCATACAAATTATTAGGCTGGGCCAGGCACAATGGCTAATATCTGTAATCCCAGCACTTTGGAAGGCTGTGAGGCAGGAGGATCCTTGGAGGCCAGGAATTCAAGACCAGCCTGGGCAATCTAGCAAGACATGGTCCCTACAAAAAATCAAAAAGTTATCCAGGTGTGGTGGTGCACACCTATGGTCCCAGTACTGGAGAGGCTGAGATGGGAGAAGTGCATGAGCCTGGGAGGCAGGGTTTGCCATGAGCAGAGATTGCACCACTGTACTTCAACTTGAGCAACAGAGTGAGACCCTGTCAAAAAAAAAAAAAAGAAAGAAAGGATGGATGGAAGGAAGGAAGGAAGGAAGGAAGGAAGGAAGGGAGGAAAGAAGGAAGGAAGGAAGGAAAGAAGGAAGGAAGGAAGGAAGGAAGGAAGGAAGGAAGGAAGGAAGGAAG
>NC_045447.1:27458291-27460879 GCF_002776525.5 Piliocolobus tephrosceles | reverse complement strand
AAGGAAGGAAGGAAGGAAGGAAGGAAGGAAGGAAGGAAGGAAGGAAGGAAGGAGAAACAGCAGCTACTCAGGAGGGTGAGGTAGAAGGATAACTTGAGGCCAGAAGTTCAAGACCAGCCTAGGCAGCATAGCAAGACCCCATCTGTACAATAAAATAATAAATAAATGAACATATAAGAACTCAAAATGTAAATTCTGGGTTGGGTGTGGTGGCTCACGCTTGTATCCCTAGCACTTTGGGAGGCCGAAGCAGGTGGATCACGTGAGGTCAAGAGTTTGGGACCAGCCTGGCTAACATGGTGAAACTCCATCTCTACTAAAAATACAAAAAATTAGCCAAGCGTGGTGGCATGCAGCTGTAATCCCATCTACTCAAGAGGCTGAGGCAGGAGAATTGCTTGAACCCAGGAGACAGAGGTTGCAGTGAGCCGAGATTGCGCCATTGCACTCCAGCCTGGGCGACAAGAGTGAAACTCACTCTCAAAAAAAAAAAAAAAATGTAAATTCTGGGGGTATTTATAAAGTATGAAATGCACTGAGTCATTTCTCTTGAATAGATGGTATTCATGGTGCTAATCCTAACCTTAAAAAACAGTAAAATTATGGCCAGGCACGATGGCTCACACCTGTAATACCAGTACTTTAAGAGGCTAAAGCAGGAGAATGGCTTGAGGCCAGGAGTTCAAGACCAGCCTAAGGAAACATAACAAGCCCCTGTCTCTACAAAAAAGAAAAAAAAATGTAGTAAAATTATGTCAGGTACATTAGCACCAGAAAACTAAGTATGGAGTATATTTTAGTAGGCTTTTCATCTAAAATGGTTGTAATAAGAAATTTTGGGGCCGGGCGCGGTGGCTCAAGCCTGTAATCCCAGTACTTTGGGAGGCCGAGACGGGCGGATCACGAGGTCAGGAGATCAAGACCATCCTGGCTAACACGGTGAAACCCCATCTCTATTAAAAAATACCAAAAACTCGCCGGGCGAGGTGGCGGGCGCCTGTAGTCCCAGCTACTCTGGAGGCTGAGGCAGGAGAATGGTGTGAACCCGGGAGGCGGAGCTTGCAGTGAGCTGAGATCTGGCCACTGCACTCCAGCCTGGGTAGGTGACAGAGCGAGACTCTGTCTCAAAAAAAAAAAAAAAAAAAAGAAATTTTGGGTGCCTAAAATGATTTATTCTAAACTATCTAGAAAATTAAATTATCCCAAGTGATTCAATTTAGAATTGAATTCAATTTGGACCTCCAGAGTTCCAGACAAGCCAAAATTCTACATAAATAAATTTCATATGCCATTTGTTTTGGTTGCTGAAAAAGTCAGGGACTGGGTCAAACCAGGCAATGTAGTTCAAACCTAAGATCTTCATCTCTGCTCTTTTCAGTCATTTATTAAAGACATATTTCACGCACATAAAGCCATGTCATGACTTAAAACATTCCTCTTTCTAAAAAATCACACTCAGAAACATCTGTCTCCAACCATGATTAGAATCCTTCCACTATTTTACTCTCTAATTCCTGTGAACTCAGAGTACATTTTAGAGTCTCATCGTCTGAAATGTTTCAACCACTTTCTGGTCCATGTGTCGTCTCCTGAGTATCACTAGCTCCAGTCTTAGGCTAAAGCCCAGGGATGTCAATGAGTTATTTTTCTTTACCTTTTTTTTTTTTTTTTTTTGAGACTGAATTTCGTTCTTGTTGCCCCGGCTGGAGTGCGATGGCACAATCTCGGCTCACTGCAACCTCTGCCTCCTGTGTTCAAGCGATTCTCCTGCCTCAGCCTCCCGAGTAGCTAGGATTACAAATGCATGCCACCATGCCTGGCTAATTTTTTGTAATTTTAGTAGAGACAGGGTTTCATCACGTTGGCCAGGCTGGTCTCAAACTCCTGACCTCAGCTGATCCACCCGCCTCGGCCTCCCAAAGTGCTGGGGATTATGGGTGCGAGTCACTGCGCCCGGCCTGGCAATGAATTCTTACTAGAGCACCTTCAAGTTCTTTTCTCTGGGTTTTTATCTTACAGACTGTGCCAGTCAGTTCCCAATCTTGGACAAACCCCACCATCCACTTTATTTTCCCTCTCAACTACCATTGGAAAGAAGGCAAAAAGCTGACCTGGTCTAGTATAAAACTAAACCATGGCTATTAGGAGGCAGTCTTCCTGCTTTTAAAAATGTAGCCCTATACCAGAATATCCTATCTCTTCTGGTTTCCTTTAGACAATGACTTCAAAGTTTGTGTTCCCCTAAAAGAATTTTGAAAAACACTGTAATCCAATAATGCATTTTTATGTAGGCATCTAAAATTTTTTCTCATAACTTAAATAATTGAAAAGAGGAAATTTTGACAACAAATTCTATTGTAAATATCAGCATTTTAAAATAAAGGCCCTTTTATCACTTTTTTAAATGTATCTATAGACCAAGATTTTTTCTAAATAAATTTGAATTTATTATTCATTTATTTATTTATTTGATACTGCAAGGTTAAAAACGCAAACTATTTTTTTCTCTGTGCTCACATCACAATCAAAACACAAGACTTCAGGCCGGGCGCGGTGGCTCAAGCCTGTAATCCCAGCACTTTGGGAGG
>NC_045447.1:27449976-27458281 GCF_002776525.5 Piliocolobus tephrosceles | reverse complement strand
GAGGTCATATTGTACTGTTGTGGAGATGAATATAAAACTGTGAATTATCCTGGTACATGTGGTATTTGAAGCTAAGATTATGAATGAAGTCAGTTAAGGAGATAGTATGGAATCAGGGGAAGATTTGACTCAGCAGGGAAGAATGAACTGGCAAAGAAGACAGGTGGACTAGCAAGAGAAGTGAGAGGAGAGCCTCAAGCCATGGAGAGCTTCAAGAATGGAATTAAGCCAGGTGTGGTGGCTCATGCCTGTAATCCTAACACTTTGGCAGGCCAAAGTAGGAGGATCACTTGAGCCCAGGAGTTCGAGACCAGTCGATACCAGTCTGAGCATTAGAGTGAGACTCCTGTCTCTACAAAAAGAAAACACAAAAACAAAAAACAAATGGAATGGAATCATCACTCCCATCAAAATGTTCTGAGAAGACAAATGATAGAACTTTAAAAACCTGTTAGTTAAACCCGGGTGCAGTGGCTCACACCTTTAATCCTAGTGCTTTGGGAGGCAAAGGCAGGCAGATCACTTGAGCTCAGGAGTTTGAGACCAGCCTGGGTAACATGGCAAAATCCTGTTTCTACAGAAAATACAAAAATTAGCTGGGAGTGGTGGTGCACACCTGTAGTCCCAGCTACTTGGGAGACTGAGGTGGGAAGACTGCTTGAGCCCGGCAGGCGGAGGTTGTGGTGAGCTGAGATCACACCACTGCACTCCAGCCTGGGCAACAGAGTGAGACTCCATTTCAAAAATTAAAAATTAAAAAAGTCACTGTCATGAAAGATTTTAAAAAACAAAGTAAGCCGGCAGTGGTGGCTTACACCTGTAATTCCAGCACTTTGGGAGGCCAAGGTGGGAGCACCACTTGAGCACAGGAACTCAAGACCAGCCTGGGCAACATGGCAAGACCCCATCTCTATTTAAAAATATATATATAAATAAAACAAAATGTGTGTTTTGGAGGGGTCTGTGTTAAGTTGACTAAAGATGCAACCAAATCCTTGACTGGACGTTAGAAAGCATCTCTAAAGACGTTTCTGTGAAAACTGAGGAAATTTGAATGAGACTATGTACTAAGTAATAATATTGTACTCATTCTAAATGCCTTATATGTGATTTGGTTATGTCAGAGAATATGCTTGTTCTTACATAATAGAAACAAATGTTTAGGGAATAAATGTAATAATGTCCACAACTTAATTTAAAATATACATGTGTGCAAAAACCAAAAAAATGCAAAATGTGTGCAAAACCAAAAAACTGTATCTGTGCAAAAACAAATGTGGATGTGTGAAAAACCAAAATGTGTACATGTGAATGTGTGTGTGTGTGGCTGTGTGTGTGAGACAGAGAGAGAGAACAAATGTCACAAAATGTCATCATCCGGCAAAACCAGATGAAGGGTATTAGAGTATTCCTTTGTGCTATTCTTCCTACTTTGCTGCAGGATTGAAAATTTCAAAATAATGAATATTTTACTACGAAAACAAAACAAAAGGCTTATTTACAATCATATCCAACGCTTGCAATTATGAGATTACACTCCCAAAGAATTCTCACAAAACAATTGCATTAATAGGCTATATTTGTTTCACTTCTTACCTATTGATTTGATCAAGTGACCACTGTAAATTGATAGGTCACAGTTGAAAATATGCCATGAGGCAGAGTCCCGGATATAATTAAGCCATAATAAGGCGAGCCAATATGGAAGTATATATGACATTGGTTTCCTCTATCACCCCCTTCTTTCCTTCCTGAAGGTAGAAGTTATTGGCAAGACAAAGTAATAGATAAGTAGACTTCAGTAGCATAACAATGCATCAAAGTTAGTAAGGCAAAAGTCTGTTTTGCAGATGCTCTTTTCTGAGGAATCTGAAAAATTTAAGCCTTCTGCTATGGAAAGAAGAATCTAGGGTATCAGCCTGGCGCAGTGGCACATGCCTGTAATCCCAGAACTTTTGGAGGACGAAGCAGGTGGATCACCTGAAGTCAGGAGTTTGAGACCAGCCTGACCAACAAGGTGAAACCCCATTTCTACTAAAATACAAAAATTAGCTGGGTGTGGTGGCACGCACCTATAGTCCCAGCTACTCCGGAGGCTGAGACAGGAGAATCACTTGAACCCAGGAGGTGGAGATTGCAGTGAGTCCAGATAGCACCACTGCACTTCAGCCTGGGCAATGGAGAGAGATTCTGCCTCAAAAAAAAAAAAAAAAATCTAGGCTGTCTTTCCAGGTAAGAACCAGAAACAAAGTTCAACTTGACCTACAGAAACTTCGTGGCATACCTGCAGAGTGGAAACTGTGCCCTGTGGGAATCCCATTCCCTTTTACCAGGTTCTGTACTTCCTCTTCTCCTCAAGAGATCATTTATTAGCAACATAATGCATCAAGTAGTGAGGCGTGGCCTGGTGGTGGCTCACGCCTGTAATCCCAGCACTTTGGCGGGTGGAGGCGGGCAGATCACGAGGTCAGGAGATCAAGACCATCCTGGTTAACACAGTGAAACCCCATCTCTACTAAAAAAATACAAAAAAAGTAGCCAGGCATGGTGGCAGGTGCCTGTACTCGCAGCTACTCAGGAGGCTGAGGCAGGAGAATGGCATGAACCTAGGAGGCGGAGCTTGCAGTGAGCTGAGATCACGCCACTGTATTCCAGCCTGGGTGACAGAGCAAGACTCCGTCTCAAAAAAAAGAAAAAAGAAAAAAAAAGTAGCCAGGCGTGATGGCTCACACCTGTAATCTCAACACTTTCGGAGGCTGAGGCAGATGGATTGCGTGAGTTCAGGAGTTCAAGACCATCCTGGCCTTATGGCAAAACCCTATCTCTACAAAAAATACAAAAATTAGCCAGGCGTGGTCATGTGTGCCTGTGGTCCCAGCTACTTGGGAGGCTGAGGCTGGAGGATCATGTGAGCACAGGAGGTGGAGGTTGCAGTCAGCTGTGCCACTGCACTGTAGCCTGGGTGACAGAGTGAGACCTTGTCTCAAAAAAATAGTAAAACAAATGCATAAATTATTATTATTATTTTTTTTTTTTTGAGACGGAGTCTCGCTCTGTCTCCCAGGCTGGAGTGCAGTGGCCGGATCTCAGCTCACTGCAAGCTCCGCCTCCTGGGTTTACGCCATTCTCCTGCCTCAGCCTCCCGAGCAGCTGGGACCACAGGCACCTGCCACCTCGCCTGGCTAGTTTTTTGTATTTTTTAGTAGAGACGGGGTTTCACCGTGTTAGCCAGGATGGTCTCGATCTCCTGACCTCGTGATCCACCCGTCTCGGCCTCCCAAAGTGCTGGGATTACAGGCTTGAGCCACCGTGCCCGGCCAACAAATGCATAAATTATAATGGACAAACTTTGCTATCCACAAGACAAAAGTGAGTTTGTCTCATTGTGAAAGACGTAAGCCTTCCACCTGAGGAGAGGAAATATCCTAGGTTGCCCTTCCAGGAAGAAAGGTCATCTTGATCTCATGAACCTTGTGGCTACTCTGCGGAGAGGCCTGAGGAGTAAAAATCCCAGAGGAGACTGTGGTATTAAGAAATAGAGGGCCGGGCGCGGTGGCTCAAGCCTGTAATCCCAGCACTTTGGGAGGCCGAGACGGGCGGATCACGAGGTCAGGAGATCGAGACCATCCTGGCTAACACGGTGAAACCCCGTCTCTACTAAAAATACAAAAAACTAGCCGGGCGAGGTGGCGGGCGCCTGTAGTCCCAGCTACTCCGGAAGCTGAGGCAGGAGAATGGCGTAAACCCGGGAGGCGGAGCTTGCAGTGAGCTGAGATCTGGCCACTGCACTCCAGCTCGGGCGACAGAGCAAGACTCCGTCTCAAAAAAAAAAAAAAAAGAAATAGAGAAAGAGGCCGGGCGCAGTGGCTCATGCCTGTAATCCCAGCACTTTGGGAGGCAGAGGCAGGCGGATCACAAGGTCAGGAGATCGAGACCATCCTGGCTAACTAACACAGTGAAACCCCATCTCTATTAAAAATACAAAAAAATTAGCCAGGTGTAGTGGCGAGCGCCCAGGTGTAGTGGCGAGAGCCGAGTCCCAGCTACTCGGGAGGCTGAGGCAGGAGAATGGCTGAACCCGGGAGGCGGAGCTTGCAGTGAGCTGAGATGGCGCCACTGCACTCCAGCCTGGGCGGCAGAGACTCCGTCTCAAAAAATAAAAAAAAAAAAGAAAAGAAATAGAGAAAGAGTGTAGACTAGAGAGAAATAGGGTTCCCTATAGGGTTAACTGAATGTTCAGTGAAGAGAAAACTTTAAAAAAAGAAAGAAAGAAAAACAGGTTGGGTGTGGAGGCTCACATCTGTAATTCCAGCAGTTTGGGAGGCTGGGGTGGGCAGATTGCTTCATCTCAGGAGTTTGAAAGCAGCCTGACCAACATGGCAAAACCCCATCACTATGAAAATACAAAAATTAGCCAGGTGTGGTGGTGCATGCCTGTAACCCCAGCTACTTGGGAGGCTGAGGTGGGAGGTGGAGGCTTCAGTGAGCCGTGATCACGCCACTGCACTCCAGCCTGGGCAACTGAGCGAGACCCTGTCTCAAAAACAAACAACAACAACAACAAAAAAACCCCAAAATCATTGGATTACTATGTGGTATATAGTGGAACACAGGTTCAGGAGCTGTGCTGCCTGGTTTGGAATCCCAGTTCTGTCTCTTTACTAGTTGTCCAATGCTTATTAGCTGAACTGTTACCAGAAACACTGTAACACATGCAGTAAACACTATACTCAGCTATTTGTCCTATAGACTCCATGTATGTTTTTTGACTTTTTTCTGATCATAGTATCTGCACATCTTCCTGGCATAAGGAAGGTGTTATATATGAGGAAGTGGAATTTCTGAATGAGAGAAACACAGAGGAAGGAAAAGAATATGTCATTTGGTGGTTAAGAAAGGATTAAAGAAACCAGGGGTATTAAAAGACTTGTATGAGGCTGGGCACGTTGTCTCATGCTTATAATCCCAGCATGTTGCGGGAAGTCAGGGACCCCAAACAGAGGGACCGGCTGGAGCCAAGGCAGAAGAACATAAATTGTGACAATTTCATGGACATTTATCAGTTCCCAAAATTAATACTTTTATAATATCTTATGCCTGTCTTTACTGCAATCTCTGAACATAAATTGTGAAGATTTCATGGACATTTATTACTTCCCCAATCAATAATCTTATTTATGCCTATCTTTAATCTCTTAATACTGTTATCTTCGTAAGCTGAGAATGTACGTCACCTCAGGACCACTACTGTACAAATTGATTGTAAAATATGTGTGTTTGAACAATATGAAATGAGTGTACCCTGAAAAAGAACAGAATAACAGCAGTTTTCAGGGAACAATGGAAGATAACCATAAGGTCTGACTGCCTGCAGGGTCAGGCAGAATAGAGCTATATTTTCCTTCTTGCAGAGAACCTACAGACGGACGTGTGAGTAGGAGAAATATGGCTGAATTCTTTTCCCAGCAAGGAATATTAATAATTGAGATCCTGGAGAAGGAATGCATTTCTGGGGGTAGGTCTATAGATGGCTGCTCTGGGAGTGTCTGTCTTTTGTGGTTGAGATAAGGACTGAAATATGCCCTGGTCTCCTGCAGTACCCTCAGGCTTACTAGGATTGGGAGATTCCAGCCTGGTAAATTCTAGTCAGACCGGTTGTCTGCTCTCGAATCCTGTTTCCTATTTGTGTTTTGTTGTTTTTTTTTGGGGGGGGGGACGGAGTCTCACTCTGTTGCCCAGGCTGGAGTGCAGTGGCGCGATCTCAGCTCACTGCAAGCTCCGCCTCCTGGGTTCACGCCATTCTCCTGCCTCAGCCTCCGGAGTAGCTGGGACTACAGGTGCCTGCCACCACACCCGGCTAATTTTTTGTATTTTTAGTAGAGACAGGGTTTCACCGTGTTAGCCAGGGTGGTCTCGATCTCCTGACCTCGTGATCTGCCTCGGCCTCCCAAAGTGCTGGGATTACAGGCGTGAGCCACTGCGCCTGGCCCCTGTTTCCTGTTAAGATGTTTATCAAGACAATGCGTGCACAGCGGGACATAGGCCCAGTACTTCTAATTTTGCCTTGCCTTGTGATCTTTATTGTCCTTTAAAGCATGTGATCTTTGTGACTTACTCCCTGTTCATACACCTCCTCCCCTTTTAAAATCCCTAATAAAAACTTGCTGGTTTTGTGGCTCGGGGTCACCATCACGGTCCTACCAATATGTGATGATACCCCTGGAGGCCCAGCTGTAAAATTTCTCTCTTTGTACTCTTTCTCTTTATTTCTCAGACTGGCCAACACTTAAGGGAAAATAGAAAGCACCTACATTGAAATACTGGGGGCTGGTTCCCCCGATACCAGCACTTTGGGAGGCCAAGGTGGGTGGATCACCTGAGGTCAGGAGTTTGAGACCAGCCCGGCCAACATGGTGAAACCCAGTCTCTACTAAAAATACAAAAACTACACACACAAAAAATTAGCCAGGAATGGTGGCAGGCACCTGTAATCCCAGCTATGTGGGAGGCTGAAGCAGGGAGAATCACTTGAACCTAGGAGCTGGAGTTTGCAGGGAGATAAGATTGTGTCACTATACTCCAGCCTGGGTAATAAAGTGAAACTCAGTCTCCAAAAATAAAAATAAAATAAAATAATACAAATACAAATATCAGCCAGACATGGTGGCATGAGCCTGTAATCCCAGCTACTTGGAAGCTGAGGCAGGAGAATCACTTGAACCTAGGAGGCGGAGGTTGCAGTGAGCCAAAATCATGCCACTGCACTCCAGCCTGGGAAACAGAGCAAGACTGTGTCTCAAAAAAAACAAAAAAAGACTTGCATGAGAGTGAGGATCCATATACTGGCCCTATCTCTGGGTATCGGCAATTCTATTCACAATACTCATAACAGAGTGAACATTACCACCTAATCATTTGGTACACTATGGATTTCTTCAATCAAAAGCACATAAGATCCTCCCTTAAGGCATTTGTCTAAGAACTCAGTCTTGAACAGATTACACCCATCAAATGCATATTTGAAACACCTTCTAGTAAAATACACAGAATGGAATACGTGGGCTAACTGTTCACTAAGTTCCATTAAATTTGGCTCTGGGTATATCATTTTTGGGAAATTTACAGACTAGATTTCAATGCCTCTTTCCTTCAGCTAGCTCCACTAGCTCTCAAAGGTAGGGCTTTACCCTAAGTTTTACTTAGGCTGACAGAGCTGTTTTGCTTCAGTACTGTTTTTCTTTTCTTTTTCAAGAGACAGGGTCTTACTCTGTCACCCACGCTGGAGAGCAATGGCATGATCACGGCTCACTGCAGCCTCGATCATACTCCTAGGCTCAAGCAATCCTTCCACCTCAGCTTCCTGAGTAGCTGAGACTAGAGGTGCATGCCAACATACCTGGCCATTTTGTCTTTTTTCATAGAGACATGGGTCTCTGTTTTCACAGGCTGGTCTCCAACTCCTGGGCTCAAATGATCCTCCCACTTTGGCCTCTCAAAGTTCTAGAATTACAGGTGTCAGCCACCTCACCTAGCCCCTTTCTATTTAAAGATGGGTCTCAAGATGTTGCCCAGGCTGGTCTGGAACCCTGTCCTCAAGCAATGAGCTATGATGAGCCATCACAGCTAGCAATGTTTTAAAATTTCTAAAACAGGAAACTCCCGGCCGGGTGCGTTGGCTCATCCCTGTAATCCCAGCACTTTGGGAGGCCAAGGCGGGTGGATCACTTGAGCCCATGAGTTCGACACCAGCCTGAGCAACACGGCGAAACCCCATCTTCACCAAAAATACAAATAGTAGCTGGGCATGGTGATGCACGCCTGTAATCCCAGTGACTCCGGCAGCTGAGGCAGGAGAATCGCTTGAACCTGGGAGGCAGAGGTTGCAATGAGCCCAGATTGCGCCACTGGACTCCAACCTGCGAGACAGAGCAATACCCTATCTCAAAAAAAGAAAAAAGAAGGAAAATTCCTTTGAAAAAAATGATCAGCATGTTTTCTACTGGTCAATTTAACCTAGGAATAGCTTTTTCTAGAATTGAGTGCCAGGAAAAAGTGTGAATCTCAGGAAAACTTCGATAATTCCTTTCATGAGACAATAAGAATTACATAATCCACTGTTTTCTGTCTTAACTGTTAGTGTCCAATTGCATTAAACTGTCATACCATATTTAATTCATCTGTATACTCAACTGTTTAATAAATGTGAATGGAGGAAAGGACAATGGGAAAGCAACTATGCAATATTCTAGATGAAAGTAACAGAGAGAGAGAATTGGATTTCAAATTCAAAAGACAATTCATTTCC
>NC_045447.1:27319128-27449876 GCF_002776525.5 Piliocolobus tephrosceles | reverse complement strand
CTGCCTCCCTGGTTCACGTGATTCTCGTGCCTCAGCCTCCGGAGTAGCTGGGATTACAGGTGCCTGCCACCACACCTGGCTAATTTTTTGCATTTTTAGTAGAGACAGAGTTTTACCTTGTTGGTCAAGCTGTTCTCAAACTCCTGAGCTCAGGCAATTCACCCGCCTCAGCTCCCAGAATGCTAGGATTACAGGCATGAGCCACCGCACTCGGCCTCAAGAGACAATTCAAAGACAGATAAATGTAAGAATTCAGGAGCAGGGAAATGATTCCCAAGGTTTCCAGTTTAGAGAACAAACAGGGTAGATAATGCCACTAACCATGGGAGAGGAAACCAGGGGAAGGCTAAGATGGGTTTTGGCAATGTTGGGCTATCTAAACAAACATTAATTATTTATTTTCTCCCCTCTCCCAGCCCCTTATTTTCAAAAACTAGTGGATGTGTCTTATAATAAGAGGAGTGACACACAAAAAAAAGATTACTCATAAAGACAAAAGCCAAGTTGTAAAGCAAATCAGAACATGCCCAGTTAGGACCAACGCAAAGGTGAACATTTCTAAGCCAGCAAGGACATCAACTGTGACTTGGTAAGATTGACACACTTAGAAAATCATTTGGCTAAATTGCAACCTGCCTTGTCTCTTGTCCCCAGGCAGATCAGGGCCCAACCAATGAGAACTTTTGGGAAGGGCTGGCATCCAATGTTGAGCATGGAAAATGACTCCCAGGTCATGTGGCCTCAAAGGAGACTGAGATAAAGTGGGAGCAACATAAGTGCCCAGTGTGTTTCATTGGGAGGAAGGGGCCTCAAAGAACTCCAAGGCCTACCCATAGCCATCCACTATGCTTCTGCCTAGATTAGCTTTGCAATTGGGCTGGGCCAATATCTACAAGATAAGGAAGATCTGTAGGCAAACAATACTATCAATACGAGAAAAGAAAGATGGCTCAGAGTAGCCTGAGCACTGTGAGGTTTGCAAGAGAAACATGAGTCAGCCCCCACACCCATACCCAGTGGCAATTGTTTAAAGACTGACTAGCTATCTCACCCATTATTTTCATGCTCCTGAAATTTGTGACACAAAAAATTATGTATAATCAACATGTTATTTTAATATGAATTATTGGTAAACAACTTAAGAACTACCTCTTCTTTTCCTTTAAAAATCCATCTGGGGCCGGGTGTGGTGGCTCACGCCTATAATTCCAGCACTTTGGGAGGCCGAGGCGGGTGGATCACGAGGTCAGGAGATCAAGACCATCCTGGCTAACATGGTGAAACCTCGTCTCTACTAAAAATACAAAAAAATTAGCCAAGCGTGGTGGCGGGCGCCTGTAGTCCTAGCTACTGGGGAGGCTGAGGCAGGAGAATGGTGTGAACCTGGGAGGCAGAGCTTGCAGTGAGCCGAGATTGTGCCACTGCACTCCAGCCTGGGTGACAGAGCAAGACTCCGTCTCAAAAAAACAAAAACAAAAAGAATCCATCTGGGCAAGGTGGCTCACATCTGTAATTCCAGCACTTTGGGAGTCTGAGGCAGGAGGACTGCTTGAGGCCAGGAGTTTGAGACCAGCCTGGGCAACATAGGGAGAGCCCACTGAATTTAAAAAGTAGCTGTGCAAGGCCAGGCGCGGTGGCTCAAGCCTGTAATCCCAGCACTTTGGGAGGCCGAGACGGGCGGATCACGAAGTCAGGAGATCGAGACCATCCTGGCTAACCCGGTGAAACCCCATCTCTACTAAAAAATACAAAAAAACTAGCCGGGTGAGGTAGCGGGCGCCTGTAGTCCCAACTACTCAGGAGGCTGAGGCAGGAGAATGGCGTAAACCCAGGAGGCGGAGCTTGCAGTGAGCTGAGATCTGGCCACTGAGACTCAGTCTCAAAAAAAAAAAAAAAAAAAAAAAATTAGCTGTGCAAGTGGTGGTGCATACCTGCGGTTCCAGATACCTGGGAGGCTGAAGTGGGAAGATCACCTGAGCCCAGGAGGTTGAGGCTGCAGTGAGCTGTGGTCACACCACTGCACTCCAGCCCGGGCAATAGAGACTGCAACACCCTGTCCCCAAAAAAAACAAAACAAAACAAAAACAAAAACCACTTGTAAGTGCTGCTAATCAGAGTGTATAGAAGGCAACATGAATCTGTGCTTCCTCAAACTTGGCTCAAACAAACTCTCTGCTTTTATTAATTTTGCCTAAGATGCTTTCCTCTAGGTCGACAAATACTATCAGGCAGAGGGAAAATAACTGCTGGAATCCAGTTTGAATTTACCCTAGACTAAGAAATGCTTTGTGTCTCTGATAATCCCAGTCCCTTTCTGCCCCTGCCATCCTGCCCCAAGAGAAGGTGTGATATTTCTATTCCTGTGCCAAAAACCCCATGCTTCCATACATTCTTCCCAGGCTGACCCAACCTCTCACAATCACCCTCAAACCCTCCACTGAGGCCTCTGGAATTGATTCAGTTGTCACAAATTCCCCTGCACCCTCAACAGCTTCACAGAACTGACTGTTAAACTAAATTTGGCCTGAGGCTGCCTCCTTACCTCAGTCCCTACATAAGGAACTGCAACCTAGCTTGGCACATAAACAAACCCAAAGCCTAACTTAAGAGTGTACTTTTGTAACAAATAGCTGAATTGCAGCCAATCACAGCAGCTAGGCTTCAGCCAATCACAGGCTGCCAACTGATCAGACCATGCCCACATAAGGCAAAGCAGAGTAGTAACCAATCCAAAGGTTTCTGTACCTCACTTCCATTTTCTGTCTATAAATACCACCTGCCCACACTATGTTCTCTGAACCTTTTCTGGTTCTGAGGGCTGCCCAGTTCATGCATGAGTCTTTGCTCAAATAAACGCTGACAAATTTAATTTGTCTAAAGTTTTTCTTTTTAACACTATTCTCACTTCCTTCCTTATCTGATAATGTTTTTCCTGTGCAGCCCTCACTAGTATAAACTGCTAGATCTCTCACACCTGTCATGCCACTGGAACAGGTGGTAGGCTCAGCAGCCTTGCTCCTCTGGCTGCTCCCACATCAGTGCTCACTTAGCTTACATCTTCCTCTACATCCCAAGTCCTGGAGTATTTTGGATGTTGACGTCCATCCACAGAGCCATCCTGCACTTTGGCCTTTCATTTCCTTGAACGTTTTTTCTCTGCTCCCCTTCTTTTCCCAAAGTCAAGTTTATTGACATACAATTTTTTAAAGCTTTATCTAGGCTTAATTGATGAACAATAAAATGCTTATATTTAAAGAGTACAGACTAGGCGCGGTGACTCATGCCTGTAATCCCAGCACTTTGGGAGGCTGAGGTGGGTGGACTAACTGAGGTCAGGAGTTCAAGACCAGCCTGGCCAATATGGTGAAACACCATTTCTACTAAAAATACAAAAATTAGCTGGGCCTGGTGGCACACACCTATAATCCCAGCTACTCGGAAGGCTGAGGTGGGAGAATCACTTGAACCTGGGAAGAGGAGGTTGCAGTGAGCCAAGATCATGCCACTGCACTCCAGCCTGGATGACAGAGTGAGACACTGTCTCAAAAAAAAAATAAATAAATAAAAATTTAAAAAAAAGAGTACAATTTGATGAGTTGCCACTGCACATGGCTGATGAATTTTGACATACTTGTACACCCATGAAACCATCATTGCAATAGTATAATGAACATATCTGTCACCTCCAAAAGTTTTCTGATGTCCCTTTGTAATTTCTCCCTCTCTCCGCCTCCTCCCTTTATAGGCAACAACTGACCTGATATCTGTCACTATAGATTAGTTTATATTTTCTCGAATTTTCTAAAAATGGAATGTTATACTATATGGTTTTCATTCATTTCACTTTGAGATTTCACCCATGTTGTGGCATGTATCAACAGTGCATTCCTTTTCATCAGTGGATAGTGCAGTTTTCCATTGTGTGGATGGACCACTATTGTTTATCCACTCACCAGTTGCTGGACACTACAGATAGTTCCAGGTTTTGACTATTATAAATAAAGCTGCTGTGAACAGTCATATCTAAGTCTTTGTGTGGAAATATGCTTTCATTTCTATTGAGGTAAAATTCACCTTTTTAAGGTACACAATTCCATTTGACAAATGTATACAAAAATGCAATATTCAACTGGACAGGTAAATACAATCATGTAATCACCATTTTCATTATCCCCCAAATTCCCTTGGGCATTTCTCTACATTCCCATCCCCTGGCAACCACTTATCTGATTTCTGTCCCTATAATTCTGTTTTTTTAGAATGTCATAAATGGAATTATACAGGAATCTCGCATCTCTCACCTAGCATACTGCTTTTGAGATTCAGCCACATCGTTGCATGTATCTGTTACCAAATCAAACTGGGTCTGCTTGCCCAGCAAGTAAGGCCAAACATCCACACTGAGTTTTGTAGCAGGACAAAGGAGGGTTTTTATCTCCAGGGCACCAAGCAAGGAGAATCAAGCAGCTCATGCTTAAGACCTAACTCCCTGGATGGCTTATATGTAAGAGTTTTTTTTTGTTTGTTTGTTTTTGTTTTTGTTTTTGTTTTTTTTGAGACAGAGTCTCCCACCTGTTGTCCAGGCTAGAGTACAATGGCGCGATCTCTGCTCACTGCAACCTCCGCCTCCCAAGTTCAAGCGATTCTCCTGCTTCCGCCTCCCCAGTAGCTGGGACTACAGGCATGCACCACCACACCCGGCTAATTTTTTGTATTTTTATTAGAGACGGGGTTTCACCATGTTGGCCAGGCTGGTCTTGAACTCCCGACCTCAGGTGATCTGCCTGCCTCTGCCTCCCAAAGTGCTGGGATTACAGGCGTGAGCCACCACGCCCGGCCATATATAAGAGTTTTTAAAGGCAGAGAGCAGAAGTTACAGGTACAATCATAAATAAATATATGGAGGCAATACATTGAGTTGACTTTAAAAGGCGGGACCTCTCAAAACAGAAGCCTAGAAGTCATAGGTGGATTCAAAGATTTTCTAATTTCTGATTGGTTAAGGAGGTAAAGCTTTAAAATTTTTTTAAAGTGGCCAGGCACGGTGGCTCACACCTGAAATCCCAGCATGTTGGGAGGCCAAGGCAGGTGGATCACCTGAGGTTGGGAGTTCAAGACCAGCCTGACCAACATGGAGAAACCCCATCTCTACTAAAAATAGAAAATTAGCTGGGTATGGTGGCACATGCCTGTAATCCCAGCTACTTGGGAGGCTGAGGCAGGAGAATCGCTTGAACCCGGGAGGCGGAGGTTGTGGTGAGCTGAGATCACGCCATTGCACTCCAGCCTGGGCAACAAGAGCAAAACTCTGTCTCAAAAAAAAAAAAAAAAAAATTTGAAGTCTAAAACTTTGGGATCAGCAGAAAAGAATGTTAGCTCTGGCCCATGGGTATGACTTCCTTTATGCCTCTCAGGAAGAAATTTGGAACAAAGAAGAGCAGTCAGAATTTAGTCCTTAATTCCCCCTTATCTGAATTCTACAAGACAGCAGATCTGTTTGGTGGGGTGGGGGGGGGGGGTTGGGTTTCTGAAAAACAACTCAGGAACATATGTTATGATGTTATCTTTGGTTTCTATAGGGAACCAAACATCTGTGATTCTAACTTCCTTGGCTATTGTTTTATGCTACTATTACCTTCTTGCTTATCAAGTGGTTCACTTCTCAGGGCTAGCTAGGTGCCTGGAATTTCCCTTGAAGGAACTTAAGATTTTCCTTATTTTCATATGTGAGGGGGGCCTGCAGGCCCATAAGAGGGGTCCCTGCTCCCTCATCAGTAGGTCATTCTTTTCTTTTGCTGAGTAGCGTTTCATTGTATGAATGTAAGACAATTTATTTATCTGTTCACCAGTTGCTACACATTTGAGTTACTGCCAGTTTTTGGCAAGTGTTAATAAAACATCCATAAGCATTTCCAGACAGATATTTTTGTGGGCATGATTTCACTTTTCATGAGTAAATACTTAGGAGTGGGACTGCCGGGTCATAAAGTAAGTATATATTTAACTATATAAGTATATTATTATTATTATTATTATTATTACTATTATTATTATTATTTTGAGACAGAGTCCTGCTCTGTCACCCAGGCTGGAGTGCAATGGCGTAATCTCGGCTCGCTGCAACCTCCGCCTCCCAGGTTCAAGTAATTCTCCTGCCTCAGCCTCCCAAGTAGCTAGGATTACAGGTGCCTGCCACCGCACCTGGCTAATTTTTTGTACTTTTAGTAGAGATGGGGTTTCGCCATGTTGGCCAGGTTGGTCTTAAACCCTGACCTCAGTTGATCCACTTGCCTCAGCCTCCCAAACTGCTGGGATTACAGGCGTGAGCCACGGCGCCCGGCTATAAGTACATTATTTATTAAGCTTCGATGCTTTGATTTCTCTTATCCTTTAATCTCTCTACTTTCTTCTTTTTCATTCATTCATTCTTTTTTTTCTTTTTCTGGGGGTGGGGGACAGGGTCTTACTCTGTCATCCAGGCTGTAATGCAGTGGCACAATCAGAGCTCACTGCAGTCTCAACTTCTTGGACTCAAGAGATCTTCCTTCCTCAGCCTCCTGAGTATCCAGAACCACAAGCATGCACCACCATGCCTGGCTATTTTTTTAAATATTTTGTACAGATGAGTCTTGTTATGTTGCCCAGGCTGGTCTCGAACTCCTGGCTCAAGTGGTCCGCCCGCCTCAGCCTCTCAAAGTGTTGAGATTACAGGTATGAGCCACCACACCTGGCTCATTCTTTCTTTTTTTAAGAGACAGAGTCTCATTATGTTGCCCAGGCTGGTGTCAAACTCCTGGCCTCTGGTAATCCTCCTGCATCAGCCTCCTGAGAAGCTGGGACTACAGGTGCACGCCACCATGCCCAACTCTCTTTTCTTTTTTTATGTTAACTAACTCTTATCTTCATCTTCCTTACCTAAATTGGACTCCATCATGCATCATTTTAAACAAACTTTTGTTCATATCCTCAACTAGTTATCCCATTGTCTTCCTGTCAAACTTACCCTACAACCCCCATTCCCTGGATCAATTCAACTGTCCCTCTTCTCTGTACCTATTCTGGAGCTATGTTGTGTACCTTGAGAAAAATCATTTAATGTACATACTGCTATAACATAAAATGGGGGTTTCTAACCTCAAATGGGCCCTTAACACTGCAGGAAAATCCTTCTATGTTTTTGTGATCAACTCATATTCTCCCCAGCAGCCATCTCAAACCTAATCTACTCTTATTTATTTATTTATTTTTGAAACGGAGTCTCGGCTCTGTCACCTCGGACGGAGTGTAATGGCGTGGTTTCAGCTCACTGCAACCTCCACCTCCCAGGTTCAAGCGATTCTCCTGCCTCAGCCTCCCAAGTAGCTGGGACGACAGGCGTATGCCACCATGCCCAGCCAATTTTTTTTTTTTTTTTTGTATTTTTAGTAGAGACAGGGTTTCACTATGTTGGCCAGGCTGGTCTCGAACTCCTGACCTTGTGATCTGCCTGCCTCGGCCTCCCAAAGTCCTGGGATTACAGGTGTGAGCCACCACGCCCGGCCAAACCTAATCTACTCTTATCAAGCTTCAGATCCCACCCCTATCTCCCTTCTAGGGAGGTCTCAATAGCAGATCTCAGCAGGATCCATTAGATACCAGTTCCAAATCCACTTGCATCTACCCCCTTCTTTGCCTCCTTCCCTTCTATTACAATGAACAGTGGACCCTGGCTCTGGCAGTTTAAGGCTAATTTCTCCACTTGTGCTTCCTCCTAGTTTCTCAGTCTTCACTCTACAGCATATTCCCACACTCTCTGTCTTCATCCCCTTTCTCTCTAGTGGATCCTTATGGGAGCTTGGTAGCTCACTTGCTTGCTTTTTTTTTTCCTTCTTTCTTTCTGGAACATACCACCCTCTGTGGCTCTACAGAGCCAGGCAGGAGGAGTTTTTTTGTTATTACTTTTTAGGAGACCGTCAGCTCCCCTAGAGTGGAAATCATGACCTTCAACTGGCTTTGGGATCCTTGGAGTCCCAGCTAAACCAGGACTGGAGGCATCTTGAAGCAAGGACTTGGTGTCCTTGAGGCAGCTCAAACCTTTAGAGCTCAGGGGCCTCCAAACTGAATGCACAAGAGCCCTGAGGGTCCTAAGGAGGTAACCCCAAGGCTGCTAGGTGGGGAAGCCAGGACTTCAATCAGGAATGTCCCTCTTTCATCTGCAATATTTCTTTTGGACAGTCTGGCAATTAAACAACAACTAGTTTTAAAACACCTGTCTTAGATCCTCGATCAGAGTCCCAGCCTGTCCTCCTCCCTCTAGAGATGGGGAAGATGTGCTCCTTCCTCCTAAAAGCCTTCAGCTTAGAGCCAGTCAGTTTCCAATCTACCAGTTGAGTGACACTGGGCAAGCCCCTCCCTGTGCTGGGTCTCATTTTCGAAAAAATAGGGTATGGGGAGGAGTGGGCAGGACCTTGGGTCTTCAGTTTCTTTAAAGTGGAGTGAGTCTAGAAAGAAGACAGGGAATCCAGGCGCAGTGGCTTACACCTGCAATCCCAGTACTTTGGGAGGCTGAGGCGGGTGGATCACGAGGTCAGAGGTTCGAGACCAGCCTGGCCAAGATGGTGAAACCCCTTTCTCTACTAAAAGTACAAAAATTAGCCAGGCACGGTGGCAGGCACCTGTAATCCCAGCTACTCGGGAGGCTGTGGCAGGAGAATTGCTTGAACCTGGGAGGTGCAGGTTGCAGTGAGCTGAAATCGCTCCACTGCACTCTAGCCTAGGTGACAGAGTTAGACTCTGTCTCAAAAAAAAAAAAAAAAAAAAAAAAAGAAAAGAAAAAAAGAAAGAAGAAAGGAAAATCAGATAGACTCTCCCCTTCAGATATACAAACATTCATACATACATCCTCCCCACCTCTGTATAGGGGAACACAGGCTGGGCAAGGGGTTATGAAAACAGGAAATGTTAATGTAAGTAACAGGTCAGGCCAGGCGCAGTGGCTCACCCCTGTAATCCCAGCACTTTGGGAGGCCAAGGTGGGCAGATCACCTTAGGTCAGGAGTTTGAGACCAGCCTGGCCAACATGGCAAAACCCCGTCTCTGCTAAAAATACAAAAATTAGCCAGGTGTGGTGGCAGACACCTGTAATCCCAGCTACTCAGGAGGCTGAGGCAGGAGAATTGCTTGAACCCAGGAGGTGGAGGTTGCAGTGAGCTGAGCTGAGATCACACCACTGCACTCCAGCCTAGGCGACATTCTGTCTCAAAACAAAACAAAACAAAACAAAACAAAAACCAGAAGCAAAAAAATGCACACAAAAATACAGGTCATAGGAGAACACTATGCAGCAATGAAAATAAACACTGTATAATCACATGCAATAATATTGATAAATCTCACAGACATAATGTTGAATGAAAGAAGTCATCATATACAAACAATATGTACCATAGGATTTTACTTTCTTTCTTTCTTTTTTTTTTTTGAGATGAAGTCTTGCTCTGTCGCCCAGGCTGGAGTGCAGTGGCACAATCTTGGCTCACTGCAACCTCCGCCCCCCTGGGTTCAAGCGATTCTCCTGCCTCAGCCTCCTGAGTAGCTGGGATTACAGGCAGGCGCCATCATGCCTGGCTAAGTTTTGGATTTTTAGTAGAAACAGGGTTTCAGCATGTGGCCAGGCTCATCTCAAACTCCTGTCCTCAGGTGATCTGCCCACCTCGGCCTCCCAAAGTGCTGGGATTACAGGCATGAGCCACCGTGCCCGGCCAGATTCTACTTTCTAGACTCTAGATTCTACGATGAAAACAAGTAAAACTATTCTTCTCTGTTAAAAGTCAGAATAATGGCCGGGCGCGGTGGCTCAAGCCTGTAATCCCAGCACTTTGGGAGGCCGAGACGGGCGGATCACGAGGTCAGGAGATCGAGACCATCCTGGCTAACACGGTGAAACCCCGTCTCTACTAAAAATACAAAAAACTAGCCGGGCGAGGTGGCGGGCGCCTGTAGTCCCAGCTACTCGGGAGGCTGAGGCAGGAGAATGGCGTAAACCCGGGAGGTGGAGCTTGCAGTGAGCTGAGATCTGGCCACTGCACTCCAGTCCGGGCGATAGATCGAGACTCTGCCTCAAAAAAAAAAAAAAAAAAAAAAAGTCAGAATAGTGACACCCTTGGGAAGGTGACCGAAACGAAGTACAGAGGGATCAGGGCTTCTGCATGGCTGGTCATGTTGTGTTTCTTGATCTGGGTGCTAGCTCTGTGGATGTAGGCAGGTTTAGAAGTTAGGCAGCATCATCTCCACCGCATTCTATGGGCTTAGGTAGTTACAAAGGTCAACCTAGTTTCAATGGGGAGGAAGCATAGGTAACTCCTCTCAAAAGGAGGTATATCAACATTACCTTGTAAGAATAACTTGTGGGATGGGACACATACTGCTGTGGCCATTTTTACAAAATGTAAGACGCCATATAGCACATTGTTTTCTTCGTTCTCACCCGTGAATATTTGCAATAAATCACCAGATCCTACTACTACTATCTCTTGATAGTACTATTCCCTGTGTCTGTCTTCCATCACTTTTTTTTTTTTTTTTGAGACAGAGTCTTGCTCTGTTGCCCAGGCTGGAGTGCAGTAGCGCAATCTTGGCTCACTACAAGCTCCGCCTCCTGGGTTCACGCCATTCTCTTGCCTCAGCCTCCTGAGCAGCTAGGACTACAGGCGCCCGCTACCACGCCCAGCTAATTTTTTGTATTTTTAGTAGAGATGGGGTTTCACCATGTTAGCCAGGATGGTCTCGATCTCCTGACCTCGTGATCCGCCCACTTCGGCCTCCCAAAGTGCTGGGATTACAAGCGTGAGCCACCACGCCTGGCCCTTCCAACACCTTTTAAACCACCTTTATTTTATGTCACCATCATACTATCTAGATTGTGATAAGACAAGTCTTTTTATCTCTGGTGTTACTTCTTTCTAATCTACTCTCCATACCGAAGCCAGAACAGTTAAACGAACAAACAGCTCACTTAAAGTTCTCCTAAGTATGTTTTCCTGGTTAGAGATCCCACCAGATTGCTTACCAGTGAGACTAACTGATTTGTAGTTTCCTGCTTCCTTCTTGATGCACAGTCCATCACTCCTTACCATGATGGTTACTTTTAATCAAAAGTTATAGTTTGACTACCAGTTCCAAAATGATTCCATTCTTTCCTGGTAATTTATTCATAGGTAGCATGTCATTTACTTACAGAATATTTCAACTAGTACCGTGTTTCTCAAAATACAAGATCTGCAACAAGTTGATGGGTGGGGAGGGCCAGAAGGTCCCACAATTTGTATTCAAATAATGAACACTATGTGATTCTTAAGTACAGTAAAGCTTCAGAACCACTAAATAAAGTGCCTCTGACTTGCCTGGTTAAAATAATGAGCCAATAGATATTTCCCATTCCTCTGCCTTCTCCAGCTTCTTCCTGATGTATCTTAAGACAGACAACGGGAGATGCATAAAGGAGAATATGCTGTGGGACTTGGGACTGAGAAAACTTTTGCCTTCACTCTTAGACCTGTTTCATTTCTTTTTCTTTTTTTTTTTTGAGACAGAGTTTCACTCTCGTTGCCCAGGCTAAAGTGCAATGGCCTGATCTCGGCTCACCGCAACCTCCATCTCCCGGGTTCAAGTGATTCTCCTGCCTCAGCCTCCCAAGGAGCTGGGATTACACATGCACCACCACACCTGGCTACTTTTTTGTATTTTTAGTAGAGACAGGGTTTCTCCATGTGGTTCAGGCTGGTCTCAAACTCCCGACCTCAGATGATCCACCTGCCTCAGCCTCCCAAAGTACTGGAATTACAAGCATGAGCCACCTGCCCGGCCATTCTCAGCCCCGTTTCTTCAGCTTGACTTGCTGCCTGCGATAAGCCCAGTGGTTCATTTAGTTGAGCTTGCTCTGCCCTTTTAAAGTCTCAGAGTCTTGAATCACCTTGCTCCTTCAGTCTAGAATGAATCTAGTCTTTCTCTCCCAACTCCACCCCTTCAGGGATCATCCAGTTATTAGAACCCTCCAAAAAATTTTTCTGGAGTTCTTCGGCCCTTTTTGTGATGCCCCCCATAATCCATGCAAGCACTCATTCATAAGCTCAACAAATATCTATTGAGTGCCTGCCATGGGCCAAGTACTGTTCCAGGACCTAAACACACAACCTAGAACAAATGAAATAAAAATACTTACTCTTGTGAAATTAGTATTCCAGTGGAGAAGGCAGACAAGTAGTAAAAAAAAATAAAAAATAACGAACAAACAACCTATAGGGCATGTTAGACGAGGAAACAAGAGTGAGGTGGGATTCCTATTTAAGTGGAATGGTGGGAGAGCTTTATTGAGAAGACCTGAAGGGATGGGAGAGCGGGCCGTATGGCCACTTAGGTAAGGAGCAGGTCAGCCGGAAGTACTATCAAGATTGGAGCAGGAAAGTCGGAAAGGTGCGGGAAGAGGTGCGGGAGGTTATAGGTGGCTAGATTCCATCAGGCCTTGTAGGCCACTATAAAAACCTGGGTTTTCACTCTGAGTGAAATGGGAAACCATCGCAGGGTTTTAAGCAAAGGAGGAACATAATTTGACGTTATTAAAACGTCTGTCTGGCTGTGGTGTGGAGAATAGCCAAGAGAAGTAACGTGTGATCAAGAAGCTATTGCAATAATCCAGGTGAGCCATGAGGGTGGACTGGACGATGGGGGCAGGTGTGGAAGTCATAAGATTAATATGTGTTTAACTCAAGTTGTGGTATTAATTATGGCTTGCATTAAATGCATCGCTAATATGCTTCTGCGGTGGATTTTTCCACCTTAGATTTCAGGGAATGGATGTGATGGGAGTGGGTAGGGAAGGTCTGAGGTTACTAAAGCGATGGAACCTCCTGGATCTGCAAACCTCAAATGATTCTAGGCCTCGGAGCCTCTGGCGCAGCAATAATTCTGCAGCCGAGCCCACTAACCGCTTCCCAGTGACCATGCGCAACAGGCAGGTGGGAGCCTATGGAAAGCGCGGACTTTCGGAAAGCTGCACGAGCGCGTTCGGGGAGTCCGGTTCAGCGCCTCTGCGCAGGCGCAGTGGTCCCCACGGGCTTGCGCGCGCACTCGCTGCGGGACAAGCTTCTGGAAGCTCATTGCGGTGGCGTTGGTGCTGTTTGCGGATGCTGGTGCAGGTACTGGTCGTCCCGGGTCCCGAGTTTCGGAGCCGTGGCCGGGTCGCCGGCTCCGAGGGCGCACCTGGGGCGGGGTGGGGGCCGGGAGCAGCCTACCAACGGGCTGTGCGCTGTGCTGCTGCTGCTTCTGTGGGAGGTGCGCACTCCGCTGCGGGATGGGGCTGTTGGCTTCTCTCCATCCCTCCCTGCGCCACTTGGGCACTGTTGACATTTTGGGCGGGATAATGCCTTGTTTTGTTTGTGTGGTGTGGCTGTGAGGGGGAGGCTCTCCCGTTACTGCAGGATGTATAACAGCGTCACTGGTTCTGCCCGTTAGATAACAGTACCACTTTTCCTCCCAGTCGAGCTAACCAAAAATGTGTCCAGACGTTGCCACAGGACCCCTGGGGGGTGAAATCTCTCCTTTTTAACTCCCTCCGGTTGAGATCCTCTGGCTGCGTCACATTTTCACCGGGCCTCCAGTGTAAACTCTGTAGACAGAGCTGAGTGTCTTAGTCACCGCGGAGCCCCAGGTGCCCCGCACGGCGCCAGGTACATGGTGGGCGCCTAATATTTGGCAGAGGAATAAATGACGTCATGCGTGCTGTGTGCCGGGCGCTGTATTCGGAAGTGGGTTGTTATTGGTATGGTAGTTGCAATGCGAAGCTGTCACATACTTCACTTGTCGCATTGTAGTCCCGCTCCGGCTGCATTGTCATTTCCTGGACCCTCTGTGAGCGTGAGGACCCTTTCAGGCCTGTCCACGCCTGGCCCCGCAGCTCATGGCCCCGGTCCTGTTCCAGCTCATTGTAGTTGCTCAGTCACTTGTAGAATGAATGAATGCAGGCAACACAGGGTAGTCTGTGTGCAAAGGAGTGCTTTGGGATCAAGCAGAGCATCACACAAGAAGTGACAGTTGAAAGGAGTCAGGCTTTAAAGAACGAATAAAAGTTTGGTAGGAGAAAGAAAGCAACATTCCGAGGAGAGGGAATAGCCTTGGTGCGAACGCTAGGAGGGTATGTAGAGAGGAAGTGTCTGGGAATGGGGAGATACTAATGTATGGCTGTAGTGTCAATCGGGTAGCTTAGAGCTCAAGAGGTGAGGTCATCAGGCAGTGTCTCTAGATCACAATGCCATGGTCCCTGCATGTGAACTTTATCGAGAGACGGTTTGGGGGCTGGTGAGGGGACTGTAAGCCAGGGAGTGATAAGATCATATTTTACACGTTAGAAGGAATATTTTGGCTACAGTGTGAGACTGGATTGAAGATCCCTGTACTATAGGCAGTTTCAGTAGGATAGAATGGAGAAGTTCTTAGGAAATAAAATCACCAGACCTTGGTTATCAATGATGGGAGAAGTAAGGAGGAAGAGAAATTTGAAAGTCAAATTTTAAATTGGGCTTCTGAGTTGAGCAACGGGTGAGAAATGTGTACCCTTTCATTAAGAAAGGGTAGGAGTTGTTAAATAGCTTTTCGACTGGGTCCCCTTGTGAACCTTTTCTGATAACATTTTGTTTAGGAGGAATATTGAATCTAAAGCAACTGTTTCCTTAACCCTTAAGTAGCTCCTGGGCTTTAGACTACAAAGAAAATTATGACTGGGTGCGGTGGCTCAAGCCTGTAATCCTGACACTTTGGGAGGCCGAGGTGGGTGGGTCGCCTGAAGTCAGGAGTTCGAGACTAGCCTGGCCAACGTGGCGAAACCCCATCTCTACTAAAAATACAAAAATTAGTTGGGAATGGTGGCACGTACCTGAAGTCCCAGCTTCCTGGGAGGCTGAGGCAGGAGAATTGCTTGAACCCGGCCGGGGCAGAGGTTGCAGTGAGCCGAGATCCTACCACTTCACTCCAACCTGGGCACCAAGAGCGAAACTCCGTCTCAAAAAAAAAAAGAAAGAAAATTATCTTTTTAATATAGTAGTTGAGCAGGGCTTTTCTAGGCCTTTGCAGGTATGTGTGTGGATATATTTCTCTGAACCAAACCAAGAACAATGTTTTTAGGACTAACAACAGTTTGTTTTACCTATTTAATGCCTTAATATTTCTTCTTGACAGTTTCTGCAGGACTGTAAACTGGATTCCTGGAACCTTTGATATTCCTGGCTGTGTATAGTACCTGTTGGTGGACTGCACTGATACTCAACTAGAGTGTGAAGGGACTGGATTCCTGCCCCTGAGACACAATGCAAGCTGTAGTGCCCTTGAACAAGATGACAGCCATCTCACCAGACCCTCAAACTCTGGCCTCGACTGAACAAAATGAGGTCCCAAGAGTGGTTACTTCTGGGGAGCAAGAAGCTATTTTAAGAGGAAATGCGGCTGACGCAGAGTCTTTCAGACAGAGGTTTAGGTGGTTTTGTTACTCAGAAGTAGCTGGACCCAGGAAAGCTCTGAGTCAACTCTGGGAGCTCTGCATTCAGTGGCTGAGACCAGACATTCACACGAAAGAACAGATTTTAGAGCTTTTGGTGTTTGAGCAGTTCCTGACCATTTTGCCTGGGGAGATCAGGATTTGGGTAAAGTCACAACATCCTGAGAGTAGTGAGGAGGTGGTGACCCTAATAGAAGATTTGACCCAGATGCTTGAAGAAAAAGAAGGTGAGATTTATAGATGGAGGGAGGAAGCGGGAGACATTGCCTCAAAGTCCGAAAGTAAATTCCTCAAAAGAAAGCAATTTACTGCTAAAGAGGAGTCTGAGGTTTGAAGTTGGGACTGGGTTTGAATCAGCCCTGCCATTTACTATGTGATTTTGAGCAAGCTGTGTAAACTCTCAGAATGTAAATATTTTTATCCGTTAAAAAGGGATATCATTTTTCCTGTAGTTTTCTTGTAAAGGTAAGACAAGATAAGATATAATATATGGTGGATGCTCAAGAAATAGTAATTTCTTTCCCATCCCCTTCAAGAACACAAGTTATCTGTGAAAGTGTTTGGAGTCACAGGCAAATCAACCAGCTCAGGCCCTAATGTATAGTTCCACTGTGTGGACTAGCACGTTGCTGGAGCAGGGCTGTCAATGTCTTTGCTGATGGAAATGTTTCTGCACTGTTTTGCAATTCAAGTTAAGTACATGAAAAGCAGCTAGTGCAAATATGGAACTGAATTTTTTAAATCAAATTTAAAGTTTAAATAGCCAAATGCGACTAGTAACTAGGGCAGGAAAACCTGAATTTTTTGTATGTAATTACATATTATAAATATAAATGTATAAACTATAAACTGAATTACATTGATATCATTATAAAATGTTGATGTAAGGTCTTCTAGGGTGAATAGTCCTTTCAGGGAATGTGGCTCGCCTTTTTTCTCAAATTTGTAGCTATTCATATTCTCAAATATGATACAAATATTTGTATTTTGCAGTGTAATATGCTACAAATATTTGGAATATTTGCATTCCAAATATATTTGGAATATTTGTAGTGTATTTACCATAGGGCCCCTGATATATATGTATGACAGTTTGTATTCTGGAAGAGTTCTGAGATAGGGAAATAAATAGTATTTACCTCCATACACTTAATTTGCCGTCACACAGCTAATTAGTGTATCTAAAATTTGGATTTCCTGACTCCTCTGTGATTTGTCACTGCCGTGTCATGCTTCTACAAAATCAGGGCCTCTTTGTGGAGGCCCCTGCAATAAAGAATTGGTTTCGGGCCAGGTATGGTGGTTCACACTTGTAATCCCAGCACTTTGGGAGGCGTAGGTAGGTGGATCACCCGAGGTCAGGAGTTTGAGACCAGCCGTACCAATATGGAGAAACCCCGTCCCTACAAAAATACAAACTCAGCCCAGCATGGTGGTGCACGCCTGTAATCCAAGCTACTGTGGAGACTGAGGCAGGAGAATCACTTGAACCCGGAAGGTGGACATTGCAGTGAGCCAAGATCGCACCATTGTACCCCAGCCTGGGCAACAACAGCACAACTCGGTCTCAAAAAAAAAAAAAAAAAAAAAAAAAGAATTGATTTCTAGGATTCTGTAGGGTATAACAGTTTTCTTAAATGCACCCCACTTTTCTCTTTGATTAAGTCATTCTAATTCTTAATTTTTATTGATTATCTAATCACTAAAGTTGCCTAAAATTATTTTCATAAGAAGGTAGAGTATGATTTGAAAAAGTACTTTTTCTTATTTGAAAAAGAGCTGTTGACATCCGAGGGTTTTTATGTATTTATTTTTTACTGCTCCTTGCGGAGCAGGGCTCACTTACTGGTAGTATGCCCAGAATGGGCCAATCTGAAGGTACTGGATACATTTAGTTCCTACGAGTTTATTAGATGCCTCTTTTCTGTCGTAAGGAATCTGGTGGAGTCAACTCTTGAGACTAACCTGGTGCTTTCATTCAATTAGCAGGTTGGAGTGACTCTTGAGCAAGGCTTTGTGCTAGCACTATGAAGAATACACAGTTTTACCTTACTACGTCTTTTAAATTAAGATACTTCAAAATTCATTGTTGTTCAAATTAAACATTTTTAAATTGAGGGTATATAGAAAGAAGAAAACCAGTTTTCGTGAGCTTAGGATTTGAAAGGATTTTTATATGAGCCAAGAGGAAACGCCTAGGTTTTCATAGGAAACTTTTATCTATGGCTGTTCTCTGTTTTAAAGAGTGGACAACTTTTTGTTTCTTCTGACCTTTTTATCCAGAGAGGCTCAGAGCTCTTAGAACCCTTGTAATTTCCTGGGTGATTAGAGCAGTAAGAGTGTCTTTTGTTAAAATATTTGGCCTTTTGTCCATGGTTCCTGAAACAGCTCCTGAGCTATAAAGGAGAAAGACAGTCTTTTTGTTATTTATAACAAGCCCCTTTTAACCACCCTTGAGTTTATGTTAATGAGATGATTTTTGGAAAGTCCTTAGATAACCCTGGAATTGGGGGAGGGTGCTGGTTGCCAGGGGAACCAACCCTATGCTTACAGGGTTGGAACTCAGCCCCACCCCCCCAACCTGTCAGACGGGAGAGGGACTGAAGGTTGAGTTAATCACAGGGCCAGTGATTTAATCAGTCATGCCTGTCTATGAAGCTTCCATAAGGACACAGCTCATGAGAGTTTTCCGGATAGCTAACCATGTGGCAGTTCCTGGAGAGCTGTGTAGAGGGCATGGAAGTGCCAAGCCTCTTGCCCTGTGCAGTGTGTCATCCATCTGGCTGTTCATCTGTATCCTTTGTAATACCCTTTGCAATAAACAAGTAAACGTAAGTAAAGTGTTATGTGAGCCACTCTAGCAAGTTATTGGAACCCAGGGAGGGGCTCATGGGATCCCCAATTTATATCTTGTTGGTCAAAGCCCTGGAGGCTCAGACATGAGACTGGCATCTGAAGTGGAGGTTGGTCTTGTGAGACTGAGGCCTTAACCTTTGGGAGCTGATGCCGTCTCCAGGTAGATGGTATTAGAAATGAATTAGAGGATACCCAGCTGGTGCCTGCTGGGGAATCCAACACAGAATGCTTGCTGTTTGTGGGGGAAACACCCCCACATATCTGAAGTCTCAGAATTATTTTGTGTTGTGAGTATAGTAGGAGAAACTGACTTAGTTTTTTTCCTGTGTATCACTTAGAAATTATATATAGATAAATATATAAAGATTTTTAGTCTGAGGAATTTATTTGAAAGACTGGACTGGTTTTCTCCCCTTTCCTAGATCCAGTCTCTCAAGATTCTACTGTTTCCCAAGAGGAGAACTCAAAAGAGGATAAAATGGTCGCTGTTTGTCCCAATACTGAGTCCTGTGTAAGTTTCCTTTCAATGGTTTTTATTCCTAAGTGAATACTTCACTGGGCTCCTACTGAGTGGTATAAAGATACAAAATCAAAGGCTAGGCACGGTGGCTTACACCTGTAATCCCAGTCAGTACTTTGGGAGGCTGAGGCAGGAAGATCACTTGAGCCCAAGAGTTCAGGGTTGCAGTGAGCTGTGATGACGCCACTGCTGCCTTCCATCCTGGGCAACAGAGCAAGACCCTCTCTCTAACAAAATAAAATGAAATAAATATAGTCTCCCTTTCAAGGAACTGACACCTCATTTTCCGCATGCAGTTTTGTTTCAGTTCACAGAATGCTATGAGTCTGATTCTAATGAGACAAAAACATTTACTAAAATTCAGCAGTTACCGCTGTTAAAATTAGGTAGAAGTAGAAGTTCATTTCCTTCTTTTTCTTTTTTTTTTTATTGAGACAGAGTTTCACTCTGTTGCCCAGGCTGGAGTGCAGTAGCGGGATCTTGGCTCACAGCAACCTCCGCCGCCCAGGTTCAAGTGATTCTCCTGCCTCAGCCTCCCAGATAGCTGGGACTACAGGCACGTGCCACCATTCCCAGCTAATTCTTGTATTTTTAGTAGAGACAGGGTTTCACTATGTTAGCCAGCCTGGTCTCGAACTCCTGACCTCATGATCCACTGGCTTCGGCCTCCCAAAGTGCTGGGATTACAGGTGTGAGCCATCGCACCTGGCCTTGCTTCCTTCTTTTTTTTTTTTTTTTTTTTTAGGAGATGGAGTCTTGCTTTGTCATCCAGGCTGGAGTGGAGTGCAGTGGTGCAAGCATAGCTCACTGCAACCTTGAAGTCCTGGGCTCAAGCTATCCTCCCTCCTCAGCCTCCTGAGTAGCTGGGACAACAGGCACACATCACTGTGCCCAGCTCATTTTAAAATATTTTTTGTAGAGTTGGGGTCTTGCTGTGTTGCCCAGGCTGGTCTTGAACTCCTGACCTCAAGCAGTCCTCTCCCTTGGCCTCCCACAGCATTGTGATTACAGACATGAGCCACTGTGCCCAGGCAGAGGTACATGTCCTTAAATCTTAACATGATAAAGAACATCTTTGACTGGGTACAGTGGCTCATGCCTGTAATCGCATTGCTTTGGGAGGCCAAGGTGGGATGATTGCTTGAGCCTGGGAGTTCGAGACCAGCCTGGGCAACATAGCGAGAACCTCGTCTATATAAAAAATTTTAGAAATTAGCTGGGCACAATAACATACCTGTGGTCTCAGCTACCCGGGATCTGAGGTGGCAGGGAAAGACAGTCTTTCACTTGAACCTGGGAGGTTGAGGCTGCAGTGAGCTATGATTGCGCCACCATACTCCAGCCTGGGTAGCAAAGTGAGACCCTGTCTCACAAAAAGAAAACAACATGAGGAATTTATTCTGGATTATACAGGTGGGCCCTAAATGCCATCCCAAGTGTCCTTGCTAGAGAGGCAGGAGGAGATTGAAAACACAAAGAGAAGATGATGTGGAGAATTAGGCAGAGTTTGGAGTGATAGGGCCGCAAGACAAGGAACGGTGGCTGCCACCAGAAGCAGGAAGAGGCAAGGAACAGATTCTCCCCCAGAGCCTCTGAAGGGAGCACAGCCCTGCCAACACCTAGATCTCAGACTTCTGGCCTCCAGAACTGTGAGAGAACAAATTCCTATTTTGAGTCACCAAGGTTATGGTAATTTGTTACAGCTCCCAGAGGAAGGTAATACACGTACCAATAGCCATTCTGCTCTACTGCCTCTCAAAAACCATGCAGAGACTGCTATAGAAAGTGTATTTGAAAAATCAGCTGGATGTGGTGGTGCATGCCCGCAATCCCAGCTGCTTGAGAGGCTGAGGCATGAGAATCGCTTGAACCCGGGAGGCGGAGGTTGCAGTGAGCCAAGATCATGCCATTGCGCTCCAGCCTGGGCAACAGAGCAAGACTTAGTCTCAAAAAAAAAAAAGGAAAGCGTGCTTTAGTGAGTCAGTATTCTTGTTTGTAATTGTGGAGTAATTACAAGTGTGAGTATGTTGTTGAACATAGATTCTCTGAATATGATAGAAGATAATTGCTGCTTATTATTGGAAGTTAAAATTTGGAATGTAGTTGCAGATATTATGCAATTATTACCTGTAGTAAACTTACATTAATTCTGCAAATTTAGGGTTCAGGAATGTAAATCATGCCCTTCATTTAATATTTTAGTCCTAGAAATGGATGTGTTAGGGTGAACTTGATCAATGTTATACATTCCAGAGAATTCTTGTACAGTATTGAACACCAGAGACAGAATGGAAGAGGCAGGGATTGTGTAGTACCTTTGTTCTGAATCACTTATAAAAGTCATAGAATGAATAGCCGCTCTGTAACTTACCTTGGAATTCTTAAAAACTTGCATGCTATCAAAACCATTCTTTATATCCTATCCATCCTGGGCACAGTGGCTCAGGCCTGCAATCCCAGTGCTCTGGGAGGTAGAGGACAGAGGATTACTTGAGCCCAAGAGTTCGAGACCAGCCTGGGCAGCACAGTGAGACAATGCCTCTACAAAAAATTTAGAAATAAGCCAGGCATGGTGGCACATGCCTGCAGTCCCCACTACTGTTGGGAGGATCACTTGAGCCCAGGAGGTTGAGCCTGCAGTGAACCATGAAGCACCACTGCACTCTAACATGGGTGACAGAGAAATAATAGCCTGTCTCAAAAAAAACAAAAAAACAAAAAACAAAAAGAAAAAACAACTTAGGTTCTATTTGGGAATAATCCAATACAAAAGAGCTGTTTGGTGTTCTAGGAATCTATAACATTGAAGGATGTAGCTGTGAACTTTTCAAGAGGAGAGTGGAAGAAGCTGGAGCCTTTTCAAAAGGAGCTATATAAGGAAGTGCTGCTGGAAAACTTCAGGAACCTACAATTTCTGGGTAAAGACACCTTTTCTTCATTACCTAGTGTTTAACCTTGGGTCTCTTTTTGTCCCTTTTTATTGAAAGGTAAGTGCTATGTGAAGTACTTTGTTTTGGCTGGGGACCCAGGGACTGATAGGACTAATCCAAAAAACCAGTTCTGAAAATGTGCTTTCCTGCAGTGTATCTTCTAGAAAAGGTCTTTGCTTCATTGAATTGGAAATGTGAAGCATCATTTTGATTTCATCAGTGGAATACCTTTTCCCATTTTTGTCACAAGTTCCAGTATTTATGTCTGTATATTTTGGTAGCATTTTTTATCTTCCCTGGAGAACCAGAGGCTATATATGAATGCTGGGATATCTTTATTCTATGCAAAACAGCAATTTTCTGTTCTTTTCTCTATGAGCAGACTTTCCAGTTTCAAAATTAGAGTTGATTTCCCAGCTAAAGTGGGTTGAATTGCCATGGCTGCTGAAAGAAGTCTCAGAAGGCTCCCGACCAGGTGAGATGGTGAAAAATACACAACGAAATGAAAACAGTTGTTTAGCAAGTCTGCTGAGAAGACTTTTTGAAATGTTGGGCTGCCTAGATACTAAAATACGAAGATGATTAGAATAGAGCCCTTGCCTTCCTGAAATGTTCATTTTAATGGGGAAGACTTGGTTTGGGTCCTCTGAATAGATGCCAGGACATGATTAGCCACGTAAGATCTTTACTGGAGAAAGATTGAGTGAAGGAAAATGAGGAGGGAACTAGAAGAAGCCGGGAGAGCTAACCGAGCATAATGCTGGTCTAACCTGTGAATGAGAACAGGAAGTAGGGCAGATTGGGTAGGAAAAGTCTTAGACTAAAGTGTCGTTCTATCTTTTTTTATTTTTATTTTTATTTTTTTGAGTCAGAGTCTCACACTGTCTCCCGAGCTAGAGTGCAATAGCACTATCTCAGCTCACTGCAACCTCCGCCTCCCGGGTTCAAGTGATACTCCTGCCTCAGCCTCCCGAGTAGCTGGGATTACAGGTGCCCACCAACAAGCCCAGCTAATTTTTTGTATTTTTAGTAGAGATGGGGTTTCACCATGTTGGCCAGGCTGGTCTCGAACTCCTGACCTTTTGATTCGCCTGCCTCGGCCTCCCAAAGTGCTGAGATTACAGGCATGAGCCAACGCGCCCGGCTGAAGTGCAGTTCTAAAAAAGTTTAGACAAGGCCAAACAGGAGTCCTTACCATAGTTACCTATCAGAGGAGTCCTGTGTCTCAAAGAAATGGGCCTGTGTAAGTATCCCTGTACTCCGTCATTGACCGGGAGCTGCTTGTGGCAACTGGTGTGGATGCAGTGTTGAATTCATAGAGCAGCAGTAGAGGTTGTCAGGTAATATCTCCACAGGAGGAGTTGTGAGTGGTGCATATTTATGGACACTAGAGAACATATCGAAACAAGGGTGTTAACACTGTGATGCATACCATATCAAGCACGTGTATAAGGAGCTGTGGGAATATGTAGGAGCAAGGTTTTAATTCGCATTTGAGTTGAATCTTGAAGGATAAGTAGGAATTCACCCAGTGGACAGCATGTATAGTAATTACATTTTTGTTAAAGGGAATAACACATGCCTGAATACATAGAATATATGGATTTTTAATATCTGGAAAACATTCATGTTAGCACTGGTTATCTTTGAAGAATTAGGTTTTGTTTTGTTTTGTTTTCTTGAGATGGAGTCTTGCTCTGTCATCAGGCTGGAGTGCAGTGGCACAGTCTCGGCTCACTGCAACCTCCACCTCCCACGTTCAAGTGATTCTTTTGCCTTAGCCTGCCACGTATCTGGGACTACAGGTGCGTGCCACCATGCCCAGCTAATTTTTTTGTATTTTTAGTAGAGGCAGGGTTTTACCATGTTGGCCAGGATGGTCTTGATCTCCTGACCTCGTAATCCAACTACCTCGGCCTCCCAGAGTGCTGGGATTATAGGTGTGAGCCACCGTGCCTGGCCAGGGTTAGGTTTCTTTATACTTACCTGTATCTTACAATTTATATATATATATATATATATATATATTTTTTTTTTTTTTGAGACAGAGTTACCCAGGCTGGAGTGCAGTGGTGCAATCTTGGCTCACTGCAACCTCTGCCTCCTGAGTTCAAGCAATTCTCCTGCCTCAGCCTCCCAAGTAGCTGGGACTATAGGCACATGCCACCATGCTCAGCTAATTTTTTTTGTATTTTGTTTTAGTAGAGATGGCATTTCCGCATGGAAAGGAGGTGGATCACTCCTGATCTCAAGTGATCCAACCGCCTTGGCCTTCCAAAGTACTGGGATTACAGGCGGGAGCCACCACGCCTGGCCACGATTTATATATATTAAATTTACATTAAAAAAATAGACCGAGCACAGTGGCTCCTGCCTGTAATCCCAGCACTTTGGGAGGCCAAGGCAGGCGGATCATAAGGTCAGGAGATCAAGACCATCCTGGCTAACACGGTGAAACCCCGTCTCTACTAAAAATACAAAAAAAAAAAAAAAATTAGCTGGGCATGGTGGCGGGTGCCTATAATCCCAGCTACTTGGGAGGCTGAGGCAGGAGAATTGCTTGAACCTGGGAAGCAGAGCTTGCACTGAGCCAAGATTGCGCCACAGCACTCCAGCCTGGGCGACAGAGCGAGACCCCGTCTCAAAAAAAAAAAATGAAAATAAAAATAAGTTATTACATGTAGCGATACCTTGGTTTATCTTAAAGAAAGAAGCAATAATCCATCTTGCTGTATTCCATCTTCTCAAACATTTATTGTAGTCAACTTATTGGCTGCTTCCAGTATACAATTGACCCTTGAACAACATGAGGATTAGGGGCACTGACCCCCTCTGCCCATACAGTTGAAAATCCATGTATAACCATTAACTCTCCAAAAACTTAACTACTAATAGCCTACTGTTGACCTGAAGCCTTATTGATAAACAGAATTACATATGTTTGTTATATACTATATTCTAGTAAGCCAGAGAAAAATGCTATTAAGGCAAAAAGAGAAAATACATTTACAGCACTGTACCGTGTGTACAGATCACTAAGTTTATGTTGTCTGTCTGAAATGGCAGACAATTATAGCTGCAGACCTCAGTCTATGGTGCATATCAAGCAGTTCAGCTTTTTCTTGAAGTATCATGACTATTCTGTGCTTGTTGGCAGCACTTCCAGTGCTACTAGCAGCACTTTGGGTCCCATGATGTTATTCAAGTTTTACAGTATTGCACTAAAGACAATGAAAAATAGGAGAGAACTGCAAGAGATCCATTTTTACTGTGATAGGCAATTTCCTGGAGACATAAACAGCTTACATGGAGATGATTAGCACGATATGGCTTTTGTTTTTTTTTTTTTGGAGACAGAGTCTCACTCTGTCACCCAGGCTGGAGTGCAGTGGTGTGATGTCAGCTCACTGCAGCCTCCACCTCCTGGGTTCCAGCGATTCTCCTGCCTCAGCCTACCGAGTAGCTGTGATTACAGGTATGCACCACCACACCCAGCTAAATTTTGTGTTTTTGGTAGAGACAGAGTTTAACCA
This sequence comes from Piliocolobus tephrosceles, assembly GCF_002776525.5. Taxonomy (NCBI): domain Eukaryota; kingdom Metazoa; phylum Chordata; class Mammalia; order Primates; family Cercopithecidae; genus Piliocolobus; species Piliocolobus tephrosceles. The sequence continues at coordinate 27,424,514 of NC_045447.1, read as the reverse complement.
CGTTGGTCTCAAGCTACTGTCCTCAAGTGATCTGCCTTCCTTGGCTTCCCAAAGTGTTGGAATTGCAGGCGTGAGCCACTGCACCTGGCCTACCTGGCATTTTAAGTGGATACTTAGGGCAGACATTTGAGCTCATTGCAGTACCAACAAGAGGTGCCTATGAAATTATTACAGTGTATAGTATGTACTATCGTTCGTTTTATGCAGTTACTATTATTATTATTATTTTGAGACATCAGGCTCAAATTTTTTTTTTGAGTCACCCAGGCTAGGGTGCAGTGGCATGATCACGGCTCACTATAGCCTCTACCTCCTGGGTTCAAGCAATCCTCTCACCTCAGCTTCTTGAGTAGCTGGTACTACAGGCACATGCCACCATATTCAGCTAATGTTTGTATTTTCTGTAGAGACAGAGTTTCGTCATGTTGCTCAGGCTGGTCTCCAACTCCTGAGCTGAAACAAACTGCCTATCTTGGCCTCCCAAAGTGGTGGGGATTATGGGGGTGAGCTACTGTGCCTGGCCCAGTTATTATTTAATACTGTATCTTTACATTTGCTTACATTTCTCTAGACTGTGAATGACACCAAGTATGGCCTGTAAGTGTGTGTGTACGTTTTGATAAATTTTAACTTTATAATTTGTGTACATTTTATAGCAATAAATGACAAAATAGACTAGTATCTATCTATATATCTTAAAAATTCATGACTTTTTTTTTTTTGACATGTCTAGGCTACACAGTTTGTCTGCAAGTTTTTTCCAATTGTCACAGATCTCCAAAAATTTTTCTAACGTGTTTATTGAAAAAAATCCACAGGCTGGGCATGGTGACTCCCACCTGTAATCTCAACACTTTGGGAGGCCAAAACGGGAAGACCACCTGAAGCCAGGAGTTTGGGACCAGCCTGGGCAGCATAGTGAGACCCTGTTTCTACAAAAAATTTAAAAACCAGCCAGGCGCAGTGGTGTGCGCCAAGGTAGGAGGATTGCTTGAGCCCAGGAGTTAGAGGTTGCAGTGAGCTACAATCATGCCACTGTACTCCGGCCTGGATGACAGATCAAGACCCCATCTCTTAGAAAAACAAAAATCCACCTGTAAATGGACACTTGCAGTTCAAATTTATGTTGTTCAAGTGTCAACTGTGATTACATATATAAAGGACAATAGTTGTTTTATCACATTTAAGTAGCATTTTGGAGGGGAATTTATTTATTTATTTATTTATTTATTTATTATTTTTTTTTGAGACGGAGTCTAGCTCTGTCACCCGGGCTGGAGTGCAGTGGCCGATCTCAGCTCACTGCAAGCTCCGCCTCCCGGGTTTAGGCCATTCTCCTGCCTCAGCCTCTGGAGTAGCTGGGACTACAGGCGCCCACCACCTCGCCCGGCTAGTTTTTTTGTATTTTTAGTAGAGACGGGGTTTCACCATGTTAGCCAGGATGGTCTCGATCTCCTGACCTCGTGATCCGCCCGTCTCGGCCTCCCAAAGTGCTGGGATTACAGGCTTGAGCCACCGCGCCCGGCCTTGGAGGGGAATTTAAAAAATGGATTCTGAAAGTGTTATGAGTAGTTCTAGCACACTGGTATAAATATATGTTCCTTCCCCAGTTATCTTACATCAAACAAAAAAGCCTCATGTTGATATACAGCTTGTTTTAAAAGTTATTTACGACATACTGGAGAAGAAAGTTTTTGACAGATACAGCAGTCAATGGCCATAATTTATTTAAAAAAAAAAAAAAAAAACCTCAGCCAGGTGTCGTGGCTCACCTATAATCCCAGCACTTTGGGAGGCCAAGGCAGGTGGATCACCTGAGGTCAGGAGTTCAAGACCAGCTTGGCCAATATGGTAAAACCCCGTCTCTACTAAAAAATGCAAAAATTAGCCAGGTGTGGTGGTGGGCAGCTGTAGTCTCAGCTACTCGGGAGGCTGAGACAGGAGGATTGCTCGAACCCAGGAGGTGGAGGTTGCAGTGAGCAGAGATTGCTGGGGTGAGAGAGTGAGACTCCATTTCAGAAAAAAAAACCTCATTCAAATCAATAAGGAACACTAAGTCTGTTAGGAAAATGGACTAACTTGAATGGATCACCAACAAAATTTAAAATTTAAATAGCTCATGAACATGAAACAATTGTTCAAACTCACTGTTTAGCAATGCAGTGCACATTTAAAGCAATAGTACTATTTATTATGAATTAAATTTGCAAAGATTTAAAGAATATTTGATCAGAGATAGTATTCAGGGGCTTCTGCTCATGTGTCATGTAAAGCAGTATAACCTAGTTTCTACCCTTTGGTTTAGTAATTCTGCCTTCATGACTCTGTTTTTCAGGAAGTATTATTTGATAAAGGTTCAATAAGAGAATGAGACTAGGTATGGTGGCTCACGCCTGTAATCCCAGCACTTCGGGAGGCCGAGGCGGGTGGATCACCTGAGGTCAGGAATTCAAGACCAGCCTGACCAACATGGAGAAACCTCATCTCTACTAAAAATACAAAATTAGCTGGGCGTGGTAGTACATGCCTGTGCTCCTAGCTACTCGGGAGGCTGAGGCAGGAGAATGGCTTGAACCCGGGAGGCAGAGATTGCAGTGAGCCAAGATTGCACATTGCATCCAGCCTGGGCAACAAGAGCAAAACTCCATCTCAAAAAAAAAGAAAGAGAATGAACAATTATATCTATATGATGATTATCATGTCACTGATTAAAATTATCTTTATTAAGAATTAACGAGTTGGGTGCAGTGGCTCATACCTGTAATCCCAGCACTTTGGGAGGCCATGGTGGGAGAATCATTTGAGGCCAGCTGTTCAAGACCAGCCTGATCAGCACAGGGAGACCCCATCTCTACAGATAATTTTTAAAAATTAGCCAGATGTGGTGGCACCTGCCTGTGGTTCCACCTACTTGGAAGGCTGAGATGGGAGGATTGCTTGAGCTGGGGAAGTTGAGGCTGCAGTGAGCAGTGATCATGCCACTGCTCTCCAGCCTAGGCAATAGAGTAAGACCCTGTCTCTAAAAATAAAAAAAAAAAAATTTTTAAAGAAAAATTAGCAGTAAAATGGGAAATAATCATAAATGAAAAGAGTAACAATACAAAGTGAAAAGAATAACAATACAAATTATACAGTTTTTCTGTTTTAAACTATATAGAAACATCAAAGGAAATATACGGAATTGTGTATTAACCATTAGTTAACTTCTAGGTAATATGATTTTGAGTAACTTTGTATTTTTTTTTTTTTTTTTTTTTGAGACAGAGTCTTGCTCTGTCGCCCAGGCTGGAGTGCAGTGTACGGATCTCAGCTCACTGCAAGCTCCGCCTCCCGGGTTTACGCCATTCTCCTGCCTCAGCCTCGCCAGTAGCTGGGACTACAGGCGCCCGCCACCTCGCCCGGCTAGTTTTTTGTGTTTTTTTAGTAGAGACGGGGTTTCACCGCGTTAGTCAGGATGGTCTCGATCTCCTGATCTCGTGATCCACCCGTCTCGGCCTCCCAAAGTGCTGGGATTACAGGCTTGAGCCACCGCGCCCAGCCATAACTTTGTATTTTATAATTATCTGTTGAAAAAATAGTTTCATAAAAGTGACAATGTGACCTTGTGGCAAAAAGCCAGGATGTAGTTAATTAGTGAATTCAAAATTCTGAGATAGCATAATCAGTGAGTATGGTATTGGAGAAAGCTCTGGAGATTGTTGCAGTTGAACCCTAGGCCCTGTCTGATTTATGTTTGTGACAGTGAGGGTGCTGTGGGAATGCATTCTAGGTAGTAGGAAGTTTACAGGTCAGAAGAATAGTACTGGAACTGCAACAGTGTAGGAGAGACTTAAAATGGATGCCTGATTAGTGTATATGTAAGGCTGATAGGGCCAACTTGTAATCTTTGAAAGTCTATATTGGTGGTGCTGCATATCTGTGATGTGTTTACTCTTTTCAACAAAGTAGTGTTATTTGTCTGCTTTGCGGAGAGGTGATATGATGTAGGGATCAAGAGCGTGGGCTTTGGTTTCAGATTAAGTTAAAAATCTGGCTCTATCACGTGACCTTGGGCAGACTACTTAATACTCTTATATTCCCAGTTGTCACATCCATAAAACTGGAATGGTAATAAAAGCTACTCCATAGTGTTGTTGTGAAGATTAAGTGCAGTATATTGTACTTACTTCTATTACATCGTGCTTGGTGCGGGACCTGGCATTTGGTAAATATTCAACAAATGTTTGTGCTATCATTGTTGGAAAGAGAAAAATTATGATATAGGGAGAATAGGTTTGAACCTTGTTTTTTTTTTTTTTTTCTTTTTTTGAGATGGAGCCTTGCTCTGTTGCCTAGGCTGGAGCATAGTGCCACAATCTTGGCTCCCTGCAACCTCCACCTCCTGGGTTCAAGCAATTCTCCTACCTCAGCCTCCCGAGTAGCTGGGACCACAGGCTCATGCCATCACACCTGGCTAATTTTTCGTATTTTTAGTAGAGATGGGGTTTCACCATGTTAGTCAGGATGGTCTTGATCTCCTGAACTCATTATCTGCCTGCCTCGGCCTCCAAAGTGCTGAGATTACAGGCGTGAGCCACCACGCCCGTCCTGAACCTCTTATAAAAATTCAAAATGAGAGTGAAAACTTGCATCTAACTGTAAAGCACAAACTTTTCATCTTTCTCAATATTTTTCTTAACCCATATGTTTACATTGTTTCCCTATATTGTCTTTTCCTTTTCTATTTTATAAAGGTCTTTTTGAGAACCATCAAAACTGTATTCCTTGTAGTTACTAATGTGTTCTTATTTCAGACCCAAATAAAACAGCTTCCTTTCTTGCAAACAGGAAATACTCTATTTCTTATTTCTTTTAGATGAATCGGCTTTAGATAAAATAATAGAAAGATGCCTCAGGGATGATGATTATGGCTTGATGGAAGAACTCCAGCAATATTGTGGCAGCTCAGAGGAGGATCACAGTAATCAGGGAAATTCAAAAGGAACAGTCACACAAAAAACTCTTGGGAGTGGCAATAGGGGTGAGGAATTTGACCCAGATAAAAGCCCCTTTGGACATAATTTCAAAGAAACTTCAGACTTAATTAAACATCTGAGAGTCTACTTGAGGAAGAAATCTCGGAGATACAATGAAAGCAAGAAACCCTTCAGTTTTCATTCAGACCTTGTTCTGAACCGCAAGGAGAAAACCACTGGAGAAAAGTCACGGAAATCTAATGACGGTGGGAAAGTCTTAAGTCACTCTTCAGCTCTTACTGAACATCAGAAACGTCAGAAGATTCATTTGGGGGATAGGTCCCAAAAGTGCAGTAAGTGTGGGATAATCTTTATTAGAAGATCAACTCTTTCTAGGAGAAAAACCCCTATGTGTGAGAAATGTCGGAAAGATTCATGTCAAGAAGCAGCCTTAAATAAAGATGAGGGAAATGAGACTGGAGAAAAAACTCATAAATGTAGTAAGTGTGGAAAAGCCTTTGGCTATAGCGCCTCACTCACCAAACATCGGAGAATTCACACTGGAGAAAAACCCTATATGTGTAATGAATGTGGAAAAGCTTTTAGTGATAGTTCATCGCTCACACCACATCATAGAACTCACAGTGGAGAGAAACCCTTCAAATGTGATGATTGCGGGAAAGGTTTCACCCTAAGTGCTCACCTCATTAAACATCAGAGAATTCATACTGGAGAAAAACCTTATAAATGTAAAGACTGTGGGAGACCCTTCAGTGACAGTTCATCTCTTATTCAACATCAGCGAATTCATACTGGAGAAAAACCCTATACATGTAACAATTGTGGAAAATCCTTCAGTCATAGCTCATCCCTTTCCAAACATCAGAGAATTCATACTGGAGAGAAACCCTATAAATGTGGCGAATGTGGAAAAGCCTTTAGACAGAATTCATGCCTTACCCGGCATCAGAGAATTCACACTGGAGAAAAACCGTATTTGTGTAATGATTGCGGAATGACTTTTAGCCATTTTACATCTGTGATTTATCATCAAAGACTTCATTCAGGAGAAAAACCCTACAAATGTAACCAATGTGAGAAAGCCTTCCCAACCCATTCACTGCTTAGTCGTCATCAGAGAATTCATACCGGTGTAAAACCTTATAAATGTAAAGAATGTGGGAAGTCCTTCAGTCAGAGTTCATCTCTTAATGAGCACCACCGAATTCATACAGGAGAGAAACCCTATGAATGTAACTATTGTGGTGCAACCTTTAGTCGAAGCTCTATCCTTGTAGAACACCTAAAAATTCATACCGGAAGGAGAGAATATGAATGTAACGAATGTGAGAAGACATTTAAAAGTAATTCAGGCCTCATTAGACATCGGGGATTTCATGCTGCAGAGTAATCCTGGAACTACATTAAGCTGGGGGGAATTTAATTCAAATTGTCAGTTACTGAAACCCTGGGATATAAACTTACAATATTGATCAGTAGCTGCAACTTTCATAAATTGGCAGTTAGGAAAAATATTCTTTTGCCCATTCATCCCTCTTCTTTTCAAGAATGGCAACAGCTGGTAAACAGTAATTAGTTGGTAAAGTCACTGGAAAGGGAAGAATGCAAAATGATTCTGAGGCCAAACGAATTGGAAAAACTCTTTTCTTCAGGGGATTGCCCTCTGATTTCTTGCACTACCATGTAGTGTGATGGAAAGAGAACTTGACTGCAGTCAGATAACTTGGATTCTGTCCCAGTTTGCCAACCAACTTGCTGTATACACCTTGGACGAGTCATTTGACCTTTTATTTTCTTTACCAGCAGAATGAAGGGATGGGACTAATGATTTTTGTCGTTTTTGGTTTTTTGATATTCCTGATAATCTCTGAAGCTGTGGACATAAGTTTTTTTTTTTTTTGTCATTACTTTCAAGTTTCTCTAGTGAAAAATACCACTATTCAGGATGCTGGACTTCTTTTTTTTTTTTTTTTTTTCCGTTTTTCTTTTTTGGGATGGTGTCTCACTATGTTGCCCATGCTGGTCTTGAACTCCTGGGCTCAAGTGATCCTTCCATCTCAGTTTCCTGAGTAGCTGACATTACGGGTACACTCCACCAAGCCTGCTTCCCGGGATGCTGGACTTCTAGCTTAGTGAGAATGCAATGTAGTTGTTGAAAACTTCATACAGGAATCCCTGAAATGCTGTAACTAGGAATGGGCCAGTGAAGCTCAAATGTCTTTTCCTTGAGGGAGTATTTTAATTGGCCAAGGGAGCTCTTTTTCTTTTGGCATTGGCCAAGGGGACTGAGAAGCCAGAGAGCTTGCACAGGAGCCATCTCAGCCGTGAGAGTAACAGTCCTAGGAAAATAGATGGGGGCTGAGGCGAAGGAAGTGTGCTGAAAACAGAGCTATTCTGGATGGATTTTGGTTTGCAAAAATTCTACTTTAAAACAATTTTGCCTGTAGCAAGTACATATTTTTGCAACTGGAGTGTAAGCATTCTGTATGGCAACAGTTAAAAGCTGTTCTAACAATTTGTCTGCTTGGGGTGTGCGTGTGTGTGTGTGTGTGTGTGTGTGTGTGTGTACATTGTTGCCGCTGTCTAAAATTAGGGCATTTCATACTAAAAACAATGCTTGTCTTAAAAAATTATAAGGGCTAACAACACTGGGCTTATATTTCTGTAAAGCGCTCAGCTGGTCCTGGGTAGCAGCTGCCACCTTTTGATAGGGAATCTACTTTCTGACTTAGCTAGTTCTCTCATGTATGTAACCTGACTTTCCCACTGTAGGAATGTTATGTTATAACCCCTACCATTTGGAGAATAGATACCCTAAAATCTAAAGAGACCCCATTGATAGCAAGTAAAGTTCAGGGAATGGATGTAGAATTGATACAGAAAAAATTTTCAGTTAAGTTTTCTTTCGTGAAATTAGACCTCAGAGGAATGGAATATACGGGTATTGGTGGATTATTCCTTATAAATTTCATTGGTGGAGTCTGAATAATAATTTCCAACTGAAAAAGGAACTTAAGGCCCTGAATGAGTGAGATTTTGGCTTCAGGTCATAGGGTTCTGGAGAAACCCCATTGACAATGGTCTAGAAATAAGTTCCTAAAGTTGAAATTGTAGGCAGCTCCTATAGAAAGAGAGCTAAACAAGAAAATTCTTGGTTTATGGAAGTAAAGCAATCCTTAATGTTGATCTTAGACTCAGGAACATTTACTGTGACTAATGTATGTAGGTGTGAAATGCTACCTCTGGGAGAAGGTTTTTGGTGCCTCCCCAACCCCAAGCCTGCAGTTCAAATATTGCCGTGTGATAAATGGTCTGCATAGTTATTGCTCAGCGGACCAACCAATCACATGCTAGCCATGAAAGGAATGTTTATAATGAGAATCATTCATGATGGTTTTAAGTTTTTGTCTGAAAAGACAAAACACTTGGTTTAAGTTCTGTTTTCTGAAAAATATAATTTGTAGAAAGAATTGAAGAAACATGTGAAAGACTTCAGAAGAGACTTGTTCCAGGATGATTACTCTTAGACTCCCTAACATTCATAACAATGTTTTATCCCAGTATCCATTGGGAATCTAGAGTGTAAACATTTTTTTAAACGAATTTACTGAGGTACAAATTACATATCATTAAAACCATATCAAGTGTGCAATTCAGTGAATTTTAGTAAATTTGCTGAGTTGTGTAACCATTACCATAATCCATTTTTTAGAACATCATCCCAGTAAGATCCCTTATTCCAGTTTACGGTTAATCTCCCTTCCAACTTCTAATCCCAGGCACCCACTACTCAGTCTACTTTGTGTCTCTAGAGTTGTCTTTTTCTGTACATTTTATGTTATATGTGATCTTTCCATGTTTTTTCATTAATGTGTTTTAAGTTCATCCATATTGTAACATACTAGTACTTTATTCCTTTTTATCATGAATAATATTACATTGTGTGGATCCTTTGTACATTCACTAGTTGAAGAACATTTGAGGTTTTTCCAGTTTTTGCCTGTTAGGAATAATACTGCTTTTTGGTATGCCAGTGTTTTGAACATTAGCGTACAAGCCTTTGTGTGGACATGTTTCATTTTTCTTAGGCAGATGCCTGAGGGGAGGCATTTACCATATGCTATGTCATATGGTAAATTTTTGTTTAACTTTGTTAGGAAACTGCCAAATTGTTTTCCAAAGTGACCGCATTACTTTACATTCTGACTAGTAACGTGTGAGGGTTCCCATTTCTCTACAATCTTGCCAGTCATTGTCTGTTTTTTAAAAATTATACCCATTCTAGTGTTTGAAATATTCCTTTGTGGTTTTAACTTTGATTTTCCAGATGATGAATAATGTCAAAGCATCTTTTATGTGCTCTTCAGCCATTCATGTATCTTAGTGAAGTGTTTTATTGCCAGATTTTTTGTCTATTTAAAAATGGAGTTGCTGATATTGTGTTGTAGTCCTTTTTATTGTGGATATAAGTCCTTTATCCAATATGAACTTTCTTCTTTTTTTTTTTTTTTTTTTTTTTTGAGACGGAGTCTCGCTCTGTCGCCCGGGCTGAAGTGCAGTGGCCAGATCTCAGCTCACTGCAAGCTCCGCCTCCCGGGTTTTACGCCGTTCTCCTGCCTCAGCCTCCCGAGTAGCTGGGACTACAGGCACCCGCCACCTCGCCCGGCTAGTTTTTTGTATTTTTCAGTAGAGACGGGGTTTCACCGTGTTAGCCAGGATGGTCTCGATCTCCTGACCTCGTGATCCGCCCGTCTCGGCCTCCCAAAGTGCTGGGATTACAGGCTTGAGCCACCGCGCCCGGCTATCCAATATGAACTTTCTAAATACCATGTACTAGCTACAGAGGGCAGCCTCAAACTCTGTTGGATAATAATTTATCAAAGTATTGATTTCAGTAGCTAAGTCTGTATAATTGCCTGCAGGACATTCACTCTGCCCATCACCCAAATATTTAAATTCACTTTTGGATTAAGTCACATTATCAAAAGGCTTTAAACGTCTTTTGATTCCTTATAGGATTGCTTTTATTAAGAGCACTGTGACACATTTTACTTTAAAATGAAGTCCTTGCTTTAAATAATGTTTCCTCTTAATGAGCTTGTGTAAATTTTTTTCATGTCACAAGATAAGGCAAGGTTTTTGCCAATAACTTAACTTTATTTATTTTAGAATTACTTTTTAATGTAGTAAAATATATATAGCGTAAAGTTAACCATTTAAACACTTTTTGGTTATACAACTCAGTAGCATTTAGATAGGTTCACATTATTTGTAGTCATCACCACTGTCTATCTCCAGAACTTTTTCATCATCCCAAACTGAAACTCTGTACTCCTTAAACAATAATGCCCCATTTTCTCCTCCTTAGGCTCCTGGTTAACCACTGTTCTACTTCCTATCTGTACAAATTTGTTCTAATTACTTGGCATGAATGGAATCATACAATATTTGCCCTTTTGTGTGTGGCTTATTCCACTTAGCATTATGTTTTCAAGGTTCTGCTGTGTCGTAGCACGTATCAGAATTTAATTCCTTTTTAAGGCTGAATGATATTCCATTTAATTCCTTTTTAAGGGTGAATAATATTCCATTGTACGTGTATACCACATTTTGTTTATCCTTTTATCTGCCAGTGGACATTTAAGTTGTTTCCACCATTTTGGCTATCAAGAATAACATTGCTATAATCAGTGGTGCTTTCTGTTCTTTTAAGTATACACCTAGAAATGGAGTTGCTTTATCTTATGATGACTCTATGTTTAACTTCCTGAGGAAATGAAACTACACTATTCTAAATTCCCACCAGCTATGTGCAAGGGTTTTTTCAATATCCCCGGCCTTGCTAACACTTATTTTCTATTTCTTTTTTATAACAAACATCCTAATGGGTTTGAAGTGGTATCTTATTCTAGTTTTGTTTTGCGATTCCCTAGTGATTAGTGATGTTGACTGTCTTTTTATGTGCTTATTGACCATTTGTATCTCTTTGGAGAAATGTTGATTGAAGTCCTTTGCCCATTTTTTTAATTGGTTTTGTTGCCGTTATTGTTTAGATGTAGAAGTGCTTTGTATATCCAGAATATATAAAGAACTTTTCAGGTAAATGATTTGCAAATACTTTCTTCCACTCTGTGTGAGTTGCCTTTTCATTCTATTCCTAATGCTCTTTGAAAAAAGGTTTTAATTTTGGTGAAGTTCGATTTTTCTATTTTTTCTTTCGTTCCCTATGCTTTTGTTGTCATGCCCGAGAAACCATTGCCAAATCCAATGTCATGAAGCTTTTCTCCTGTTCTAAGAGTTTTGTAGTTTCAGGTCTTATGTTTAAGTCTTTTAACCATTTTGATTTTTATGTATAGCGAAGGGCCCATCTTCCTTCTTTTGCATGCGAATATCCAGTTTTCCCAGCCCCATCTGTTGAAGAGACTATCCTTTCTGTATCATGCATTCTTTGCACTCTCGTCAAAGATCATTTGACCATACACATGCGTGTTTATTTCTGACTGTCTACTCTGTTCCTTTGGTCTGTATGTTTGTCTTTATGCCAGTACCATGCTATTTTGATTACTCCAGTAATGTTTTGTAATCAGGATTACACTATGTTTTCCTGTAGTATGTTTTTGAAATGAGGAAGTGTGAGGCCTCCAGCTTTGTTCTTTCCCAAATTGTTTTGGCTATTTGGGGGTCCTTAAGATTTCAAATGAATTTTAGGATGGTTGGTTGGTTTTTGTGGAAATTGGCATGGAGATTGGGCTTGCATTGAATTTGTAGATCGCTTTGGGTAATGTGGACATATTAATAATATCAAACATTACAGTCTGTAAACCCAAGGTGTCTTTCCGTGTATTTGTGCCATCTTTAATTTTTTCAGCAATGTGTTATAGTTGTCATTGTACAAGCCTTTTGCCTCCTTGGTCAAGTTTATTCTTGAGTATTTTATTGTTTTTGATGCTGTCGTAAATGGGTCTTTGTTAGTAAAGCATAACTGAGTTTTGAGTGTTGATTTTGTATCTTGCAACTTTGCTGAATTTATTAGTCATAACAGTTTCTTGTGAAATTTTTGGGATTTTTAAATGTAAGATTATGGCATCTGCAAATAGATAATTTTTCCTTCTTCCCAATTTGGATGGCTTTAACTTGCCAATTGCTCTGGCTAGGACTTCCATTACTGTGTTGAATAGAAGCAGCACTAGCAGGCATCTGTGCCATTTCCTGAGATGCTTTCAATTTTGTATCATTCCATATGATGTTAGCTGTGGTTTTTTTCATATTTGACCTTTATTATGTTAAGGTAATTTCCTTTTATTGATAAATTCTTGTTTGAAGGACAGTTTTGCTGGATATAGAATTCTCAGTTGACGGTTTTGTTTTGTTTTGTTTTTTCCTTTCTGCGCTATGAGTATAACAACACCACAGGCTTCTCTAGCTTCTAAGGTTTCTGATGAGCAATCAACAGTCTCACTGAGGATCCCTTTTATGTGATGATTTGCTTATCTTTTGCCACTTTTGAGAGTCTCCTTTTCTCTTTGGATTTCAACAGCTTGATTATAACTTGTCTTCGTGTCTCTGTGGGGTGAGGGTAGGAGTCAGTTGCAGTGCTTGTTACCATAGTTCAGAACCTGCACCACAAAGACCTTTCCAGTTCTGTAGAGTGGTTTATTGCTTTATTAGTGCAATAGAGAGTCTCTGGAGGTTCTCTGTGTGTGTGAGTATATGAATAAATATTTAATTTTGTTTTGCTCTTGTTTTGTTTTCACCTCAGAATAGTTTTATCAGATGTGGAATTTCTTGATCATTGGGGAGAAATATCTTATGATTCTGAAAAGCACACCGTCAAAATGCTTTTCATAAAATGTAGCACATTTTAGGGTTTCTCCCTGGTGTGGAAATGTTAGTGCCTATAGAGGTCTGAACTGAAAAAACTTCTCTCAAGCCAGAACACATGTGAGGTTCCTCTGCTGAGTGAATCCTTTGGTGCTCAGTAAGTTGCAACTTCCAATCAAAGTGTTTTTCACCCTGAGAAATTGGTGAGATACCTCTCTGGGAGTCTTTTTTATGAAGTCTGTTGTAGAGAGGTTCTTCCAGGTTGGAGTTCTTAGGTCTCTCTCCCTTGTAGATGATCAGAGCAGGTCTGATCATCTACAAGCTTTGCTAAACCTACCTGTAGCTCTTCTGGGGTGGTGGTGGTGGTGGTGGCGGCAGTGTTCCCCATTGATTTTCTAAATGTTTGTGGTTCTTTTGTAAAGTGGACCCTTGCCTTCTAAGTTAATGGTGAATGATACATATTCCCTTCATTTTTCTGCTTTGAAGCTTCAGTCTTCTTCATTTTCTCTTCTGATCTGTCAACACAGTCAGAACTTTCACTTAGCTCTTTGAGCATCTTTAAGGCAGTTGGTTTAAAGTCTGTCTAGCAAGTCAATGTTTGGTCTTCCTCGTGTCCATTTTTTGTTGGTTTATTTTGTGCCTTTGAATGGTCCATACTTTCTTGTTTCTTTGTATGCATTGTGATTGTTTTTGTTGACAGCTAGACATTTGAATCTTATAATATGGCAGCTCTGGAAATCAGATTATTCCTTTTCCCCCAGGGTTTTGTGTGTGTGTGTGTGTGTGTGTGTGTGTATGTGTGTGTGTGTATTGTGTGTTTTTTTGTTTTCATTTTTGTTTTATTGTCATAGACTGTCTCTGTGCTAGGGATCAGCCTGTGTTGAATGCCTAAAGTTTTCTCAGTTCTTTTCAGAGCCTGTGTTTTTCCCTGGGCAGGGGCAATGGCTTTCTAAATTCTCCTAGATACACAGTTTTTTGAATGTCCAGAAAAACAGGGGTCATCCCTTTTTTCTCCTGGAAGCCACTTTAGCCAGTTGGGGGTTGGGAGAATGGTAGCTTGCTTCTGTGTCTGCTCTTCCTCTGTGATCAGAAGTAGATATCTACAATCAGAACCCTGATATTTGGAGGAAGTGGCATTTATTGTCCACCCTGGCAGCAGCAAGCTGAACCAGAAATGCGGGATTGTGTCTCCACAGCTGCCTTCCATGGAGTGGGTGGGGGATGGGTAGCTGCTACTTCAGTGAAGGCTGAAATCCACCAATGTTAACTGCAATTTACCAGTCAGGATTTCCCCTAGAAGCTACAAGTGTTCAGATGGACTCAATGTGCTCCCAAAATAATCACTTTAGGAACTTTCTGCCGATGTAATTATCTAGGTGGAGAGGTGGATTCCTGGGCCACTCTCTCCATGTCTTTGATTTTTCCTACTTTCTTGAAGATTTCTTCAACTTTATCTTCCAGCTCTACTATTAAATGTTGTGAATGTTTTATCTCTGCTGTCATATTTTTATTTCCAAGTGCATTATGTGATTCTCTGTTCCTTTTTTCTAATTGGTTTTGTTTCATAGGTGAAGTATTTTTTCTCTGAGCATGTTAATTATAGTGTGTTTCTGTGTTATTCTGCTCCCTGCATTATCACTGTTTTCTTTGAGTTGTTTTTACCTGTTTTCTGTCTCTCACGTTGGAGGCTTTCCTGAAGCCTCTGGTGATCTTTGACTATTTATATTTAAGAGCAGGGCTCTACAAGCTGATTGGAAGGTGTTTTAGGTACTTCAGCACCATCCAGCAGTAATATAATGTGAGCCGCATATGTAATTTCAAATTTTGTAGTAGCCACTTTTAGAAAATAAAACAGGTAAAATTAAAAATGTATTTTACTTCACCCAGTATATCCATAATATTATTCCATCATGTAATCAATGTAAAAAATTATTGAGACGTTTTATATTATTTTTTGCACTATTTTTGAAATCTGGTATGTAATGTGTCACAGCACGTCTTAATCTACACACAAAATTTTCATTTGTAATACTTAACTCACATTTAGATTTATAAAACATAGAGTTGATAAGTAGATTCACATAGTTCTTCTAAACATATTTTGTTGTTCTAAATATGCTTGCTTCCAATAACTGAATCAAGTATCCAATTTTTTTTTTTTTTTTCTGAGATGGAGTCTCACTTTGTCGCCCAGGCTGGAGTGCAGTGGCGCGATCTCGGCTCACTGCAACCTCTGCCTCCTGGGTTCCAGCGATTCTCCTGCCTCAGCCTCCCCAGTAGCTGAGATTACAGGTGCATGCTGCCACGCCTGGCTAATTTTTTTATTTTAGTAGAGACGAGGTTTCACCGTGTTGCCCAGGCTGTTTTCCAACTCCTAAGTTCAGGCAGTCTGCCTGTCTCGGCCTCCCAAAGTGCCGGGATTACAGGTCTGAGCCACTGCACATAGCCCCAATTTTTTTTTATATTTGCATCCACATTAATAAAACTTATCTTTTATTAGAAAAATTCATTTAATATCTAGGCAAACGTATATCACTTTCAAAACTGTTTTTAAGCAAATTCAGTATCAATTCAGTTTATTAGCATCAAATTTGATGAGGCATTGTATAAATGGAAACAAAACAGTTTATCAGTACAACATACTGTTCTTCAGATTTTGCTTATTGCAGCCATTTATTACATTTAAAATTTTCTGCATATTGACTCATTTGAAAAATATGTGAGTTATTCTGTTTTATTTGTATTATGAAATGTTTCTATTGTAAATAAATTCTTTTACCTGTCTAGCCAGGTCACAAGTTTTTCCAATTTTAGGAGCTTCAAATTTAGCTTGTTCATATGCAGCGTGATATTAGGGAGAAAATGTGAATCACAGTGCTTTTTGTCTTTGATTGAATATTTGGTAAGCATTTCTTTTGTTTCAAGGAAATCTTGAATTGGATTTTCTAGTACAGGAAATCCTTATAAAATTCTTTTGTAAGTCATCCAAGTAACATTGGTAAGTAAATAAGATCATTGGTTACATTATCTTTTTTTTCCAGAAGTTTCATAAACTGTCAACATTCTATAGCTTTTGTGTGTATGTGCTGAAGAATTATAACACCTGTATCCATGACTCGTTTCTTGGAGTCTGCTTCAGGAAACTGAACACAAATATTTTCAATGTGTATCATGCAATAGAATAAAGCAATGAGGGAAAACTTACCCTCTTGCTTTAAAATTCCAACACGGATGGTCTTTTGACTTAACATAGCTGGAGTCCCATCCTTGTGATAGAAACTAACTTTTCTGTCTCTAACTGAAATTCTTTGACAGATGGAAGATTGTCAAAAATATCTGCCATGAGTTTGAGCCTTTAGGCAATGAATTCACTTTTCATTGCCTTTACATGAATCGACATTGTGAATTTGGAGGTTCTTTGAGACAGAATGTACCCAGAGTTTTCTTTGGACAGTGTCTTACATCAAACAGTTCATCTAAGGCTAAAGAAAAATACTTGAAATTTTTCCAATTTTGAATTAATTGGTCTTTATTAAAAATATATATATTCTATAAGCAAAAATATATTTTGTTCATGTATATCCAAGAGCAAAATTGTTTAATGGTTTCACTGAGATTTTCAATTTTTGTGAATGTCTTTAAGGTATTTTCCTCATAATTTTCTAAATATGATAAAGTGATAATTTCTTCATCTCTCCATCTAAGGTTCTTCTTTGTATATGCATGTGTCAGAAGCTATTTTACAGCTTGCCAGGTTTACAAACTCAGATCCTTTTAAAAGCTGTTTAAATTGTTTCGTTAGAAATTTAACTCAGTTCATATGACTAATTTTGTGTATTCTTTTTTGACCTAAACTCACTAAATGGTTGCTAAAAATTACATGTCTTAAATATTGTGTTAAGTATTATCTACTATATATCTTTAACACTTTTGAATACAACAGACAGCTTTTCCATTTTGCTCTGCTGCAGTAAATTGCAATTGCCATTCATCATTAAATGTGCACTATACTGTCTTCTAGTCATCTTTCTTGACTATGCCAGTTGTAGTACCAGCTTCTGTATCTGCACTGAATTCTGCCTCAGTAATATGCCTTTGTTTAAAATTTAAATATTTTTTCATATTTTTTAACCTAGAAAATAATTATAATGAAAATATTAAGTATCTCATTTTAGGATTCCGATTTACATAGGTATCACTGTAACTTCTGCTGTTTGCATAGGTATACTCTATCTTGTGCTATCTGCATAAAATATCCAAGTAAACACATTGTGATATTACATCTGTGCATAGAAAAAAGAATCTGAACTCAATCTATTAATACTGTCTAGATTGGTGACGTGTTTACATGTAACACTAGTGATAATGCACGTTCCTGTACAAGCATTATAGTACAACAGTGTCCTATGCGATGCAGTGGTTAAAGTGAATTGTAGTTCTATCAAAATAAAGATACATTTAGTGGAAACGTATTTGACTCTGCATCTGTTTTTAAAATTGTGAAATATGGCACTGTGTGCATTTCCATTTCTCACTCGCCTCAAGTGACTACCATATTGAGTTGCAGTAAGCAGTCCTAGCCTCAGAGAACCCAACAAATCGGAGTAGCTTAACTGAATCAAAGTTTATTCCCCAGGGGTCTTTCCAGTGTTTTGTTGCTTTCCCATAGTTTGTAGC
Source organism: Piliocolobus tephrosceles (assembly GCF_002776525.5). Classification (NCBI taxonomy): domain Eukaryota; kingdom Metazoa; phylum Chordata; class Mammalia; order Primates; family Cercopithecidae; genus Piliocolobus; species Piliocolobus tephrosceles. The sequence goes on along the minus strand of NC_045447.1, from coordinate 27,407,040 downwards.
CATGCTGTGTGGAGCACGTGATTTCCAACGTCCTGGAGGCAGGGAAAGGAAAAACTGGAGTATTGTGAATTGTTTTTAAGCACTAGCCTAGAAACAGCTGAGAACCACGGGTTTCAAACTAGGTGCCAAGGTTTCCCATGCCACTGTAGAGATCTCACACGGGCTTCCCAAGATATTTTAAAATCGTGAGATTATCACAACTACAACTATTGACATCACAAACTACTACCATTATGTTATTTGGAACTAACTACTTAGCAAATGGAATTGGTAGTTAACAGGTTTTTTGTTTGTTTGCCTGGGAGCATTGTGGAAAGATGGCCCTGGTACTACGGACACTGTAACTAAGAAAGTTTGTGAACCTCTGTCTTAGAAGTCACTTCTACTCTTCTGTTGCCCAGAGATCAGTCATATAACCCTAACCTAACTTAAAGAGAGACATGAAATACGACTTTCCCCTCGTTGTGGTGAGCACATAGATTATTTCTACCACAGTCTTTTCTTTTGGTCACCAATCTCTTCCCGCACGTAATGCATACAGTATCCCCCTTATCTATGGGGGATATGGTCCAAGACCCCGAGTGGATGTCTGCAACCTCAGATAGTACCAAACCCTGTATGTTGTATGTTTTGTCAGTCTGATAACCGAGAAGGCTACTAAGTGACTAACAGGCAGGTAGTGTAGATGACATGGATATGCTGGACAAAGGGATAATTTGTGCCCTAGGAGGCACGGAGCAGGATGGCAAGAGGTTTCATCAAGCTACTCAGAACACACAATTTAAAACTTATGAATTGTTTATATCTGGAATTTTCTATTTAATATTTTGGGGCCAAGATTGATTGAGGGTAACTGAAACCACGGAAAGTGAAACTTTAATTTTACCCAAGGGAGACAATCTGAAGTCTAATCTGCTCAGGGTTTACAACTAACGTCCAGGGTCTTTGAGTTAGAAACTTTGAGTGTCACCTACTTTTTGCCTTTGGGACCCTAAATATCAGTGCCTGTTAATTTTTCTTTGAGAGGTATAATTTCTCTAGAGGCTGCTCTTATAATTTCCCCAGAGAAGGATGTCCCAGTCAGCATGGGGGATATAAGCCTGGCTACCATTACTGTGGAGCAGGCAGAGGCATGCTGCATGGTGGGATAGGAGTTGGAGTTCATCCGCTTTTATTCAGACTTCCACTTAGTATCCTGTTTTTAGTCTTCTATCTTATTTCTATCCTCCTCCAGGCCCAGGGTACCCAAGTTAATAGCCTATCAAGTTCTATTTGGTAAAAGATAATGTCTCTCATTTCCTGTGGAATTGTGATGAATTGATAATCACCTGGCAAAATAAGCTCAAACTGGCAACTTGACTGGCAACTTGAGCTCAAACTGTTCTATGCACATTTTCAAACTCTTTTTAGCCTCTGATTTCCTCCCTACTTCCAGAAAACCTGATGCCTCCACCTCCTAAATCTTTCCAGATGCCATTAGTACCCCATCAGAAGGCAGTTGTGCTATATTCTACTGTGCTCTGTTAATGAAATTTTTCCTCTAAACAATATGTGTGTTCTGTTCTCACACTGCTATAAAGAACTACCTGAGACTGGGTAATTTATGAAGAAAAGAGGCTTAATTGACTCTCAGTTCTGAAGGCTATATAGGAAACATGGCTGGGAGGCCTCAGGAAATTATGGCAGAAGGGCAAAGGGGAAGCAAGCACATCTTCACATGGCGGCAGGGGAGAGCAAAAAGGGGGAAGTACTACACACTTTTAAACAGCCAGATCTCATGAGAACTCACTATCATGAGAACAACAGGAGGGAAATCTGCCACCATAATCCCATCACCTCCCACCAGGTCCCTCTCCCAACATTGTGGATTATAGTTCAACAGCAGATTTGGGTGGGGACACAGAGCCAAACTATATCATTCTACCCTGGCCCCTCCCAAATCTCATATACTTTCTCACATTTCAAAGCCAATCATGCCTTCCCAACAGTCCCTTAAAGTCTTAACTCATTCTAGCATTAACTCAAAAGTCCAAGTCCAAAGTCTCTTCTGATACAAGGCAAGTCCCTTCTGCCTATGAGCCTGTAAAATCACAAGTCAAAAACAAGTTCGTTACTTCCAAGATAGAACAGGGGTACAGACATTAGGTAAATTCTTCCATTCCAAGGGGGAGAGATTGACCAAGACAAGGGGGCTACAGGCCCCATGCAAGTCCAAAACCCAGCCGGGGCAGTCATTAAATCTTATAGTTCCATAATAATGTTTGACTCCATGTCTCACATCCAGGGCATGCTGATGCAAGGGGTAGGCTTCCAAGGTCTTGGGCACCTCCACCCCTGTTACTCTGCAGGGTACAGCTCTCGTGGCTGCTCTCAAGGGCTGTCGTTGAGTGCCTGTGACTTTTCCAGGTGCATGGTGCAAGTTGTTGGTGAATCTACCATTCTGGGGTATGTAGGATGGTGGCCATCTTCTCATGGCTCCACTTTGTCGGGGCTTCATCCCCTCATTATCTCTCTGCACTGCCCTAGTAGAGGTTTTCCACAAAGGCTGTGCTCCTGCAGCAGACTTCTGCCTGGACATCCAGGCATTTCCATACATTCTCTGAAATCTAGGCAGAGGCTCCCAGACCTCAACTCTTGTCTTCTGTGTACCTACAGGCCCAGCACCACATGGAAGTTGCCAAGGTTTAGGGCTTCTATCCTCTGAAGCAATGGTCCAAGCTATACCTTCGCCTGTGTTAGCCATGCCTGGAGCTGGAGCGGCCACAATGCATGGTTCCATGTCCTGATGCTGCACAGAGCAGTGCGGCCCTGGGCCTGGCCTGTGAAACCGTTTTTGTCTCCTAGGCCTCCAGGCTTTTGAAAGGGCTGCCGCAAAGATCTCTGAAATGCCCTGGAAGCATTTTCCCCATTGTCTTGGCTATTAACATTTGGCTCCTCATGCAAATTTCTGCAGTCTTCTTGAATTCCTCCCCAGAAAATGGGTTTTTCTTTTCTACCACATGGCCAGGCTGTAAATTTTCCAAACTTCTATGCTCTGCTTTCTTTTAAATATAAGTTCCAATTTCAGACCATCTCTTTCGAATGCATATGAGCATATGTGGTTAGAAGCAGCCAGGCCATGTCCCGAATACTTTGCTGCTTAGAAATTTCTTCTGCCATGTACCCTAAATCATCTCTCTCAAGTTCAAAGTTCTACAGACCCCTAAAGCAGAGCACAATGCCACCAGTCTCTGCTAAAACATAGTAAGTGAACTTTACTCCAGTTCCCAATAAGTTTCTCATCTCTATCTGAGACTTCCTTAGCATGGACTTTATATTACTATCAGCATTTTGTTAACCACCATTCAACAAGTCTTGAGGACATTCCAAACTTTCCCTCATCTTCTTGTCTCCTTCTGAACCCTCCAAATTGTTCCAACCTATGCCTATTACCCAGTTCCAAAGTTGCTTCTACATTTCCAGGTATCTTTATAGCAATGCCTCACCAATCTTCTATATTAGTCTGTTCCCACACCATTTTAAGGAACCACCTGACACTTGGTAATTTATAACTGAAAGAGGTTTAACTGACTTACAGTTCCACAGGCTGTACAGGAGGCATGGCTGGGGAGGCCTCAGGAAGCTTACAATCATGGCAGAAGAGTGAAGGGGAAGCAAGCACATCTTCACGTGGTAGAAGGAGACAGCACAAAAGGAGAAGTGCTACACACTTTTAAACAACCAGATCTCATGAGAAATCACTATCATGAGAACAGCAGGAGGGAAATCCACCACCATGATCCAATCACCTCCCACCAGGTCCCTCCCCAACGCTGGGGATTACAATTTAACATCAGATTTGGGTGGTGACACAGAGCCAAACCTTATCAGTGTCTTTATATATTATTGTTTAGGGTTAGATATGTCCCCCTTTTTTTTTTTTAACAGCTTTACTGAGATATAATTCAGATACCATACAATTCACCTCTTCAAAGTATACAATTCAATAGTTTTTAGTATAGTTGCAAAGCTGTACAATCATCACCACTAAGTAATTCAAGAACAATTTTTCACCACCCCAAAATAGAAACTTCATACCTATTAGCCATCACTAGCCTCCCTCCAGTCCCGGATAAGCACTAATCTACTTTCTATCTCTATAAATTTGCCTGTTCTGGACATTTCATGTAAATACAATATGTGGCCTTTTATGTCTGGCTTCTTTCACTTAGCTAACTGAACTTTTAATGAAGTAACTCATTGCCAGAAGAAAAATGTTTCATCCAGCATGTGGTAGTCTACAGTTCAGGGAATATTCTGACAATATTTTCAAGGTCTATTAACATCGTAGCAGGTATCAGTACTTAAGTCTTCTTGGCTTAGACTAGGATGGAATAATATTCTATTGTATGAGTAGATCACATTTTGTTCATTTGATGGACATATGCGTTGTTCCTTCTTTTGGCTGTTATGGATAATGGTGCTATGAACATTTACATAAACGTTTTTGTGTGGATGTATATTGTTGGTTCTCTTGGGTGTATACCTATGAGTGAAATTGCTGGTCCATATGGTAACTTTAGCTTAACATTTTGAGGAACTGCCAAACTGCTTTGCAAAGTGAGTGTACTATTTTACATTCCCATCAGTAATGTGTGAGTAAATCAGGTAAAAAAAAAGAAAAAAAAAACAATTTTTCACTTCTGCCATTAATCATTATTGTCTATCTTTTTTATGACAGCCACCTTGCTGGTGCCTATAGATTTGCCTTAAAATGGAGTTTGTATTCCAGTTTCTTATGCTCTTTGTCATTCTGGGTGATTTTCCAGAGAACAGGACAGAGTTTTTACCAGAAGTTGGTAATCCTATAGATCTTGTTTAACGTTTTAAATTTGGCTAATAATATGTTGTCAGTGGTGATATCCTTCCTGGTTCTTCATCTTGGAGCATTTATGGGATGTTGACTGTCACCTTACTATCAAGATTTCACTGAAAAAAAAGTTAAATACCTGGGACATGCACAAGTTAACAAAACATAGACTCAAAATGCCTGAAGCAATAGTCTATGACATGCTGGCAGAAATAATTTTTTTTTTTTTTTTCTGGCAGTGAATTGTATAATAAAAAGTTCAATTAGCTACCTGGCAGCAGTTCTAAAGTATGCTGTAAGCATCAGGCTAAAACATTGTGTGAAGTGTTTTAAATGACTTCATCTAGAATACTGTATTAAAAAGAGCACTGTTTTCTGGCTGGGCGCAGTGGCTCATGCCTATAATCCCAGCACTTTGGGAGGCAAAGGTGGGCGAATCATTTGCGGTCAGGAGTTCGAGACCAGCTTGGCCAACATGGTGAGACCTCGTCTCTACTAAAAATACAAAAACTAGCCAGACGTGGTGGTATACGCCTGTAATCCCAGCTACTCAGGAGGCTGAGGTAGGAGAATCACTTGAACCCAGGAGGCAGATGTTGCATTGACTCAAGATCATACCACTGCACTCTAGCCTGGGTGACAGAGTAAGACTTTGTCTCAAAAAAAAAAGCACTGTTTTCTTTAGTATTTTATTCCAAAAATTCATAAATTAATTGTGCATAGATTGAGAGTCAGGTGTACTTAAAAGCTTTCTAAAACTCCAACAGTAACTAATTAAAAAATGTAATATGAACAATCCTGTTAACATTAGTGGCAAAAGAAGAAAACAGAAAGATCAGTTTAACAAGTGAGTCTAGCTATGGAACTAAGTATCTATATATAGAAAACGTATTAGTCAATTCTCAGGCTGCTGATAAAGGCATACCTGAGATTGGGTAATTTATAAAGAAAAAGAGGTTGGCTGGGTGTGGTGGCTCATGCCTGTAATCCCAGCACTTTGGGAGGCTGAGGTGGGCAGATCACCTGAGGTCAGGAGTTAGAGATCAGCCTGACTAACCTGGTGAAACCCTGTCTCTACTAAAAATATAGTTAGCTGGGCATGGTGGTGCATGCCTGTAATCCGAGCTACTTGGGAGGCTGAGGCAGGAGAATCGCTTGAACCCAAGGGGCGGAGGTTGCAGTGAGCCGAGATCATGCCATTGCGATCCAGCCTGAGCAACAGGAGTGGAACTCGGCCTTAAGAAAAAAGAAAAACAGGTTTAATGGACTCACAGTTTCACAACACTGGAGAAGTCTCACAATCCTGGTGGAAGATGAAGGAGGAGCAAAGGCATGTCTTACATGGCAGCAAGCAAGAGAGAGTGTGCAGGGGAACTGCCCTTTATAAAACTATTGGATCTCATGAGAATTATTCACTATCACTAGAACAGCATGGGAAAACCCCACCCCCATGATTCAATTACCTTTCACCGGGTCCCTCTCATGACATGTGGGGATTATGGGAGCTACAATTCAAGATGAGATTTGGGTGGGGACACAAGCCAAACCATATCAATACATATTAAAGATGTATTTCACATCAATGAAGAAAAGATTGGTCATTGTTGGGAGTAAGTAAAGATGGGTACCTATCTTATTATTGGGACCAAAATAAATTCCAGAAAGAGATGTAGAAGGGAGTAGGAGGGCCATGAAGATCTGTGTATGTCTTGCCTCCTTTCAAGTTGGAAAAGCATATTACTGCCTGCTCGGAAGCCTTTCTCACAAAGTACCTAGTACCTTGTGGCTGTGGGTCCTCCAGACATTGACCTTACTTTGGCTGTTTATTGTACTTCTTTCTCCCTTGGACTAAGCCAGGAGTCCACAGCAGTTTGGTGGCAAGCAAGTGCCTGTCTTTTACAGGACACACACACACACACACACACACACACACACACACACATATGTAAATCATATATATATGTAAATCAACTTTATTGATTTACCTCAGAAGATACACACATTTTAAAAGTACCATGTTATGAGTTTTGACAAATATCTACCCTTACATAATTCCCATTCCAACAGAACACTGGGATCACCTCAGAAAATTCTCTCTTGCTCATTTGCAGTCAATTGCAATCCCACTCCCTGCTTCATCACAGATCTAACATAACAACTAAAGCTGTACCTGAGGCTGAGGCAGGAGAACTGCTTGAACCTGGGAGGCAGAGGAAAGATGTAGTAAGAAATCAACTAAATGAAGGCCCAGCACGACAGCTCACACCTGTAATCCCAGCACTTTGGGAGGCTGAGGCAGGCGAATCACCTGAGGTCAAGAGTTTGGGACCAGCTTGGCCAACATGGCAAAACCTGTCTCTACAAAAATACAAAACTTAGCACGTATAGTGGCAAGTGCCTGTAATCTTGGGAGGCTGAGGCAGGAGAATCACTTGAGTCCAGGAGGTGGAGGTTGCAGTTAGCCAAGATCGTGCCACCGCACTCCAGCCTGGACAATAGAGTGAGACTCCATCTCAAAAAGAAAAAAAAAAGAAAAAGAAAAGAAAACAAACAAACAAGAACTAAACCTGTAAAACGTATAGAATAAAATTTGTGAGAAAAATTTCATTACCTTGAGATAGGCAAGGATTCTTTTGTTGAGAAACAGAAAGCACTATCCATCAAATAAAGACAAATATTACCAAAACTAAAAATATATGCTATCGCCAGTCTCAGTGGCTCATGACTGTGGATCCCAATGCTTTGGAAGGCTGAGGCAGGAGGATGGCTTGAGCCTAGGAGTTCAAAACGAGCCTGGGCAACAGAGTGAGACCTTGTCTCAACTAGAAATAATAAAATTGACTGAGCATGGTGGTGTGCGCCTGTACTCCCAGCTACTTGGGAGGCTGACGTGGGAGGATCGCTTGACCCCAGGAGTTCAAGGTTGCAGTGAGTTGTGATGGCACCACTGCACTCCAGCCTTGGTGACAGAGTGAGACCTGTCTCAAATACATATGTATGTAAATGCATATGTATGTATATGTATATATGTGTGTGTGTGTGTATATATGTATGTAAGTACGCTCAACTTCCAGTTTCTGTTCAGCATGAAAGGTGCTTGGTCATTGTCACCCCACTCTAACAACAAGAAAAATGTCAAATTAACTGAAACATCAACAACTTTTTTTAGATCCAGCAGAGAACTGAGGGCACAAAGTGGGGAGACAGACAGGCAGATACAGAGAATTACAACTTACTGGAATAAAAACCCAAGAGCAAAATTCCACAGGAACCAGGCGGGCATGGTAGCTCACGCCTGTAATCCCAGCACTTTGGGAGGACGAGGCAGGCGGATCACCTGAGGTCAGGAGTTCAAGACCAGCCTAGCCAACATAATGAAACTCTGTCTCTACTAAAAATACAAAAATTAGCCAGGCATGGTGGCATATGCCTGTAATCCCAGCTACTCAGGAGGCTGAGGCAGGAGAATCGCTTGAACCCAGGAGGTGGAGGTTGCAGTGAGCTGAGATCGCACCATTGTACTCCAGCCTGGCGACCACGTCTCTACTAAAGAGATTGTCTCGATCTCTTGACCTTATGATCTGCTCGCCACAGCCTCCCAAAGTGCTGGAATTACAGGCGTGAGCCACTGCACCCGGCCTATTTATTTATTATTTTACATGGCATCTCACACTGTCATCCAGGCTGGAATGCAATGGCTCAATCTCGGCTCACTGCATCTCCCCCTCCCAGGTTCAAGTGATTCTCCTGCCTCAGCCTCCCAAGTAGCTGGGATTACAAGCACCTGACATCATGCCCAGTTAAATTTTGTATTTTTGTAGAGATGGGGTTTCACCATGTTGGCCAGGCTGGTCTTGAACTCCTGACCTCGGATGACCTTCCCACCTCAGATGACCTTCCCGCCTCGGCCTCCCAAAGTGCTGGAATTACAGTCGTGAGCCACTGCGGCCGGCCTGCACTTTTTATTAAGGCTTTCCCTCAAGAGAAACTATTTTACTAGAGCCTAACCAAGCTAGGAGAAGGGAAATACCCAATGGCAGCCTTCTTGGGTCTTCCTGTACCACATAAAGGTGGGGAGTGACAGAGAAGCCTTTGTAAAGGTCATCACACAGGGACATGGCCCACTGAAAGGCTGAGACCTTATCATAGAGAACACCTCCTCTGCCAACACTGCATCTATAGGGCTCCTGTACAACAGGGGAAACCACATCTACAGGGCTACTGAACAACAGAGGAAACACGACCAAACCCTCCAGAGGAAATTTTTACCCCTGACAACTACAGCTAGAACAAACCAGGAGCATTAGCCTTCTATCAGGTGCCATGCAAATTTGATTTGTCTCATTATTATTATTATTCTTTGGAGACAGAGTCTTGCTCTGTCTTTTGCAGATACAAGCAAGAACCCGCAGATATGGGCAAGAAGCCGTATCTGCAAAAAAATTAAAAATTAGCTAGGGGTGGTATGTGCCTGTAGTTTCATCTACTTGGGAGGCTGAGGCAGGAGGATCACTTGAGATCAGGAGTCCGAGGTTGCAGTGAGCTGTGATTGATACCTTGTCTCTAAAAAAAAAAAAGAAAAACAAAACAACAACAAAAACAATATTACTGATGAACACAAAAGAAGCCTTGAGGCCGGGTGCAGTGGCTCATGCCTGTAATTCTAGCACTTTGGGAAGCCTGGGCGGGCAGATCACAAGGTCAATAGATCGAGACCAGCCTGGCCAACATGGTGAAACCCCATCTCTACTTTAAAAATACAAAAATTAGCTGGGCCTGATGGTGCACGCCTTTAGTTCCAGCAACTTGGGAGGCTGTGGCAAGAGAATTGCTTGAACCCGGGAGGCAGAGGTTATAGCGAGCCGAGATTGCGCCACTGCACTCCAACCTGGGAGACAGCGCGAGACTCCATCTCAAAAAAAGGAAAAAAAGAAAAAAGAGGCCGGGCACTGTGGCTCGCACCTGTAATCCAAGCACTTTGGGAAGCTGAGGTGGGTGGATCATGAGGTCAGGAAATCAAGACCATCCTGGCTAATGGGGTGAAACCACATCTCTACTAAAAATCAAAAAATTAGCCGGGCATGGTGGCACACACCTGTAATCCCAGCTGCCTGGGAGGCTGAGGCGGGAGAATTGCTTGAACCCAGGAGGCAGAAGTTGTAGTGAGCTGAGATGGCACCACTGCACTGCAGCCTGGGTGACAGAGCAAGACTCTGTCTCCAATAAAAAAAAGACGAACATATGGAAAGGTACCGTGCTCTTGGACAGGAAGATTCAATATCTTTTTATTGTATGAGTGTATTTTCTTGGAGACAGAGGCTCCTCTGTCTCTCAGGCTGGAGTGCAATGGCATGATCTCAGCTCTCTGCAACCTCTGCCTCCCGGGTTCAAGTGATTCTCATGCCGAGTGGCTGGGATTACAGGCTTGTGCCACCATGCCCTGCTAATTTTTGTATTTTAGTAGAGATGGGGTTTCACTGTGTTGGACAGGCTGGTCTTGAACTCCTGGCCTCAAGTGATCTGCCCGCCTTGGCCTCCCAAAGTGCTGGAATTACAGGTGTGAGACACCACACCCAGCTGATTTGTCTCATTATTGATGACGTTAACCTTGACCACTTGATTAAGTGATGGTAGGCTTCTTCACTTTAAACTTCTCCTTTACTCTTGGTAATTAAAAAGTATTCTCTGGAGAAGTAATTTAAAACTATGAAAGTAGGGCTGGGAGTGGTGGCTTGTAATCACAGTGCTTTGGGAGGCCGAGGCAGGCGGATCACTAGGTCAGGAGTTCAAGGCCAACCTGGCCAACATAGTGAAACTCTGTCTCTACTAAAAATACCAAAATTAGCCAGGTGTGGTGATGCACCTCTGTAGTCCCAGCTATTCAGAAGGCTGAGGCAGGAGAATTGCTTGAAACCGGGAGGCAAAGTTTGCAGTGAGCCAAGATCGTACCATGGCACACCAGCCTGAGTGACAGAGAAAGACTCCATCTTGGAAAAAACAAAAACAAACTGTGGAAGCACTCCATTCCTCATCAAGCTTTCAGCGTATTCAGGTACAGTACAGACTGTATCTCAGTACAGACTCATGGTTTCCCTTTTTAATTCAATGGTATATAATCTGTAATTATCATTGTCTACATGGAGCTCAAATTTTCCATGATTTGTCTAGTGGGAGCCCTTTCAAACTGGTTGTGTTCTTTTGACATGACCTCATTATTCTTTGAGCACTTCTTTGATTTATGGTATAAGATGCTCCAGGCTGGGCATGGTGGCACATGCCTGTTGTCTCAGCCAACTGGGAGGTTGAGGCAGGAGGATCACTGTACCCTGGGAGTTTGAAGCCAGCCTGGACAACATAGCAAGACTCCTCTTAAGAAAAGAAAACTGAAAATGTTGCAAGTTCATCTTGTATCTTCCCTACCCCAGTCCCAGAACAAGCCATTTCTGGTTCCTTTTAGTAGAGAATAACATATAAAAGCCACAATCTAGAATTTAGGTATGCTCATTGCTATTGGAGTGTCACTACTTTCAGGCCCTCTTAGTGGGCAGAGTTTTATATATATACACACACACACACACACACACACACACTTTCATTTATATGTGTGTCTATGTACATATGATATATACACACACATCTATTTTTTTGTCTCATATACATTGAAATTCATGAGTTCATACCAATACCTTCAATTCCAATCTAACGCCACAAGGTTCTTCCCATGTTTGTAACTCCCTTCTCTGACAGTGAGAAACTCTGGCTTCCCTTATCTTTAATTTACTTGTTTGATCAAACCTTCTGTATGTAACCATCTTCTATCGCCACGACTACCCCCTCTCCTGCAGATGCTCCTCCATTCCTCTCAAGCTCTGACATCCTGCAGCTCCCAGCCCCTACTCTTGCCTCCCCATGTGGTTAGTCTTTCCTTGCCAAAGCTCTGTCCACTCATGCTGCGCCATGCTGCCAGGTAGAGGCTCCCCTCAGGTTCTGCCCTCCGTGCCAAGCTATCCAGGCATCAGCACCTCCTCAGCCTCCTTGGGATCCAGTCGCCTATACCAGGTCACTCACTCCCAAGTAATGCCTTCCTACTGCTGCTAGGGATCACATACTCCACATCAGGCCACCCCTTCACATGCACACCTTTCTTATTCTGGGCCCTTACACTCCATGCTGAGCTGCCCTCAGGAGCGATGCCCTCCATACTCTGTGTGGACTTTGGCTCCTCACACCAGGCAGCCCTGCGATTCCAATGCCCTTCTCACCCTGCTTGGATTCTGACACCCTCAATCAGGCCCTGCTGTCCCTCCCCTACCCACACTGATGACTTCACTGATCTTGGGCTCTGATACACCATCTGGGAAGCCCCGCTATGACTCGAGCCATGTTCATTTTGCTTAGGCTACAACTCCCCTCATCAGGCCACAACACACTGCCCAACCCCTCCTTCCTGCTCACCAGTGTCCACACACACACTCACACACACATATACAACACACACACATATATAACACATGCACACATACAACACACACACACACACACAGCGTTGGGCTATGACTCCCTGTGCCAAGCAGCCAGCCTCAGTGCATGACCTCTTTGTTCTGCTCTGGGCTGTAGAGGCTCTCCCACCCTAAACCCCAGCAGAGAGTCACCTTCTTGGCTCCATCTAATGTCTTTAGGATTGAATAGTTGGATAAGAAAAGAGGACATGGGCAGAGATTTTTTTCTGTTATCCCTGTCCTTCAGGCATTCCTCAGTTATCTTCCTTGAAGACAAACCATATTAGAAGTTTATTACATCTTTCCAGAGTTTTTGTACAGATACTCTTTTCTCCATTGTTTCATTGTACTACAATTTATCTAACCCCTTATCTCTATGATGGCAGAATTGATCAATAGAATTGACATCTTCCTGACTGATACTGAATCTTCTGGCCGGGCGCGGTGGCTCATGCCTCCCAAAGTGCCTCATCCCAGCACTTCGGGAGGCCGAGGTGGGTGGATCACCTGAGGTCAGGACGTTGAGATCAGCCTGGCCAACATGGCGAAATCCCATCACTACTAAAAATACAAAAATTAGGCTGGGCGCAGTGGCTCATGCCTGCAGTCCCAGCATTTTGGGAGGCCGAGGCAAGTGGGTCACGAAGTCAGGAGATCAAGACCATCCTGGCTAACACGGTGAAACCCCGTCTCTACTAAAAATACAAAAAATTAGCTGGCCATGGTGGCGGGTGCCTGTAGTCCCGTGTACTCTGGAGGCTGAGGCAGGAGAATGGCTTGAACCTGGGAGGCGGAGGTTGCAGTGAGCTGAGATCGGGCCACTGCACTCCAGCCTGGGTGACAGAGCGAGATTTCATCTCAAAAAATAAAAAAAATAAAAAATAAAAAAATTAGCCGGGCGTGATGGCAGGTGCCTGTAATCCCAGCTACTTGGGAGGCTGAGGCAGGAGAATCACTTGAACCCAGGAGGCAGAGGTGGCAGTGAGCAGAGATTGTGCCACTGCACTTCAGCCTGGGAGACAGAGAGAGAGACCGTCTTAAAAAAAAAAAAAAAGGACCGTGTGCAGTGGCTAACACCTGTAATCCAAGCACTTTGGGAAGCTGAGGTGGGCAGATCACAAGGTCAAGAGTTCGAGACCAGCCTGACCAACATGGTGAAACCCCGTCTCTACTAAAAATACAAAAAATTAGCCAGGCGTGGTGGCTCATGCCTGTAATCCCAGCTACGCAGGAGGCTGAGGCAGGAGAATCGCTTGAACCTGGGTGGCAGAGGTTGCAGTGAGTGGAGATCGCACCACTGCAATCCAGCCTGGGTGACAGAGTGAGACTCCATCTCAAAAAAAAATTTAAAAAAAAGATATTGACTCTTCCTGTCCAAGAGCATGGTACCTTTTATGTTCAAGTCTTCTTTCATGTTCATCAATAGTGTTGCTTTCGTTGTTTCGTTTTTAGTTTTCTTTGGACACAGGGTCTTACACTGCTGCCCACACTGGAGTGCAGCAGTATAGTCACAGCTCACTGCAACCTCAGACTCCTGGTCTCAAGTGATGCTCCTGCCTCAGCCTCCCAAGTAGCTGGGACTAGAGGCACACACCACCACGCCCAGCTAATTTTAAAATTTTTTGCAGATATGGGGTCTGGTTCAGTCTGGTCTCAAATTCCTGAACTCAAATGATCTTCTCACCTTGGCCTCCCAAACAGCTGAGATTACAGGTATGAGCCACCATACTTGGCCCCTCAGTAATGTTTTAAATTTTTCTTCATATAAATCATGCACATTTTTGTAGATGTATAGACATTCCCATGTGTTATCTTTTGTGCAGCTCTTGTGAATGACAGATTCCTTCTTTGATCTGTTGTATAATTAGACTCATCTGTAGAGGACCAGTATGGACTGGCCCTAAGACCCTTGTACACCTACGATGATTATTTCTTCTGGCATGATCACAAGCAATAGGGGTGGTAATCTTAAGACTTCAAAATCACTGATATTGGCAGGGAGGTAGCTAACACTTACCTAATATATGCCAGGCATTACGCTGGTGTTTTTTGTTTTGTTTTGTTTTGCTTTTTTCTGAGACAGAGTTTTGCTCTTGTTGCCCAGGCTGGAGTGCAATGGCACGATATCGGCTCACCGCAACCTCCGTCTCCTGGGTTCAAGTGATTCTCCTGCCTCAGCCTCCTGAGTAGCTGGGATTACAGGCACCTGTTACCATGCCCAGCTAGTTTTTGTATTTTTAGTAGAGACAGGGTCTCGCCATGTTGGCCAGGCTGGTCTTGAACTCCTGACCTTGGGTGATTCATTAGCCTCCGCCTCCAAAAGTGCTGGGATTACAGGCGTGAGCCAACGCTCCCAGCCTATGCTGGTGTTTTAAATATATGTATAACATGTATATGAAACAGATGTTATTATTCTCACTTTAAAGATGAAAAATCAGAAGTCTAAGGTCACAGAAGCAGTCAACTTAGTCAACTTTTTTTTTTTTTTTTTTTTGAGATGGAGTCTCACTCTGTCGTCCAGGCTGCAGGAGAGTGGTGCACTCTTGGCTCACTGTAACATCCACCTCGCAGGTTCAAGTGAGTCTCTTGCCTCAGCCTCCCAAGAGGCTGGGATTACAGGCATGTGCCACCACGCCCAGCTAGGTTTTGTATTTTTAGTAGAGATGGTGTTTCACCATGTTGGTCAGGCTGGTCTTGAACTGCTGACCTCATGATCCGCCCGCCTCAGCCTCCCAAAGTGCTGGAATTACAGGCATGAGCCACCATGCCTGGTTAACTGTTTTTAAATTTAATTTAATTTAATTTTAAGTTCTGGGATAATTGTGTGGGACGTGCAGGCTTCTTACATAGGTAAACGTGTGCCATGGTGGTTTGCTGCACCTATCAACCCATCACCTAGGTATTAACACCGCATGCATTAGCTATTTATCCTGATGCTCTCCCTCCCCTACCCATGCTTCCACAGGCCCCGGTGTGTGTTGTTCCCCTCCCTGTGTCCATGTGTTCTCATCGTTCAGCTCCCACTTATGAATGAAAATATGCAGCGTTTGGAAAACTTTCACACTTCAAAGCCATTATTTTCTACCACAACTCAGAAGAAGCTGTAGTGAACAGTGAGGTGAGTGGTGGTTGTTGACTGTGAAACTTCCATCCTCCATCACTAATTACATACCACTTAAATGTATTTTATTAAGTAGATCAAACTCATTACAAGTACTGTTTCTTAGACATTTAAGGTAGTATACATTTTTGCTAAATGGTGAAACACAAATTAAGTAATCATCTAAATGGCCTTCAGATTCCATGTGTCCTTTTTTTCATACTTTCACTATTGTTTTCCCCAAATTATCTCCTTTCAGCATTCCCATAAATGCAGCTGGCATGTTTTCAAATCCTTCGATGATATATTCCTTGTACTGGATTTTACCCTGTATCAAAGCAATAACAAATTTCAAAACTTAATATAATATTCTCAGTGATATACTGTTCTCATCCTAGCAACAAATGTATCAGGTACATCATTGGAAACCTTGAAAATAAGAGATGGGGCCGGGCGCAGTGGCGCAAGCCTGTAATCCCAGCACTTTGGGAGGCCGAGACAGGTTGATCACGAGGTCAGGAGATCGAGACCATCCTGGCTAACACGGTGAAACCCCGTCTCTACTAAAAACTACAAAAAACTAGCCGGGCAAGGTGGCGGCGCCTGTAGTCCCAGCTACCTGGGAGGCTGAGGCAGGAGAATGGCATGAACCCGGGAGGCGGAGCTTGCAGTGAGCTGAGATCCGGCCACAGCACTCCAGCCAGGGTGACAGAGCGAGACTCCGTCTCAAAAAAAAAAAAAAAAAGAAAAAGAAAATAAGAGATGGAGGTCCTGTCCTCCATGAACTTGAAGTCAAGGTGGGACAAGATCCACTTACGCAGCACATGTAAAAGATTACAAAGTACACCTAAGAAGAACTTAATAATAGATGTCAGATCATAGTGTGAAGTGTCATAAGGCAGCGATTAAGCAATTTCTTTTTCTTTTTTTTTTTCTTCCTTTCTTTTTTTTGAGACGAGGTCTCACTCTGTCGCCCAGGCTGGAGTGCAGTGCCGCGATTTTGGCTCACTGCAAGCTCCGCCTCCCGGGTTCACACCATTCTCCTGACTCAGCCTCCCAAGTAGCTGGGACTACAGGCCCTTGCCACCATGCCCCGGCTAATTGTTTTGTACTTTCAGTAGAGATGGGGCTTCACCGTTTAGCCAGGATGGTCTCAATCTCCTGACCTCGTGATCTGCCTGCCTTGGCCTCCCGAAGTGCTAGGATTACAGGCGTGAGCCTCCGTGCCCAGCACGATTAAGCAATTTCTAAGTAAGATGCATAGTAAAGTTTAATAACACAATGATCTCAGAGGAGGTGGAAATAGACAGAGAAAGGAACACCCTTCATTACCTCTGGCCCCTGAAGAGGCAGGTCCTATTCAGAAAATATAAATGGCAGGACAGTCTAATAATCTGTCTCCCCTTTAAGCCAAGGTTCTTTCAACATGTGTTTAACCTTTTTCTGGGAGTGTGAGAAGGAAGGGTTCATGTTAGTGAGGAAGGTTTTTCATGTCTCTTTCTACTACAAGGCACAGCCTACTAATGGGAACTAATTTACATTTTCAGATCTTTTGAAGGGGTCTTATATAGAGACCTGAGTTACCTGGTACAAGCTTTTCCCTAATGCATTCCAGTGATGGCTTAGCACTCTGTATGGATTAACAGACAAGATTATTTGCTTGAAGTCAGTCAATTACAAAGTAGGGAAACTGAGATTTAAACTTTTATTATTATTATTATTATTATTATTCTGAGACAGGGTCTCACTCTGTCACCTAGGTTTGAGTACAGTGGCACAATCACAGCTCACTGCAGTCTCAACCTCCTGGGCTCCAGTGATCCTTCCACCTCAGTCTCCTGAGTAGCTGGGACTACAGGGATGTGCCACAATGCCCAGCTAACTTTTTTAGTTTTTGTAGAGACGGGGTCTTGCTAGGTTCACCCAGGTTGGTATCAAACACCTCGGCTCAAGTGATCCGCCCACCTCAGCCTCCCAAAATGCTAGGATTACAGGAGTGACTTGAAAGCCCCAACTCATTCTTGTTCTTGAAGAAGAAAGGAATCTGGATAGGGTGGAAAGGCAGAATCCAGTTCAGAGGTTAAAAATAGAGAACGAATACTGTTATGGACTGAACTGTTTGCCCCCAATCCAAATCCACACGTTTAAGTCATAATCACCAGTGCCTGACAATGGGACTGTATTTGGAGATAGGGCTTTAAGAAAAGGTAATTAACAGGCTGGGCACAGTGGTTCAGGATGTAATCCCAGCACTTTGGGAGGCTGAGGCAGGTGGATCACCTGAGGTCAGGAGTTCAAGACCAGCCTGGCCAACATGGCCAAACCCCATCTCTACTAAAAATACGAAAATTAGCCAGGCGTGGTGGCGCATGCCTGTAATCCCAGCTAGTCCGGAGGCTGAGGCAGGAGAATTGCTTGAACCTGGGAGGCAGAGGTTGCAGTGAATGGAGATCGCACCATGGCACCCCAGCCTGGGCAACAAGAATGCAACACCAACAAACAAAAAAAAAAAAAAAAAAAAAAGGTAATTACAGTAAAACGAGGTCATATAGGTGGACCTTAATCAGTATGACTGGTGCGCTTATAAGGAGGCTAGGATACAGACACACAGAGAGAAGGCCACGAGAAGATGCGGGGAAAGGAAGCCATCTACAAGTCGAAAAGAGAGAGGCCTCCAAAGAAACAACCCTGCGGACACTTGATCTTGGACTTCTAGCCTCCAGAACTGAGAAAATAAATTTGTTGTGTAAGCCACCCAGTCTGTGGTACTTTATTTTGGCAGACCTACCAAACTAATACAAATACTAATGGAAAATATTAATAGGGGAAATTAGGGTATAGGATGCAGGGTATATGGGAGCTCTCTGTACTATCTTCCCAATTTTCCTATAAATCTAACACTTCCATTTTTATTTTTGTTTTTGAGACAGGGTCTTGCTCTATTGCCAAGGCTGGAGGACAGTGGCACATTCAGAGTTCACTGCAGCCCTAGAACTCTTGGACTCAAGTGATCCTCCCACCTCAGCCTCTGGAGTAGCTGGGACTACAGGTGTGCACCACTGTACCGAGCTAATTTTTTTACTGTTTGTTTTTCGTAGAGTCTCATTGTGTTGCCAGGGCTGGTCTCGGACTCCTGAGCTCAACCAATCCTCCTTCCTCACCCTCCCAAAGTGCTGGGATTATAGGTATGAGCCACCACACCCAGCCTAAAACTTTTCTAAAATAAAAAGTGAATTTTAACAAATAGGCAATGAGATTAAAAAGGGAGGATGAGAAAGAAATTAGGCCAACTCACAACTTAAAACCCAATTAGGGCCAGGTGCCATGGCTCACGCATGTAATTCCAGCACTTTGGGAGGCCGAGGCAGGAGAATCACTTGAGGTCAGGAGTTTGAGATGAGCCTGGCCAACATGGTGAAACCCCATCTCTACTAAAAATACAAAAAGGTAGCCGGGAGTGGTGGCGGGTGGCTGTAGTCCCAGCTACTCGGGAGGCTGAGGCGGGAGAATCACTCGAACCCAGGAAGTAGAGGTTGCAGTGAGCCAAGATCGTGCCACTGCACTCCAGCCTGGGTGACAGAGTGAGACTCCATCTCAAAAAAAAAAAAAAAAAAAACCCACAACTAACTATGATCAGCTTCACTTTGTTAGAGGGAAGCACTGGGGACACCAGCACAGTGGTTTCCTGTTGTCAACTGTGATCACGGATGGGCTCCATTAGGTTTCACCAACTGGGACAACTTAGATTCAGCTCTTTCCAGCTCCCTGGAGAGAACCCAGCCTGGCACTCCAAGTGCTAGACTGGGAAGAGCGCCAAGCTCCAGTGGCTGCCAAAGGAGCAGTCTATTCCTTTGAATTGGGAAATGATCATTGGCCAGGGATTAGGAAGCATGGTATCATTTTTCCCCTGTAAAACTAAAATAATGCAACTTGATTATTCAGATTTCTGTTGACTAAAACTTTACATGGTGTAATGTTTGAAAATTATCATGGAACAGGACTAAGGGATTGTCTTCTTTGCTACTTAGGAAGAGCCGTGGCACATGTATGCACCCCTCTAACATTCATTTATTCAGCAATATTTATCCAGTGCCTACATCGCTTCTGGGGGCTGGAGATACACCAGAAAGCAAAATGTATGAACGTGCTGCCTTCATGGAGGTTACATCCTCAAGAAGGGAGATGGGCGAGAAATATAAATGAATAAGTGAATTATAGTATATATTATGTAAAAGATGATTAATTGCTATGGATAAAAGTAGGATAGGAGCCTGCACAACATGGTGAAAGCCCATCTCTATGAAAAATACAAATAATTAGCCAGGTGTGGTGGCACATGACTGTTGTCCCAGCTACTTAGGAGGTTGAAGTGGGAGAATCACCTGAGCCTGGGTGAAGGCTGCGGTGGGCCATGATCGCACCACTGCACTCCAGTCTGGGTGTCTGAGTGAGACCCTGACTCAAAAAAAAAAACAAAAAAACAACAAAAAAAGCGGGGGTTGTGGGATATGGAGGATCAAGAATGAAGTGGGAATGCAACTTATGATAGGGCCATTTAAAAAGTTGTCCCCCCCAGAAGGCACTTCTTTTTTTTTTTTTTCTTTTTGCGACAGAGTTGCACTCTGTCACTGGGCTGGAGTGCAGTGGCACGATCTCGATTCACTGCAACCTCTGCCTCCCAGGTTCAAGTGATTCTCCTGCCTCAGCCTCCTGAGTAGCTGGGACTATAGGTGCATGCCACCATGCCCGGCTAATTTGTGTATTTTTAGGAGAGACAGGGTTTCACCACGTTGGTCAGGATGGTCTTGATCTCTTGACCTTGTGATCCACCTGCTTCGGCCTCCCAAAATGCTTGGATTACAGGTGTGAGCCACCGTGCTGGTCCAGAAGGCACTTTTTAGCAAAGACTTGCAGGATGTGAGAGAGTTCAGCAAGCAGTTACAGAGCGGTGGAGTGGTGGAGGAGACTGGGAGAAGTAAACAAGGCGGTGAATACTAAGAAATGAAATCAGAGAGATATCAGGGGTCAGATTTTGTGTAAGCTTGCTGAATATTCGCACTTTGGTTTACTCTAAGTGAAATGCAGAGCTTTGCATGGTTTGGATCATAAGAACGGCAGGATTTGATTTGTGCCTTAACAGATCGCTATGGCCACCACACTGGGAATTATCTATAGGGGTGTGAAGATGGGAGGCCAGATAGAATCCACTACTGCTGTCGGAAGTCAGGGACCCCAAAATGAGGGACTGGCTGGAGCTGTGGCAGAGGAACATAAATTGTGAAGATTTCATTTTAATATGGACATTTATCAGTTCCCAAATTAATACTTTTATAATTTCTTACGCCTGTCTTATTTTAATCTCTTAATCCTGTTATCTTTGTAAGCTGAGGATGTACATCACCTCAGGACTACTGTGATAATTGTGTTAACTGTATAAATTGATTGCAAAACATGTGTGTTTGAACAATATGAAACCAGTGCACCTTGAAAAAGTACAGACTAACAGTGATTTTCAGGGAACAAAGGAAGACAACCATAAGGTCTGACTGCCTGTGGGGTTGGGCAAAAGAGAGCCATACTTTTCTTCTTGCAGAGAGCCTATAAACGGATGTGCAAATAGGGAAGATATCACTACATTGTTTTCCTAGCAAGGAATATTAATAATTAATACTCTGGGGAAGGAATGCATTACTGAGGGGAGGTCTATAAACGGCCACTCTGGAGTGTTTGTCTTATGCAGTTGAGACAAGGACTGAAATATGCCCTGGTCTCCTGCAGTACGCTCAGGCTTATTAGGGTGGGGAAAAACTCTGCCTTGGTAAAGTTGTGGTCATACCGGTTCTCTGCTCTTGAACCCTGTTTTCTGTTGTTTAAGATGTTTATCAAGACAATACGTGCACAGCTGAACATAGACCCTTATCAGTAGTTCTGATTTTATCCTTGTCCTGTATCCTCAGAAGCACGTGATCTTTGTTCTGCCTTTTGCACTTTGAAGCATGTAATCTTTGTGACCTACTCCCTGTTCATACACTCCCGCCCCTTTTAAAATCCTTAATAAAAACTTGCAGGTTTTGCAGCTCAGGTGGGCATCACAGTCCTACCCATATGTGATGTCACCCCCAGCGGCCCAGCTGTAAAATTCCTCCTTTGTCCCAGCAGCCCAGTTGTAAAACTCCTCTCTTTGTACTCTTTCTCTTTATTTCTCAGCCAGCCAACACTTACGAAAAATAGAAAGAACCTACGTTGAAATATTGGGGGCGGGTTCCCCCGATACACTACAAACATCCAGGCTAGATGGCACGGTTCCTGGACCAGGGTTGTAGCAGGGAGGTGGGAGAAGTGTTCAGATTCTGTATATATTTTGAAGATAGAACCACCAGAATCTCCTTAGAGATTAGACATGGTTATGAGAGAAAGACATCAAAGATGACTCCAAGGTTTTTGGATTGAGAAACTAGAAGTATAGAATTGTTATAACTGAGATAGTAAAGTCTGAATATGGAGCATGTTGAGTAGGAAAGATCAAAACATATTTAGCTTTCAAGATGTTATGTCAGAGATGTGTATCAGGCATCCCGGTGGACATACTAATCTAGAGTTAAGAGGAGAGCCAGGCTAGAGATAGAGCTGGGAGCTCCCAGCACACTGAGCCCAGATGAGCTAACTAAGGGACAGCTCGAGTGTGGATAGACAAGAGAAAAGGCCCAATGACCATGACCTGGGGCACTCTAATATTAATTTGGAGAAAAGAAAAGCTAGCAGGAGTCTGAGGAGGACCAATCAGTGAGGAAAACCAAGAGTTAAGGGATGCCAAGGGAAGAAAGCATATCAAGGAGAGAATGATCACTATTAAATATTTCCTATAGCCAAGTGAGGCTAAGAATCAACCAGTGGACTTCACTATGTAAGGGTCCCCTGTGACCTTGACAAAAGTTAATTTTGGCCAGGTGTGGTGGCTCACATCTGTAATTCCAGCACTTTGGTAGGCTGAGGAAGGCGCATCACTTGAGACCAGCCTGGCCAACATGACGAAAACCTGTCTCTACTAAAAATACAGTAAGTTAGCTGGGTGTGGTGGTACACACCTGTAGTCCCAGCTACTCGGGAGGCTGAGGCATGAGAATTGCTGGAAACCCCGAGGCAGAGGTTGCAGTGAGCCAAGATTACGCCACTGCACACCAGCCTGGGCAACAGAGTGAGACTCTGAAAAGCCTGATATGTGGGTTTCAGGAAGAATGGAAAGAGAGGAACGGCAGACAGTGAGTGTAGACAGCACTTCCAGGTATTTTGTTATAAAAGGGAGAGAAGGGAAATGGACCTGCATTTGCAGTGGAAATGAACTTTAGAGTGGGTTGTTTTGTTTCCCTTTCAAAGATGGGAAAAGTAAGAATATTTATATTCTAAGCACAATGACCCAATAGGGAAAAACTCATGATGCGGCACAGAGAGGGAAGAATTGCTGGAACAAAAGCCTTGAGATGCAAAAGGGAATGGGACCTAGTGTACAATGGGAAGGGGTGGCTCTGGAGCTCCTTACCTCTGAGACCCATTTCAGCAAGTCCTTCAGAGCTTTTTGTCGGGCATCTCCTTGCCAGCGGTAGACGACAAAGCCTTGTATGTGAAGCTCCTGAAAGATAACAATCTCTGGGGGTGGACCTGTGAAGAGAAGGGCACATTTAGGCAGCAGGATCCAGGGAGGTGGCCACGGTGAAACAAGTAATACAGGCCACTGTCACTATACTTGGTGCTTGGAGTTTCTTGGTGCTTCTCCCCTTCCGTTTCCTCACTCCTTTCTGATCCACGGGACTGCCGACCCATCAACATGCACTCTGCAGCAGGCGGAATAATGGCTCCAAAGATGTTCATATCAAAAAACCCCAGAACCTGTTACCTTACATGGTAAAAAGGACTTTGCAGATATGATTAAGAACCTTAGAGGGGACGTGGTGGCTGTAATCCCAGCACTTTAGGAGGCCAAGGTGGGCAGATCCACAAGGTTAGGAGTTCGAGACCAGCCTGGCCAACATAGTGAAACCCCCATCTCTACTTAAAAAAACAAAAACAAAAAAAATATATATATATATATTCGGGCATGGTGGTGGGTGCCTATAGTCCCAGCTACTTGGGAGGCTGAGGCAGGAGAACTGCTTGAACCTGATAGGTGGAGGTTGCAGTGAGCCAAGATTGTGCCACTGCACTCCAGGCTGGGTGACTGCATGAGACTCTGCCTCAAAAAAATAAAAATAAAAAAAGAACCTTGAGATGGGAAGATTATTCTCCACTATAAAGATGGACCCAACACAATAGCAAAGGTCTTCGTAAGGGAATGAGGGACACAGGAAAGTTATAGTTAGGAACGGAATATGGGATGATAGAAGCAGAGATGAGAGACAGGAGAAGGAGGAAGATCCTATGCCACTGGCTTTGAAGACAGAGGAAGGGGCCATGTGCCAAGAAATATAGGCAGCTGCTAGAAGCTTGAAAAGGCAAGGAAGCATTCTCCTCTAGCGTCTCAGAAGGCACGCAGCGCTGCCAACCCATTTCACTTTTAACCTCCAGACCTCTAAGAATAAGTGTGTGGGGTCGGGTGCATGGCTCATGCCTATAATCCAGCATTTTGGGAGGCTGAGGCAGGCAGATCACTTGAGGTCAGGAGTTTGAGACCAGCCTGGCCAACATGGTGAAACTGTGTCTCTACTAAAATACAAAAATTAGCTGGGCATGGTGGCACATGCCTGTAATCCCAGCTACTCAGGAGGCTGAGGCAGGAGAATCACTTGAAGTTGGGAGGGGACTGCAGTGAGCTGAGATTGTACCACTGCACTCTAGCCTGGGTGACGGAGCGAGACTCAGTTTGAAAAAGAAAAAAAAAATTTTTTAGGTTTTTTTTTTTTTGGTCGGAGATGAAGTCTCACTCTATTTCCCTGGTTTGAAACTCCTGGGCCAAGCAATCCTCCTGCCTCGGCCTCCCAAAGTATTGGGATTACAGGCATGAGCCACTGCACCTGGCTAAGAATTGGTATTTCTAATAAGCTCCCAGGAGATGGTGATGCTGCTGGTCCTTGGCCCACAGTTTGAGAACCAGCACCCCAGACAAAGCACACAGCTCTCCTGCTGCCTGTAAAGAAGGTACTCCCCTTCTGTGTGTGAGGAAGAAAAAGTTTTTTGGTTGCCTGGTTGATTTTCCCAAGTGTCCTAATTGACTAGTAACTGAGAGAATGACACCTGAGCATAGGCTTTCAAGTTCAGGAAGTCAGGCGAAGATGCCTAGGGAATATCAGAGCCAGTTGTGCTAAGACTAGTGGTGGAATCTAGCTTCAGCATCTTTGACCACTGGCACCACTCAGCCTAAAGTTCCCACTCACTACTTTGAGGAAAGTAACATTAGCAGTTGGAAATATGAAGCTTTGTCCTGAACCAAAAGAAACTAATGCAAGAGAATGAGACAGAAAGAGTGTTTCCTCAGAAGACCCCCATCAACTATTCTTTGTGAGTGAGCGATTGGAACTCTCACTTCCTCATCTTAAATGAAAGTGGGCTGGGCATGGTGGCTCATGCCTGTAATACCAGCACTTTGGGAGGCAAAGTGGGAGGATCACTTGAGTTCGGGTGTTCAAGACCACCTTGGGCAACACAGAAAGACCTCATCGCTTCTAACAAAAATAGCGATTGGCCAGAAGCGGCGGCTCACGCCTGTAATCCCAGCACTGAGGGAGACCTAAGGGAGTGGATCACGATGTCAAGAGATCAAGACCATCCTGGCTAACACGGTGAAACCCCGTCTCTACTAAAACTTATAGCCCCACTAGTTAACCACATCACAACCGTATGGAGATGGGGGGGCTACAAAGGAAGGGGCTGACAAAGGGCAACTTGTTGACTCCCTCTTAGGTTGTGAAAAATCAAAACCATTACCCCGTCTCTACTAAAAATACAAAAAATTATTCAGGCGTGGTGATGTATGCCTGTAATCCCCGCTAGTCGGGAGGCTGAGGCAGGAGAATCGCTTGAACGCAGGAGGCAGAGGTTGCAGTGAGCTGAGATCACGCCATTGCACTCCAGCCTGGGCGACAGAGTGAGACTCTGTTTCAAAACAAAACAAAAAACAATTATCCAGGTATGGTGGCACATGTCTGTAGTCTCAGCTACTTGGGAGGCTGAGGTGGGAGGATCACTTGAGCCTGGGAGGTGGAGGCTGCAGTGAGTCATGTTTGTGCCACTGCACTCCAGGCTGGGTAACAAAGCAAGACCTTGTCTCAAAAAACAAACAAACAAACAAAAACTCCAGTCTGGAAACAGAGTGAGACCTTGTCTCAAAACAAACAAACCAATAAACGAAACAGCAAAATGAAAGTGAAATGCTGTTTCTGAGTTTGTGCGTGTTGATGAGAATGTCGGTTTTTGTTTTTTTACTGAGAGCAAAAAAGCAAATGTGGCATTAAACATGGAGGAAATAGTTGCTTGCCTCTCAGCTATCCTAACACTGGAATATGTTAGAATTTCTGGGAATCTGTGGCAGGGCAGAATTCCATCTGATTAAAATGGAATGGACAAGGCCAGCTGACATCTCAAAGTCCTGTCTGAGCAGCTGAGCTTCCAAAGACTAATTGCTAAAAAGACTAGGTGGAGTTACTGTATTCAAAATAGTTGGCTACTCCTAATTGGACTGTGGTTAAGAAAAGGCCTTCTGCAGCTTTGCTCAGTTGGCAGGCAGACAGTTTCCCATGATTCCAGCTTAGCACCAGTTAGAAAATTATAGGGGGAAAAAAAGTCCCTAACAATAAGATTGCCAAATAAATCTGGAGTTTCCTGCTTGGTAATGGTTTTGATTTTTCACAACCTAAGAGGGAGTCAACAAGTTGCCCTTTGTCAGCCCCTTCCTTTGTAGCCCCCCCATCTCCATACGGTTGTGGTGTGGTTAACTAGTGGGACTATAAGTTTTCATTCCCATTAGTCAAGCTCATCATAGAATAAATAACCAATTGATTTATGGTTGCCTGGATTCTGGTTAGAGTCTGGAAGATTCCTTTTTTCCTACTTTCTCCTTTTTTGGGGGAGATCACAGGTAATTTGTGATCTCTTGTAATAGCACAGGATCATTGTAGCAGAAACAGACTCTAAATGAGGCGCTTAGAAGACTGGTCTTTGTTTTGACTCTGTTGTCAATAGGATTTAAAGAGTCTCTGGTCCTCTCGGCCATTCATCTCCCCACCTGTAAAACGAGAGGCCTGTACAAGGCATCTCACAGGACAGGGATTTAATGAATATGGTTCTCTGGTTGATACTGCGTTTGGACCTCAGAGTGTGGAGTGGGAGGGGTGTGGTTTCAGCATAAGAGAGTAGGAAGTGGGGAATGGAGTACATGGCAGGACACCAGAGAAATAAAACAAGGACACTCGAGCAACAGAGGGAAGCTGCTGCTGCCTTCCTGTTCAGTGGCAATTGTCAGCCTGCTGAGGCCAAGGTGCCCTACTGCTCCAAGAAGCACTGCCAAAAATTTCTGAAGGACATGGCAGCCTGCCCTTCCCTTCACCCACAGCAAGTCACCCTTTATTCCTCTCGCACCTCCAGCAATGTCTCTGATATCCAGAGGAACCTGAATATTTTACCAGCCAGACCAAGGTGTTCTGTTTCTAAATCAAATCATCACTGTCTTTTTACAACTTTGCATTAAATGATAGGTAAAAATTAAAACTTTTAATAACTGTTTCTTCTATATTTGTAGATCCTGCTATTTCTCTATATAAAAATCTGATACAAGCTGATTTAGCCCAAAATACATGAAATTGTTGTTATTACTATTATTTTGAGACAGGCTCTCTGTCACCCAGGCTGGAGTGCTGAGGCACAGCTCATTGCAGCCTCAGCCTCCCAGGCTCAAGCAATCCTGCCACTTCAGCCTCCTGAGTAGCTGGGACTACAGGTGCGCACCACCACGCCCGGCTTATTTTTCTATTTTTTGTAGAGACAGCATTTTGCCACGTTGCCCAGGATGGTCCCAAACTCCTGAGCTCTCACAAAGTAAGAATCTATCTTAAAAAAAAAAAAAAAAAAAAGAATATATGAAAATCTTTCTAATAATTTCAGAGTCACTGGCCTATGGCATATCTGTGAATTTTCTCCTTGTCCAGCCTTGTGACATATGGGATCAGTGCATGTGCTCACTACCTGGGGGAAGTGGGCCAGTTCTGTTATATGTAGAGATGGCTCCACATATGGCAATCCTTCCAAATTTCTTCATCTGGCCAATAACAGTGTTTGAAAACTCTCCACCTACCTAAACAGACAGGAAATACAAAACCAAAGACAAAATGTTAAATCGTCTAAATACTAGAGATTCAGGAAAATCATTGAGTCACAATCATTATTTTACAATACTCGTTTTAGCAGCAACAAAACTGATTGAATGAGCCCAACTGTGCAGAAGGTTGCAATGAGAAAAAGACATTAGAAACAGGCATTTTCGGCCAGGCATGGTGGCTCACACTTGTAATCCCAACATTTTGGGAGGCTGAGGCGGGTGGATCACCTGAGGTCAGGAGTTCAAGACCAGCCTGGCCAACATGGTAAAACCCTGTCTCTACTGAAGATACAAAAAATTAGAAGGGCATGGTTGCGGGCTACCCTTAATCACAGCTGCTTTGGAGGCTAAGGCAGGAGAATTGCTTGAACCCGGGAGGTGGAGGTTGCCGTGAGCTGAGATCACACTACTGTACTCCAGCCTGGGCAACAGAGCAAGATTCCGTCTCAAGAAAAAAAGAAAAAATAAACAGGCATTTTCATTTGACTCTAAGACCATACCTTTTATAACTTATACATTTTACTTTATTATATATTGAGGTTCTCTAATCAGTCCAATAACCTCATTGTCTTATAATTTAAAGGTATGGAAAAATACTCAAAAGGTGTATAAAGAACAAAGTTGGAAGACTGGCACTTTTCAATTTCAAAACTTAATACAAAGCTAAATTAATTAAGATAGGGTGAGAATAGAAATATAGATCAATGCAACTGAATCACGAGTCCAAAAATGAACCCTTATATTTATAATCAATTGGTTTTCTACAGAAGTACTAAAGCAGTTCAATAGAGGAAAAACAGTCCTTGCAACAAATGGTGCCCAACAACTGGATTTCCACATGGAAAATAATGCAGTTGGGCCTCTTCCTTATGCTACACACAAAAATTAACTTAAAATGCATGGTAGACCTGAATATAAGGCTATAACTATAAAACTCTGAGAAGAAAGCAGGAATAAATCTTCATGACTCTGAGAAAGGAAAAGCCTTCTTAGACATGACACCAAAAGCTCAAGGAACAAAAGAAAAATAGATTAATTGGGCCTCATCAAAATTTAAAACTTTTCATAGTTCAAAGAATACCATCAAGAAAATGAAAGTTAGCCTGGGCAACATAGTGAGATTCCATCTCTACAAAAAAAAAAAAAAAATTAAAAATTAGCTGGGTATGATGGTGCATATCTGTGGTCCCAGCTACTTGGGAGGCTGAGGCAGGAGGATCGCTTGAACCTGGGAGGTCAAGGCTGCAGTAAACTGTGATCACACACTGCAGCTTGGGAGACAGAATGAGACCTAGTCTCAAAACAAACAAACAAACAAACAAAAAAAGGGCAAAAACAAAAACAGAAAGGTCAAAGACAATTCACTGAATAGGAGAAAATATTTGCAAGCCATATAGAGTTGGTCCTCATTATTAGTGGATTTCATATTTGCATATTGTGAATCACTTGCTAAAATTGTATTTGTAACCTCAAAACAGTACTCACTAAGCTTTCCCTGGTCACTTGTAGGCATACACGGAGCAGTAAAAAAGATGCAGATATTCTCTGAGGCTGAATAAGGCCATGCTCTGCCTTCTTGTTTCAACTGTTATACAGAGAAGACCAGAGGATGAGGCCACTGCAGCGTAGTTCAAGAGGCTCTGGTTCTGGGAAGAGTTGGATGGGGTATGAATCCCAACTCTGGGGGTATTAGCTAGTGGGGCGGCCACAGGCCTTTGTCTTTCATAAAATAAAACTGTAAAATAAAATTGAACCTCCTTTTGTCTTGCATAAAATAAAAGCTACTAGGATGAGTTGTTTTAAGGATTTAAGATTATAGTCTATGTGAGATATGTACATACATGTACATATTTCCCCTAGGAGCAATGGTTCAGCCTTGGTGGTGACCTTATAGAACATAAATATTGTGAACAATGAAAATCCACTGAATCTAATAAGGGACTTGTATTGGTGAGATGTACAGAACTCTTGGCCAGGCGTGGTGGCTCATGCCTGTAATCCCAGCACTTTGGGAGGCCAAGGCAGGTGGATCACCTGAGGTCAGGAGTTCGAGACCAGCCTGGCTAACATGACGAAACTCCATCTCTACTGAAAATACAAAAATGAGCCAGGCGTGGTGGCTCATGCATGTAATCCCAGCTACTCAGGAGGCTGAGGCAGGAGAATCACTTGAACCCAGGTGGCAGAGGTTGCAGTGAGCCAAGATCGCGCCACTGCACTCCAGCCTGGGTGACAGAGCAAAACCTTTGTCTCAAAAACAAACACACACACACAAAAACAAAACTCTTACATCATCACAAATAACCTAACTGAAAAATGGGCAAAGATTTTGAACAGACATTTCTCCAAAGAAGATATACAAATGGCAAATACATACATTGAAAGATCCTTAATATTGTTAGCCATAGGGAAATGCAAGTCAAAATCAAATCACAATGAAATATCACTTTGAACCCACTAGGATGGTTATAATAAAAAAGACAGAAAATAGCAAGTGTTGGTGAGTATGTAGAGAAACTGGAACCCTCATACACTGCTTGTGGTAATGTAAAGTAGTGTAGCCACCTTGCAAAACAGTTTGACAGCTCCTCAAAATGTTAAACATGAAGTTATCATATGACCCAGCAATTTTACTCATAGGTATATACTTAAAAGAAAGGAAAACATCCACACAAAAACCTCTACGTGAATTTTCATAGTAACATTATACATCATAGCCAGAAAGTACAAGCTAATACCCATCAGGCTGGGTGTGGTGGCTCACGCCTGTAATCCCAGCACTTTGGGAGGCCGAGGTGGGAGGATCGCTTGAGCCCAGGAGCTCCAGACCAGCCTGGGCAACATGGAGAAACCCCATCTCTACTAAAAATATATAAATTAGTTGGGTGTGGTGGCACATCCCTATAGTCCCAGCTACTTGGGAGGCTGAGGTGAAAGGATTGCTTGAGTCAGGGAGGTTGAGGCTGTAGTGAGCCATGATCACACCACTGCACTCCAGCCTAGGTGACAGAGTGAGACCCTGTCTCAAAAAACAAAAAAAAAAAAGGAATAAAGCACTGATAAATTCTACAATATGGATGAAACTTGAAAACATTTTGCTAAGTGAAAGAAGCCAGTCATAAGAGACCACTTTTAGTGGGGAGGATGACGGGTAATGGAGAGTGACTGCTAATGAGTAGTGTTTTTTTGAGGGGGTGATGAAAATATTCTTAAACTGGTTGTACAATTTTGCCTATATAGTAAAAATCATTGACTTCTACACATTAAATAAGTGAATTACATGGTACATGAATGATATCTTAATAAAGCTGTTTTTTAAAAAAGGCATATATACTTTCTTCATGTATCCCAAATGGAAACTCTGGGAATATATTTCCTTGTGTCAGCGATCCTCAACCTTTTTGGCGCCAGGAACCAGTTTCATTGGAAGAGAATTTTTCCACCAACTCTTGGGGGCATGGTTTTGAGGATGATTCAAATACATTGTGTTTATTGTGCACTTTATTTCTATTATTATTACAATGTAATATATAATGAAATAATTATACAACTCACCATAACATAGAATCAGTGGGTGAGTTTTCCTGCAACTAGACAGTCCCATCTCGGGGTGATGGGAGACAGTGACAGATCATCAGGCATCAGGCATCATCAGGCACCTGAGTAGTGCGATCCCCATAAGGAACGCACAACCTAGTTCCCTCACATGCGTAGTTCACAACGGGGTTTACGCTCTTATGGGAATCTAATGCCGCCACTGGTCTGACAGGAGGCGGAGCTCAGGCAGTAATGGGAGTGAGGAGAGGGGCTGTAAATACAGATGAAGCTTTGCTTGCTCACCTGCCCCTCACCTCCTGCTGTGCATCCCAGTTCCTGATAGGCTATGGACCACTAACCATCCATGGCCCAGGGGTAGGAGACTCCTGCCTTATATAGTACTTCATTAATAAATCAGATATTAAGTCCAGTTTGTACTTACATTATCAAAATAACAATCGTAACCATCAGGAGAGGCTTTCTTCAAGGTTTCTTCCAACGACTCTACTGTCTTGTAGTTAAAGACAACATCAAATCCAAGCTTTTGAAGGTAGGCAACCTTTTCATCAGACCCTGCTGCTGCAACAACTTTGCAGCCCTAAATAGAAAAAAACAAAAAAGCAAAAAAAAGAGGAAACCATGAATAAGTCAGAAGCATGGACCATGGACCAACACTACTCTCCTGGTCCAGCATGCCTAGGTTCCCTAAGACACTCTCTTAGGTGCTGAGCCA
The DNA here is from genome assembly GCF_002776525.5 of Piliocolobus tephrosceles. Lineage (NCBI taxonomy): Eukaryota > Metazoa > Chordata > Mammalia > Primates > Cercopithecidae > Piliocolobus > Piliocolobus tephrosceles. Next base: position 27,375,021 of record NC_045447.1, on the reverse strand, counting down.
CATATATAAGGAATACCATAATGGGCCAAAAGATCCCATAGGTGAAATTCGTCCCTGGACCATCCTACAACTCAGCTTCAGCTTGCTTCTGACCACCCAGCAGGTCTCTTCTGCATTTATTTGGTTCATAGTTCCACCAGCTGGTTTAACAACCGATCCATTTGACTTCCTTGGTTCTTTGTTTCTGGGCTTCTCTTCCTGCAATGCAGTGTATGCCATCTCTTGGTGCGGTCATTCTTCAGACTATTATTTTGTCTCAGCTCTGTGACTCCCACGTCACAAATAGTCCTCCTGGTAACTGCCCCCTTATCCTTTCTTGATTTTTTAGATGTTCATAGTTTTTTGAGACATGGTCTTACTCTGTTTCCCGGGCTGGAGTGCAGTGGCACAAACATGGCTCACTATAACCCTGACCTCTTAAGCTCAAGTGATCCTCCCACCTCAGCCTCCTGAGTAGCTGGGAGCACAGGTGCATGCCACTACATCTGGCTTATATTGTTTTAAATTTTCATAGAGACAGGGTCTCCCTATGTTGCCCAGGCTGATCTTGAACTCCTGGGTTCAAATGATCCTCCTGCCTTGGCCTCCTAAAGTGCTGGGATTACAGGCATAAGCCACTGCACCAGGCCCTTTGATTTAGTCCAAAGCACCAGACTAGATGCTTCCTAATCACAGAGCAGCTAGGAAGCATTCTGAAAAGCACTTTCAGGATGAGACTATAGATTATATTGGCTCATAGAAACTATTGCAAGAGAGCCATCCTTGGTCCTTTTTCCTTCTAAGACTATGGACTATCACAGGATGATCTCTTGTACTCTTATGACCTCCTTTATGGAGATTATTCATTATCTATTAATTCTATCTATTAATTCTAACCCATTGTTCTCTCCTGAGTTCCAAATCAGTATTTCCAACAACCTATAGATGTCCTCACACTTGGATGTCCTATAGGTCCCTCATAATTAGTGTGTTCAAAAGGGAATATACTTTTTTCCTTGCTTCTTACTTGTTTATTTTCTCTCCATTATTGTAGAGAATGATACCACCCAGTTATCCAAACCTGAAGCATGGCTCAAAGGAGAAGCTTTCCTTTGTCTTATGATCCACATCCAGTCACCTGGTTTTCTTCCTCTTTTTTAACCAAACACCCTTAAAAGCTGACCTGGGCCAGGCGCGGTGGCTCATGCCTGTAATCCCAGCACTTTGGGAGGCTGAGGCGGGCGGATCACCAGAGGTTGGGGGTTCTAGACCAGCCTGACCAACTTGGAGAAACCCTGTTTCTACTAAAAATACAAAAGTAACCAGGTGTGGTGGTGCATGCCTGTAATCCCAGCTACTTGTGAGGCTGAGGCAGGAGAATCGCTTGAACCCAGAAAGAAATAACCAATAAATGAAAAACAAAGTAAGATAATATAAATATGACCAAACATTCCAGTTATGAAAATTAATATGAATGGCTTAAATATAACTATTACAACACTGAGACTTTCAGATGGGTTAAGAATTAAATGCAAATAGTTGCGTTTTACAGAAACATACATAAAATGGACAGAAAGGTTGAATATAAAAGAATAGGTTGAAGCGCAAGTTCTATCAAACTTATGGGATAAAAGCCCCTTATAGCTTTAATAGGATATTTGAAATTGGAATATTTAGAAATAATCCTAATTCATTTTGTAATTTTAGCATTATCCAAGGTTAGCTAAATTCCAGAACAAAAAGTAAACTTTAAATCAAATTCACTTGTGAATATAGATGCAAAAATTCTATTTTAAATGTTGTTAAGTCAATTCCAAAAGTATAAGCCCATAATATAGCATACACAGATAAAGCTTATTCTGGAAATGTTAGAATGGTTCCACATTGGAAAACTAATGTAATTCATTCACTGAAATGTGAACCTGATAAATGTTGCAATGGCATTTGATAAAATTTAATATCTATTCCTATTGAATTACTTACTTAAACAAATTATTCTACAACTTCTATGGTAGCCTCATATTTGTATTCCAAGCTCCCATTAGCACTGGAGACCAGTCCAAACCCTTGGCCATTGGTTGTAGCCCTGTACTCATCTGTACTCCATCTAACTTGTCCCCTAGGACCTAGGTCCTGAATCCTGCATCCCAGCCTTGGGCAAAGGATCAGTCAAGCCACATCGCCTTCCCACTATGTAATAACAAATCCCTACTGTGTCTGAGTTGTCGCCTACTCTATACACTCACCATCAGATTGGATCCCTTGAGCAGACATCTGCCTAAATTAGAGCCAATGTTTCCTTGTCCTAGGTACTGCCAGGAGTTAGTTCCCAAGCCATGGCCCCACTGCTCTGGGCTTAATGCCCATTTCTTTCTAGTACAACAGCCTTTGCAGTGGGGCCACGTAGCTGATGACTCTCAGTTGGCTGATCTCAAGTCCCTTCTTCTATTGCTAAGGACAATCATGAAGAAAGAAGATTAAACTGTAGCGACAGAATGTTCAGTAGAAAATATGAAAATGATTAATGCTGATAAACTCACTACTCTAGACAGAGGCCATTTCTGACTTGATTGTCTGCAATGTTATCAAATTAAAATGTTCAGCTTATCTTTGGTCTAGTTTTCCTCATTCTTCCAATTTCTCAATCTCCAACTTCTAAAGAAGACCACTGGTCTATAAATTCCCTGAGGCCAAGGAAGATCTGCTGCATTCACTGTTGCATTCCCAGTGGGTTTAGAAGAAAGGCTTGTTACTGGAGAAAGGCACTTACCTTGAGCTTTGCAATCTGCCCCACAACAGAGCCCACAGCTCCAGCTGCTGCATTAACCATCACTGTTTCTCCACCCTTCACACCACAGATTTCAAGTAGGCCAAAGTAGGCAGTCAGGCTAAAGGAAGAAAATTAAGGATATATGAATAGAGTGGTTTCTTTCCTCTATAACTCATTTATATGTATCTTGAAGGCCTTCTCAATGGCCCAGTGTCATAGGTCCGAGTAAAAGACAAAAATATAGGAAATAAATATTGCCAGTCACTGTTGCTTTACTTCTTCCATCTCTACTCTCAGATAGGAATAAAGATGATGTGAACTAGGGAGGGAAGGGAGAGTTGGCTAGAAAGGAGCTGTATCCTGTGCATTCACAGGCCAAATTTCAGGGACAAAAGATAGATCATTTTTCTCAAACTTTGGGGATTCAAGAAGAGAGAGCTATGCGTCATTCCCATATAAGTTCTATGGAGATGTTGAGCTTCATGGGAGAAGCTCCCATATAATCAGGGTGACATTACCATAGATAGCTACAATGTGTGATATTAGGAATGAGAGGGTCACAGGGAGCATCTGGAGCTTTCCATGACTCCAAAGTGGTATAGAAGACCTTCCAGAATTTCTCCAGAAATTAATCTTACTTATTACCCTAAGTAAGAGGTCAAATTTAGCTTGCAGGAAAAGAGCTACTGGATATACAAAGATGCAGCACTGGCAGTACTGATGCGGACTGGATGAAGACACCACCACACCTCTTTGGATTATGAGTTTGGAAGGTGATAGGATTGAAGACTTTCTTCACCACCAAAGTTTCCTCGTGTCTCCCTTCACCTCTTCTCCCCTACACCTGGCTCACAGTCCAGAGGGAATGATGCATAACAGAGGAGAACAGAGAGGAAAAGCTCTTACCCGTAGAGGGTACAGGGCAGGCAGGAAAGACCAGGAAGTGCTGGAATTGTTTATTGCCCACTAATTTCATGTAAGATGGTATTAAGCATCCTCTACTTTCACAATGATGTCCTTGGCAGTGGCAATTTTGAGGAGTTCAAATTCTGAATGAAATATGAATTTGGGGTACCTAGGAGTTGTTTTTGTTTAGAGGCTGATCATTTGACGGTATATATGTATTTCCATTTCATTCCTCAGAAAATCTTCAAAGTGTAAAAAAGGAAGGGGAAGGAAGGGTGGGAAGAAGAAAGGGGGAAAAAGATCTCAAAACTTAGAGAAGGAAGTAACTTTGAGCAGGAGACCAGCTTAAGACCAGTACAGATCAAGATCAAGAAGTTGTTGTGGTCCCTCTTCTACTGACACTGAACTTGTATTATCCTTGGAGCTTTGCAACAACCCCAAGGAGAAGAAAAAAGAAATTCTGAGTTTTATATTTGAAATGATGTGAGAAATCACTGAATTTAACTGAGGTTTTCTCTTATGACACCAGCCAAAAGGAGGGGTTGAGATAGAAATGAAGTTCAGTAGTGGAAAATTTTAAGCTATATTGTTGCAGCTCTGCATCTGAGCCAATAAAATCCGGACCCATTATAGTGATTGTTAAGGCACTTGCAGAATTTCAGACAAATTCATGTAAAGTTATTTGTGCATTAAAAAAAAAAAAAAAAACAACAACTACATGTTGACATTACTTAGCTTACACAGCCTCTGACTATATTTGGGGCCCATGAGAGGTTGGCATTGAATAGAATGCAGTGACAGGCACAGGCACAGGCAGCACTTTTTCTGAGAATCCAAGTATCTCCCTTAACACAATGTTATTCAAAAGGGCAGGGCAGCACCAGGTGTCTCAGAATCACCTGAATTTTTTTTTAGACAAAAGTCTCGCCCTGTTGCCCAGGCTGGAGTGCAATGGCGTAATCTCGGCTCACTGCAACCTCTGACTCCCAGGTTCAAACGATTCTCCTGCCTCAGCCTCCCCAGTAGCTGGGATTGCAGGCATGTACCACCATGCTCAGCTAATTTTTTGTGTCTTTAGTAGAGACGGCGTTTCACCATGTTAGCCAAGCTAGTCTCGAACTCCTGACCTTGTGATCTGCCTGCCTGTGCCTCCCAAAGTGCTGGAATTACTGGTGTAGGCCACCGTACCCGGCTGAAATGTTTGTTTAACATTTAGATTCTCAGGCCTCACCCTAGACCCACTGATTCAGAAATAATCCAAATGTTACTAAGACTCTAGGTGATTCTTATGAATGCTAGCAATTGAGAACTACTCCCCTTACAAAAAAAAAAATGTTTGAGACAGGGTCTTGTGCTATTGCCCAGGCTGGAGTGCAGTGGCAAAATCACAGCTCACTGCAGCCTAAACCTCTAGGGCTCAATCTATCCTCCCACCTCAACCTTCCAAGTAGCTGGGACTACAGGCACATACCACCACACCCAGCCAATTTCTGGATTTTTTTTGTAGAGACAAGGTCTCACTATGTTGCCCAGACTGGTTTCCAACTCCTTACCTAAGACGATCCTCCTGCTCAGCCTCCCAAAGTGCTTGAATTACCAGCATGAGCCACCATACCTGGCTGGGATGGGTCAACTTTCAAGAATGCTAGCACTTCTGATATAGATTAAAAGAGAAGTTGAATTTTGAAATCTAGGGTGTCTTTTAGCTGTCCAGACTCCACAGATTTAACATTCCCCCAAAGTTTTGCATCTTTTCCTTCAATTAAGTTGGAAGAGCACATGTATTCATGTATTTGCTCTCCAAACCACTGATTCTGTTAAGTCCTTCTTAATCCAAAGTACAACATTCATTTTCCCTCAAGGATTTCTTTACTTTTGGCTTCTTCATCTTATCTCCATTTTACTTTATTTTATTTATATATATATTTTTTATTATTTTTTGAGATGGAATCTCGCTCTGTCACCCAGGCTGGAGTGCAGTGGTGCGATCTTGGCCCACTGCAATCTCCGCCTCCTGGGTTCAAGTGATTCTCCTGCCTCAGCCTCCTTAGTAGCAGAGATTACAGGTACATGCCACCATGCCTGGCTAATTTTTGTATTTTTAGTAGAGACATGTTGGTCTCTACATGTTGGTCAGGCTGGACTCGAACTCCTGACCTCGTGATCTGCCTGCCTCGGCTTCCGAAAGTGCTGGGCTTGCACGCATGAGCCACCATGCCCAGCCTCCATTTTATTTTAAAAGGAGATAATGTTTGGGAAAGGCTCTGAGTATCTTAGATCAGAATATCTAATTGAAAGCCAACTCTGGAAATATCTAGAAGGTATATTGGGAGAGGGGATGCTGGTTGTCACAGGAGGAATAACTCAATCAGAAAGTATAACCTCTGCTTCTCTTTTGGGGTTAAGTGAACTGGCCCAGAAAACTCTGGCATTAGCAAAGAAGACCCATCCCATTGGTCAGTGACTCATAATGACAGGAAGTCTCATTGAAAGGGTGATGTGTTGCCAGAGGATTCTTAGAAACGGGCATGTATGACTCCCCACCTCGGTCACTGAGAACCACTGGTTGATTGTTTAGAGTAAACGTACATTAACATGCACTCCTTAGTGGCTTAGATCAGATGAATAAGAAATACACACGAGTGAATAAATCACCTTCTCTTTTAGGAGTCAGGATCTCCTAATATATTACAAATTACCTTCTCAACAACCAAAGTTTCCTCATGTCTGCCTTCACCTCTCCTCCCCTACACCTCGTTCACAGTGCAGAGGGAATGATGGGTGGGATAACAAAGGAAGAGGAAGAGCTCTCACCCGTAGAGGGTACAGGGAAGGCAGAAAAGAACAAGAAGTGCTGCAATTGTTTAGTGTCCACTAATTGAATGTAAGAAGGTATTAATTTTAGTAAATATTAATTATTAAAATATTTATTCATGCCAGGCATGGTGGGTCTAACTGAAATTTTGTATCCTTTGACCAACATCTCCCTAACCCTTCACCCTCCCGGCCCCTGGTAACCATCATTCTACTCTCTAATTCTATGAGTTCAACTTTTTTAGATTCCACATTTAAGTGAAATAATGTGGTATTTGCCCTTCTGTGCCTGGCTTATTTCACTTCACATAAAGTCCTCCAATGTTGTCACAAATGACAAGATTTGCTTCTTTTTTAAGGCTGAATAGTATTCCACTGTGTATATAGACCATGTTTTCTTTATCCATTCACCCATTGATGGACACTTAGGTTGATCTTCCTGCTTAGTCCTGCCATCTTCTCTAATCAGCCCCTGAGCCTATCATGCATCAAATATCTTCCTGTTGACCAAGTTCTGAACAAACCATTTTGGAAAACCAGAGTGTCAGACATTCAAACAAATGAAATATATCCATGAAACTCACCCTGGCATGCCAACTGTCCCCAGAGCCAAAGACACTGGTATTGTGTCTGGCCACTCTGTCAGCAGCTTTTCCAGATCTTTCCCATCAGAAATGGAGTGTGTTGTCCAGCCTGGAGAAGTCAGTACAATAGTTCCTTTTGGTAGGTCTGCATTTTTACTTTCCACAATTCTGAAAGATAAAGCACATTAAGACATTAAGGCATGGGACATGTCTTCCCTTTCAAGGGAGTCAGGATGCTGTGGGGTTAGTGTTGACAAAAGGGCACTGAGGTTGATATTCCACAACTGATAGTCCACCACCCCCTCCATCTTAATTCTTAGCCTTCGGCATAGGGATCATCAGATAACTCTCAACTGGCCCAGCCACTTGAGGAGTGGATCATGGGGTGAGGAGCGCCTCACGGGGTGAGGAGCACCTGTTCTCACCCACTTCTCTTCCTTTTAAGCAAGAGGCCTCTGTCCTCTGGCTCAAGGTGATCTGGACACTAGCCTTCTCTTCTTCAGGTGTCGCTCTCTTTCCCTTGGCCTTCTACTCTCCAGAATCTTTGAGATTTTCCTCTCTACTCTCCCTTTCACTCAACATATAAGTATGCTCAACTCTGCCGTCTTATCATCCCATCCCTCCCCTATCTCCTTGCTCCTTCATCTTCCTTTTTCAGCCCAACTTCTTCACTTTCCATTCATGTGCTAACCCACTGCAACCTGCCTTCCACCCCTACTACTCCACTAAGGTCACAACAACCTCCTGAGCACAAAATCTAGTGGATATTCCTTAATCATTGTCTGATTTTACTTTTCCACTCTCTCCACCCCCGTCTCTCTCTCTCTGTCTTCGTCTCTCTCTCTCTCTCTCTATATATATATATTATATATATATTTTACATATATATTTTATATGTAAATTTTTTTTTTTTTTTTTAAGATGGAGTCTTGCTCTTGTTGCCCAGGCTGAAGTGCAATGGTGTGATCTCGGCTCACTGCAACCTTCACCTCCTGGGTTCAAGCAATTCTCCTGCCTCAGCCTCCTGAGTAGCTGGGATTATAGGCACCTAACACCACACTAGGCTAATTTTTGTCGTTTTAGTAGGGACGGGGTTTCATCATGTTGGCCAGGCTGGTCTCGAACTCCTGACCTCTGGTGATCCACCTGCCTTGGCCTCCAAAAGTGCTGGGATTACAGGTGTGAGCCACTGTGCCCGGCCTACCCTTTTCCACTCTATTAACACAGGGTCACCCAAAAGTCTTCCCTCATTGGTTCCCAGGATACTAATGATCTCTGCTGGCTTTCTGCCTTCTCCTCTAAGCTGCACCCTTTCTGTCTCATTTACTGATTCCCTTTTCTTCATCCAACTCTTTATCCTTCTTTACCATCTTTCGTCCCCAGATCATAAAGTTATATAACACATATTTATTCTAGAAAACTTTAAACATATAAAATAAAAATATCAGTTCTAATCTCACAGCACAAAGACAACTGCTAACATTTGGGTGTATTTTATGTCAATCTTAATGGTGTATTTTAAAATGTGTACTATACGTATTTTTTTATTTTTTATGTTTATTGTTTGAGACAGAGTCTTGCTCTGTCACCTGGCTGGAGTGCAATGATGCCTTCTCGGCATACTGCAACTTCTGACTCCTGAGTTCAAGCAACTTCTCCTGCCTCAGCCTCCCGAATAGCTGGGACTACAGGCACGTGCCACCATGTCCACCTAATTTTTGTATTTTCAGTAGAGACAGGGCATGTTGGGCAGGATGGTCTTGATCTCTTGACCTCGTGATCTGTCTGCCTCAGCCTCACAAAGTGCTGGGATTACAGGTGTGAGCCACCGTGCCTGGCTGCATTATACATATTTACATAATTGAAGTAATTGTATGTGTTTTATAACCTATAATTTATCTGTTAACATTACATTGGTCCATATAATTTATACTTTTTTCCATGTCAGTAAGAATCCTTCAAAAAATGTAATGAATTTAATTATGCCCCCATTATTAGGATACTTTCAGTATTTTTCCTAATATTAATTATTTTTTTCCTTTTTTCTTTGAGTCTGCTTGCTAGGAAATATATTTTAATTAATATTCATAAACATTATTATTGTTTGGACGAAGGGAGGCAAGATGGCGCAGTTCCGGGTTCTTCACCGTCAACTTTCCCGCGCCCGGGAAAGACGCCCTCGACTGCGCAGGAGCAACCCGACCTCCGACGGAGAAAAACCAGAACCCGCCTAACCACGCCTACCTCCCCGCCCCTGACCCGCCTATGTCCCGCCCACTGCCCGCCCACTCCCAGGCCCAGGACATAAAAGCCGCTCCCCGCGGTAGCGCGGTGTGAAGTTCCTTGGCCCCTGCTCCTGTGCGGAACTAGGAACCTTGCTGGAGAACACCGGAGCGACTTCGTCGGCCTCCACAGCCGGAGACCGGTGAACCTCGCCCTTCCTTCACATTGGCAAGTTAATAAAGTTTTCTTTTACCCTGCTTACTTGCCTATTCTCTGGCACTTACTCTGGTGGTCGTCTGGAGTACTCTGGTGGTCGTTTTGGAGCAAATCAATTATCTTTTTCTTTTTTCTTTTTTTTTTTTTTGAGAGACAGTCTCCCACTGTTGCTCAGGCTGGAGTGTTGTGGGGCAATCATGGTTCACCACAACCTCAACCTCCCCTGAGCTCAAATGATCCTCCCACCTTGGCCTCCTGAGTAGCTGAGACTGAGTAGCTGGGACCACAGTAGCATACTACCACATTCATCTAATTTTCCTTTTTTTTTTTTTTTTTTTTGAGATGGAGTCTCGCTCTGTTACCCAGGCTGAGTGCAGTGGCGCGATCTTGGCTCATTGCAAGCTCCACCTCCTGGGTTCACGCCATTCTCCTGCCTCAGCCTCCCAAGTATCTGGGAATACAGGCGCCCGACACCACGCCCAGCTAATATTTTGTATTTTTAGTAGACACGGGGTTTCACCATGTTAGCCAGGATGGTCTTGGTCCCCTGACCTTGTGATCCACCCGCCTTGGCCTCCCAAAGTGCTGGGATTACAGGGGTGAGCCACCGCGGCCCTCCAATTTTTTTTCTTTTTTTTGAGACAAGAGTTTCAATCTATTGCCAGGCTGGAGTGCAATGGTGTGATCTCAGCTCACTGCAACCTCCGCCTCCCAGGTTCAAGCAATTCTCCTGCCTTGGCCTCCTGAATAGCTGGGATTACAGGCGACCACCACCACGCCCAGCTAGTTTTTGTATTTTTAGTAGAGAGGAGGTTTCGGCCGGGCGCGGTGGCTCAAGCCTGTAATCCCAGCACTTTGGGAGGCCGAGACGGGCGGATCACGAGGTCAGGAGATCGAGACCATCCTGGCTAACACGGTGAAACCCCGTCTCTACTAAAAAAATACAAAAAACTAGCCGGGCGAGGTGGCGGGCGCCTGTAGTCCCAGCTCCTCGGGACGCTGAGGCAGGAGAATGGTGTAAACCCGGGAGGCGGAGCTTGCAGTGAGCCGAGATCGCGCCACTGCACTCCAGCCTGGGCGACAGAGCGAGACTTCGTCTCAAAAAAAAAAAAAAAAAAAGAGAGGAGGTTTCACCATGTTGCCCAGGCTGGAGTGCAATGGTGTGATCTCAGCTCACTGCAACCTCCGCCTCCCAGGTTCAAGCAATTCTCCTGCCTTGGCCTCCTGAATAGCTGGGATTACAGGCGACCACCCACTACGCCCAGCTAATTTTTGTATTTTTAGTACAGACAAGGTTTCACCATGTTGCCCAGGCTAATCTAGAACTCCTGAGCTAAGGTGATCCACCCACCTCAGCCTCCCAAAGTACTGAGATTACAGGCATGAGCCACTGTGCCCAGACTTTTTTGTATTTTTTTGTAGAGATGGGGTTTACCATGTTGCCCAGGGTGGTCTCAAACTCCTAGATTCACCCACCTCGGCCTCCTGAAGTGCTGGGATTATAGGAATGAGCCACTGCACTTGGCTCAATACTGTTTCCTTAGGATTTCTATAAATGGTATTACTAGGTCAAAGAGTATTAAAACGTTTGTAACTCTTGCTGCATATTGCCAAATTTCCAAATTCCTTTCTAGAAGGTTGTGCCAACTTCCCCTTCCACCATCTATGTATGAGTGTATCATCTCCATTACTATAATATTTTTAAAAATAGTTTGCCAATCCAGCAAGCTCAAATACGTGTTCATTTCTTTAATTGTTAGCAAGAAACGTATAAGACCTACATGAAGAAAATTTAATGGGATATAAGACAAAATGAGTAAATGGAGAAGCGTACCTTGTGTTTGGAGAAAGAAATTGTAAAGATGTCAGTTTCCTCTAAATAAATCTGTAAGGTCATTGAAATCCCAGGAAGGATCCATATAAGATTTCTACAAATGGTATTATAATAACTGGCTAGTCATTGAGACACACAATTTAAAAAAATAAAGAATGAGATGTTTGCTTTTTTTTAGAGACAGGGTTTTGCCATGTTTCCCAGGCTGGTCTCGAACTCTTGAATTCAAGCATTCCATCCACCTTGACCTCCCAAAGTGTTAGAATTACAGGCGTGAGCCACTGAACCTGGCCCCACTCATTATTCCAATATAAAAACTAAATGACTCAAAATTTTTGTCGTAAAAGATTAAACTATAAAATACAGAAAACATGAATAATTTTTTTTTTTTTTTTTTGAGACAGAGTCTCGCTCTGTCGCCCAAGGCTGGAGTGCAATGTGCGATCTCTGCTCACTGCAACCTCCACCTCCTAGGTTCAAGAGATTCTTCTGCCTCAGCTTCCCAAGTAGCTGGGATTACAAGTGCCTACCACTGTGCCCAGCTAATTTTTGTATTTTTAGTGGAGACGGGGTTTCGCCATGTTAGCCAGGCTGGTTTTGAACTCCCGACCTCAGGTGATCCACCCGCCTTGGCCTCCCAAAGTGCTGGGATTACAAGCGTGAGCCACTGTGCTGGCCAACAATTTTTGAAATAATAATATATTAACAATAGTTGTCCTTAAGGTTCAGATGATGGGGGAACTTTCAATTTCCAAGATAAAAATTTTTGTTTTATTTGAATTTTTACAATAATCATGACCTGGATGATTTTTTTTTTTTTAGTGATTAAAAGTAAGGATGGCAAAGTGAAGCTGAAAAAATGACAATTTCACATCCTTCCCTCCTTTCCAGCTAGTCCATAAGGGAACAGGATTTCCCAAGTTGATTCCAAGATCACACAGTAAGTGAACCACACAGGCTGAAGAAATTGTAGGAGTGATGGACAGAGACAGGACCCAGCAGGAGGTAAAGAAGAGACATATTTTCCAAGCATTGAGACAAATGAAAATAATTACCTGGCCACTTGCTGCCCCATCATTGTATCACCTTCTTTCAATGTTTTGGCTAAAATTCTGAAAAAAAAAAATTCCATTCTTAACACATAAGAGCATCGGGGGGCTGTTTTGAGTTTCAAGCTAATGGAAAACTGCTGGGTAAGTGTATGCGGCGATAAAACCCAGACAGATGAAGGGCTACAACTAGGTGAGATGCAGGAGGAAAGCTGTTAGAGGAAGTTCTGCTCTGTGATCTCAGATAAGCACTCCGATTGGATTCTTTTATGAGTGAACACAAAAGTCTTACCTCCATGTTCAAGTAAACATGAATTTCTACCAATGACTTAAAAAATATAACCCAGGCACCACTGGGTAGTTATTACCCAAAACACTAGCTACACAAAAAGATGCCAATTAACAGTTTTAAACTGTATTTTCCACTTCAGATTTGAATCTTTATCAATGAGCTATGAAAAAAAGTAAAAGAATGATGGCTATGTTATTTACCTGGGCAAAAAAATACTGAGGACTTAGTGGTCAATAAAGCCTTTAGATTTCCTCCCCTCCTTGAGTTGTTTGCTGAGTATATAAGTTTGAGTCAACTGCAGATTTACCTACATTAAAAGAATACAGGTAAATGGAAGGCCAGAAAAGCTGATTTTAGTCTTAGCATCTTCCTCTATCCAAATTAGTGGCCAGTAGTGAAATAGACAAATTTGGGTTTGGCTTCTTTTTTCTTTATGAGACGGGGTCTTACTCCGTTAACTAGGCTGGAGTACAGTGGCACAATCTCGGCTCACTGCAACCTCTGCCTCCCAGGCTCAAGTGATCTTTCTGCCTCATCCTCCTGAGTCGCTGGGACCACAGGCATGCGCCACCACGCCCGGCTAATTTTTTTGTATTTTTAGTAGAGACAGGGTTTTGCCATGTTGCCCAGACTTTATTTTTTAATTTTTTTTGTTTTAAGCTTTTTCTTTCTTTCTTTCTTTTTCTTTTTTTTTCTGGAAGTAATTCTGTTGAGCAGTAAAAGGCGAATTGTGCAGGGCAGATAGGAGATGGTTGGGACAAAGGAACCGAGGTGATCCCTCACTAAGCTACTTAGACCTTTGCCTGCAAAAGGTGAACGTGCATGAATCCCATCAATGATACTAGCTGGGAGAAACAGGGAAAGTGACAATGTTTTAAGTCAGTTGGATATTTTAAAAGATGGACTACTTCCAAATAGCATGTAACACAGCATTAGCGTTTTGAGGGGGGAAATAAATAATACCTCATGTAAGGATCCACGGTGAGGAACAAAGCTTCAAGCAGGACCTCTACAAAATAAAGCATTCCATAGGCAATTAGAAACTCAAGGCCTAAGAGGAACAATAGACACTGAGCACCACTAGACAGGGGACGGTGAGACCGGGACGAAGGTTGAGAGACTACCTATGAGGTACCATGCTCTCTACCTGGGCGACAGGATCATTCGTACACCAAACCTCAGCCACGTGTGATTTACCCGTATAACAAGCCTGCATATGTATCCCTAACACTAAAATAAAAGTTGAAGGAAAAAAACAGAACTCAAGGCCTGATGCCTTTGCTTGGCTTTTTTTTGTTTTGAGACGGAGTCTTGCTCTGTTGCCCAGGCTGGAGTGCAGTGGCTTGATCTCTGCACACTGCAACCTCTATCTCCCAGGTTCAAGTGATTCTCCTGTCTCAGTCTCCTGAGAAGCTGGGATTACAGACGCCCGCCACCACACCTGGCTAATTTTTGTATTTTTAGTGGAGATGGGGTTTCACCGTGTTGGCCAGGCTGGTCTTGAACTTCTAATCTCAAGAGATCTGCCCGCCTTGGCCTCCCAAAGCGCTGGGATTACAGGCACGAGCCACCATGCCCAACCTGTTTTTGGTATTCTAAAAAAAACACAGATAATACTTGTGCTTCAGGAATGTCTTCCTATCTGTGCTTCTATAGCAGAGACAAGAAGGGGTTCTCGTTTTTGGCCCAGCCCAGTTAATAATAATAATAATAATACTATTTACTCAGCACTCATTCCATGCTTTACATGAATTATGTCATTTGATATTCAACAAATACTGTTTCCATTTTATTTAAGGTTAGGTTAAGTAACTTGGCCAAGGTCACATTTAAACCATTATGTTGCAGTGCTCACCCTATGGTTTCACCACCAGCCCCAGTTAGTGTTAGAGAACATGCATTTTGCTGGAGTGACTCTCATGTACACATTCTTTGGAATTTTGAATTTGAGTCATGGCCCTCACAGCTTAGATGGGACTGATCACTTTGCCATGCTACTTGATTGCATCCCCTTTTCTCAAAAGCTTACCTACCTGTAAACACTCCTCAGAGACTCCTCTTATAGTCTGAACTCTTCATATAGCTACTGGGCAGTGCTTACCTCACTGCCATCATCAGGCTCATGAGGATACAGAGGACATCCTCCCCACAGTCTGGTCTAAGCCATGAAGAGTAATGCGCTCAAGCATGAATTTCAATTATCAGTGAAAGCAGCGGCTTCCTGCCACGTGACATCCAGGCTTCACACAGAAAACCCTGGAAAGGTCTATGTGGCATTTGGAAAATGGCCACAAATAACTCCCACCCTTGTGTGCTGGTCTCCTTGCCATTTTTCCCATGGAGAAATCTATTTTCTGCCTCTCAAACCTGAGCTTGGTTTTGTGATTTGTTTTGACCGTGGGATACTAGCAAACGTGGCACAAGTAGAGGCTTGAAAAGCGCTTGCACAGCGGGGCGTGGTAGCTCACACCTTTAATCCCAGCACTTTGGGAGGTCAAGGTGGGCTGTTCAACTGAGGTCAGGAGTTCAAGACCAGCCTGGCAAAGATGGGGAAACACCGTCTCTACTAAAAATACAAACATTAAGGCCGGGCACTGTGGCTCACACCTGTAATCCCAGCGCTTTGGGAGGCCAAGGCGGGTGGATCACCTGAAGTCAGGAGTTTGAGATCAGCCTAGCCAACATGGTGAAACTCTGTCTCTACTAAAAATACAAAAAAAAAAAAAAACAAAAATTAGCAGGGTGTGTTGATGGGTGCCTGTAGTCCCAGCTACTCAGGAGGCTGAGGCAGGAGAATCACTTGGACCTGGGAGGCAGAGGTTGCAATGAGCCAAGATCATGCCAATGTACTCCGACCTGGGCAACAGAGCAAGACTCTGTCTCAAAAAAAAAAAAGTGCTTGCACATTGGAGCTTGGCAACTCCTGCTGCTCTAGATCTATGGGACCACTATAAGAACAGAGCTCAAACCAGCCTGCTAGAAAGGCCACATAGATGAGAACTAAGTCATGCACCCCAACAGAAAGTCTGCTAACCAGCAGACATGTGAGCAGACTCATCCTAAATTCACCATTTACCCCAGATGAGACCTAAGAAGAACCACCCAGCTTAACTCAGCCCAGATTGCCAACCCAAAGAATTGTGAACTAATAAACCATTGTTGCTTAAAGTCACTAGACTTTGGGGTAGTTTGTTATGCAGCAAAAGCTAACTGATACAGTCCCTTCCATCTCTGAAATATTTTTAGTATGACTTACCTCCATTTTTTAAGGGTGGTAGCTCAGCTGTCTTCAACTCAAAGTCACTGTTAGTAGGATGGCCAACAAAGTGCTTCTTCAGGGTCCATATCTTAGTACGAACCATCCTGAAGCTCCTAGAACTCGGTAAATACGTAGTCAACTGCCATGCATTCTAACAGTTCCCTCCCCATCAAACTGAGCCCAGATAGCACAACTACAATATCCTCAAATCCCATCATTATCAGATAACACCAACCACATTCATTTAATATTTACTACGTTTCTGGTGCTGTGCTAAGCACTTCATACAGATTACCTCATTTTATCCTTATAACTTCCCTATAAGATAGACATTAGTATCGTTGCCAGTGTACGGATGAGGAAACTGAGGTTTAAAGAATCTTCAAGAAAAGGAAAAAATATAAATCAACAAAGAAATTCTTCCCAGCCACTGCTAGGCTAGAGTTTCTTTATGGCACTGAACAGTTACGGGGAGTGCGAATATTCCATTCCGTTTGTCATCTCACATGGAATGAATTCTAAGAAAAAGCATCAAACACAAAGAACCCAATAGAAAGAAGTCCATGCACCTCTTTCAGAAGGAAAGAGCCAAGCATTTCAAGGCAATCTCAGAACTCCTGAAAACCACCGGGGGGCGCCGCTGCTCCGCCCCATTTTCAGGTGCGTTTTTTTTTTTTTTTTTTTTAAATACTTTTTTCTCTTTTTCCTGTAGAGAGGAGCCTCAATGTGTTCCCTAGGCGATCCGCCCGCTTCGGCCTCCCAAAGTGCTGGGATTCCAGGTGTGAACCACTGGCGCTCAGCCATCGGGTGCGAGTTTTCTTTGGCCCAGCAGGGATTTGAGTTTAAACTCCACACCAAACCGATTTTGAGCTTAAACGCTACACCAAAGCAAGGGAAGATGATGAAGTGTGCCCTGAGCTGGGGGTTCAGGACGTTCTGCTTGGACTGAACTCGGCCAAATCACTTGGGAACCGCGCCTTCCCGCGTGTGCATCCGCTACAAACGATCCAGTTACAAAAAGTTCTGGAGCTGCCGCTGACCTCCCCAGCTCCCCACCGGTGCGGCGGGGAGGGGACAAGCGTGGCCGGGAGCCCGGGGGGCGGTCAGATCTGCAGCCCGGGGTTGTTCCTTCTTGTTTTTTCTTTTTTAATAAAGACTTTTTTTTTTTTTTTTGGTGACGGAGTCTCGCTCTGTCGCCCAGGCTGGAGTGCAATGGCGCCATCTCAGCTCAGTGCAACCTCCGCCTCCCGAGTTCAAGGGATTCTCCTGTCTCAGCCTCCTGAGTAGCTGGGATTACAGGCGCCCGCCACCAGGCCTGGCTAATTTTTGTATTTTTAGTAGAGACGGGGTTTCCCCATGTTGGCCAGACTGGTCTAGAGCCCCTGAGCTCTAATGATCCACCCGCCTCGACCTCCTAAAGTGCTGGGATTACAGGCGTGAGCCACTGCGCCCGTCCCTAAGTATCATTTTTATGGTGAGACATTTGAAGTTTGCTTTTGCTTATTTTGAAATACACATTATTGGCTCTAGTCACCCTGCAGTGCAACAGATCTCAGAACCTACTCCTCTCGTCTCTGAACTTTGTACCCTTTGGCCAACAAGCCCCCATTCACCCCCGAACCCGCTCCCAGCCTCTGGCAACCATCATTCTAGTCGTTATTTCTATGAGTTCAACTTTTTAAGTGTCCACACATCTTTGTCCCTTTTCCCTAGAAAGCAACTGCTGGGCATTCCAAACTCGCTACAAGTCCAGAAGCCCTTCTGGAAAGGGTCTGGACCCAGAGGGGCGAGGTCCCGGGAAGGTCTCGCCCGCCCGAGGAGGGGGCCTGGCGGGGCGACCGGCCTTTGCCCGCTCGCCCTTTGCTCCCACCCCCGCCGCCCGCCACCCGCCACCCACCGCCCGCGTGCCCATTCCCAAACCCCCACCCCCATCTTTCTTCTTCTACCTTCCCCTAGTTGTGCAGTCCCGCAAGTTCCCTGGCCTGCCCCTTCCCGAGTGCAGGCAGCTACCGGGTGTCCCGGATTGTAACCAAGCTTTCCTATTCCCTCCTGCGCGCGTCTCCAAGCTCTCCAAAAACTGCAGGGCCGGGAGGCGTCGGGACACGGGCTCCCAAGATCCTCCGAGTGCAAGACCCAGCGGTCATTTCGGCGTAAGGGGAGGAGGGCGAAGCGCAAACTTCCTCCACTGCGGCGTCTAGAAACTTGGCAGGAAGAAAGCAAGGGGGTTAAGGGAGGGAGAAAAGTGAAGGAAAGAAAGCAGGAGGTCTCCTTACAGGAGCCCGAGGTTTCCACTGCCTGGGGAAGGCGGCTGGGACTGCGCGGCCGGGCGCCAGAGGACCGCTTTATGACAGGTCCCAGGAGAGGGTGGGGCCACTCCAAGGCGGGGCTGCTTCTGGAGGGTAAGAGCGCCGTCCCTGAGAAGGTCTCAGGAGGAAATCCAGGGTCCCGGGAATCTGAGTGCGTTTGTGTGTGTGTGTGTGTGTGCGCTTATCTGTGTGTGCCTATGTGCATGTGCGCGCGCGCGTGTGCATATGTATATGTGTTTCTGTGTGTAGGGGCGTTGGGGACTTCAGATATTAAAACCCCTAACAGAGGTTTGTCCAGGTGACACTGGACCTGCGCCTGGGGTCCTAATTCGGAGCCCTGCGGAAATATGCCCCGTGGGGGAACGAGCCGAAACGGCTGCAGGGCAGGCCAGGAGGGGCCAAAGGCAGGGCCTGGGGCGGCCGCAGCCCTAATCAGCCCCCGGTGCTGGTTCCGATTCCTGGGCTCCTGGTCAGTCTGGCCGTTTTCCCGCAGGGCAAGCTTTCGCCCAGGGCTGGGGTGCAGACACTCTGCCTGTCCGTCCCCAGTACGCCTGCTGAACACCTACTCGCCTTCCAGGAGCCAATTCAAGGTCACCTCTAGGAACGCTTGCCAGACGCCCCCAGGCAGGAGTAAGCGCTCTTGCCACTGAGGCACCCCACATATCACACCCTAGCAGACATCAGGCCTTGATCCGGCCTCTGCAAGGAGAGGTGGTATCAGGCAGCGGTTGAACCTGAAGCTAAGTGGTTGGTATTAGAAGGCTGCAGGTTCGAAGCCTGCGCCTACCACTTACTAGTTGTGTCGCTTTCAAAGACTTACTTACCTTCTCTTTGCCTCAATCAGTTCAGCCATCAGCAAGATGGGGATAAGAACAATGCCTAACTCCCAGTCATTATGAAGATTCAATGTCTTTATTTACTTAATTTTAATTATTTTGAGATGGGGATAAGAACAATGCCTAACTCCCAGTCATTATGAAGATTCAATGTCTTTATTTACTTAATTTTAATTATTTTGAGGTCTCGCTCTGTCACCCAGGCTGGAGTGCAGTGGTGGGTATCACAGCTCATTGCAGCCTTGAACTCCTGGGCTCAAGTGATCCTCCTTCAGCCTCCCTAGAAGCTGGGATTCCAGGCCCACCACCACACCCGGCTCATTGTCTATCCTTGTGAGGGTACCTGTCATATTGGATTAGAACCCCACTTGTCAGCCTCAGTTTAGCTTAATCACGTCTTCCAAGGCCTTGTCTTCAAATGCTGTCAGATGGATTAGGGCTCACTAATATGGCCTCATTTAACCTTAATTACCTCTTGAAAGGCCCTATCTCCAAATACGGTTACATTCTGAGTACTGGGACTTGGGGACTTTAACACATGAAATTGGGGAAGACACAGTCCAGCCCATAACAGAGTGTGTGGACCAAGTGTGGTGGATGCATACCATGGGATATATGCAGCATCAGAAGCACTGGGATCGATGTACATAAAGTGACTTGGATGCACCCTAAAAACAAAATACTGAGAGTTGAATTCTTCATACTCATCAGAGTTTGTGGCACTTTATCCCCACTGGGCTGCCAAATTCTTCCTTTCTCACTCACTCTCTCTCTCATTAATTTATGTAACTTAAAATAAAACAAAACAAAATTCCATTCCCAGTCTGGGTTCTTTGGCTCATGCCTGTAATCCTAGCACTTTGGGAATCCAAGGCAAAAGGACCACTTGAGGCCAAGCATTCAAGACTTGCCTGGGCAGCATAGCTTTAACCTGGGAGGTGGAGGCTGCAGAGAGCTTCGGTTGTGGCACTGCACTCTAGCCTGGGTATCTAAGTGAGATCCAGTCTCCAAAAAAATAAAAATAAAATAACAAAATAACTCCATTCCCTACTTTTCTTCTCCTACTATAAGTAACTACTGTGATTTGTTTGATGTGCATAGAGTTGTTTTTTTTTTCCCCATGTTCTTATATAATGTGCACTGTGGGCATATACTTTTAATTTATAGAAACAGTATTGGGTTACATATCTCATTCTGCTTGTCTTTTTTTTTTTTCTTTTAAAATATCTTGTTATAGAATCACTCTGTTTCTTTTGGATATTAGAAGTGTTAATAAAATTGCAGGCATAAAAAGTCTTTGCAAAGTCAGAATAACGGAAAAAAGTGCCAGAAACACAGAGTGGCTCACATATTTACTCACTTGTCATGAAATAGAAGATGTCGATAATATTTGGCAGCACCAGGACAAATAAAATCTGTTTCCAAATCATTGACTCAGTCAGTCTTAAAGGCTGCAGTTTGTCAAGTCATGGTGATCAAGTTAATCATGACTGTTACCTAATCACACACAGAGTCAGAATATGGAATAAAGGATCAAGGAAAAAGATTTTTCTTTACTTTTCCCTAAGACAAAACTCTATTCAATTCAGTTCTCTGATCTTAGGTTTCAATGAGTTCTCATCTAACTGTGGAGGGAAACAGTTCACTTAAAACAATAAAGTAATAACAAACAAGTAATTTAAAAATGCTTTTTCTCAAATAATTCAGACAATACAGATGTGTACAATATAAAAAGCAAAAGTAATTGTTATCCATTTGGTGGAAATTTCTTCTGGATCTTTCTTGTACTTTAAAAACAGACAGACTTAGTCGGGGATGGTTGCTCACGCCTATAACCCCAGCACTTTGGGAGGCCGAGGCAGGCGGATCACTTGATGTCAGGAGTTCTAGACCAGCCTGGCCAACATGGTGAAACCCCATCTTGACTAAAAATACAAAAATTAGTTGGGCATGGTGGCACGCACCTGTAATCCCAGCTCCTCAGGAGGCTGAGGCTGGAGAATCGCTTGAACACAGGAGGTATAAGTTGCAGTGAGGCAAGATCATGCCACTGCACTCCAGCTTGGGCAACAGAGCAAGACTCTGTCTCAAAAACGAACAAACAAACAAAAACAGACTTGTCTCCCACTTTCTTCTCTACAACTTCCATTTCATTGGTCAGGTGGGATAATGCTTGAGAAATAATGATAGCAACAAAGAGTAATATTTTTCTCATAATTGCAGGAATTCCTGAATACAGATGGGACACTGCGTTTGGAGAGAGATTGATTATCCTCTCTGCACAGCACAGAGGAGATGCAACCTTGCACTAGGGTAGCACTTGGTATCCAGTATGTCTAGTCCTCATGATGACCCAAGGAAGGGTTATGTTATGGGACCAACAGGTTCGTATGCCCACTGCATAGTAATAGACCAATTACACTAAGACAGCAGGGATGCAGCAAAGAAAGAGTTTAATGATCACAGGGCACCCAGCAAGGAAGTGGAAGGAAACCCTCAAATCCATCTCCCAAGAAGTTCTGGCCTGGGGCTTTAAGAGGATTGTGGAGAGTGAGGGGCTGGAAAACTGGGGTTGCTGGTTGGCTGGGGCAAGGGGAATAAAATCATCACAAAGTGGAAACTATACGTTGGTGAGGTAGCCCCTTGGGGAGTCCTTCAGGTCAGCTGCATCAGTGGTTTCATCTGTATGCAGGACCTGAAGGAATATCTCAAAGTGAAAACAACATTTCATAATGTTCAAGTTGTTATTTAAAGAGCAGTTAAGGGGAACTATAATCTTGTATCTGGGTCTAGTGATTCTAGGACAATAGGCAGCAAACTGTGAGGAAGCAGTTCGGACAGTGTGCCGACTTAATGATGAATGCTGAACATGCTGCCAGCTTGGTTTGTTTTTGTTTCTCCTTCCCTCCTTCCCTGATTAATTTTCTGTATTTTTTGAGATGGAGTCTTGCTCTGTCTCCCAGGCTGGGATGCAGTGTCATGATCTCAGCTCACTGCAACCTCTACATCCTGGGTTCAAGCAATTCTCCTGTCTCAGCATCCCGAGTAGCTGGAACTACTGGCACACGCCACCACGCCTGGCTAATTTTTGTATTTTTAGTAGAGACAAAGTTTCACCAATTGGTCAGGCTGGTTGTGAACTCCTGACCTTAGGTGATCTACCAGCCTCAGCCTCCCAAAGTGCTGGGATTACAGGCGTGAGCCACTGTGCCTGGCCTAAATTTATAAAGTTTATAGGGGCAGTTTCAGAAGCATGTATTACCATTGTCTTCCTTGCAGCCTCAGGAAACTGAAATTCTGAGAAGTAAAACAACATAGACAAGATTGCATAGGTAGTCAGTAGCAGGGTTGAGATTTGAATCTTATTCCATGTCAAAGTCCTACACTTTTCTCTGTTGCCTTCATGTTGATTGCCCAATTCTGTTGCTGTTGGGGTTGCCACTATGCCGCAGACCCATTGGACTGAACAAAGGGGGCAAAAGCGGTAATAAAATACAAGAGACAAAAGAGTATATTTGGAAGAAGGGGTCAGGGGGCACCTTGCCTCTACTGAACAAGGGCCCTGAGCTTTACACAGCCCTCCGTATTTATTAGACAAAAGAGATAGTGAGAAGTGGACGTGATTGTCAGGTAATTGTCAGTCGGCCATTTGGTTCACTGCAGGCTTGCAGAGACTGCATCCTTTGAACAACAGGCGTTAATTTTCTCAGTAGATAATTTCAAGGAGCCTGGAGCCAGGGAGTGATGGCCCTCAGCAAACATTTTGGTGTCAGGGGAGTGTGAGTTTTCTAACAGCCTACATTCATGATAAACAGTTTGCTGTTTGCTCATATAGCCTGCAGCAGAATGCTGAGTTGGTCACCTCCCATGGGCCTTCTGTTCCCTGCACATCCACCTTTTTGTTTATGTATTAATTGAAAGAATGTAAGGCCAGGCTGGGCAGCTCTCATTCTCCAAATGGCAGTTAATCCGATTTTGCAGAAAACATAGCATTAGAACTGTGT
This sequence comes from Piliocolobus tephrosceles, assembly GCF_002776525.5. NCBI lineage: Eukaryota > Metazoa > Chordata > Mammalia > Primates > Cercopithecidae > Piliocolobus > Piliocolobus tephrosceles. The sequence continues at coordinate 27,351,949 of NC_045447.1, read as the reverse complement.
CATGACTCTGGTCAGCCTTCTCTCTGTCTTTGCATTCAGGCTCAGCTGGTTCATAGGTCGTACTGGAGGGACCGCGCCCATGGTTGGTCACTCTGGGTTCCTCCAATCTCCTGTTCCCGTTCCATAGTCGTATGCACCTTGAGGGCACCCACGCGGTTTGTCCATCTCCTATAAACACACAAGCACACCCTCTTCCCCTGTCAGTAAATCCACTGGACCTTCCACTGTCCTTCTTCTGGGGATTACCATAACACTTTCGGATTAAATTTCCTCTTTTCCTCTAACACTTGCCAATGTCTTCCTGCTGGAGTCTTACCATCCATGCTGTAATGTCTAAGGTTCTTGCCTAGCCACACCAAAGAATTGTGTGACAGCTGACCACGGCAAGTGATAGAGACACGGACCTAGAGAGAGAAAACGCTGTAGGCTTTATTGAGCAGAGTGAAAGTACAAAGCTTCCACAGCGTGGAAAGGGTCCCAAATGGGTATCCAGAGTTAGATTATGTAATTGCCTTTTAAACTCTTTAAGGCGGGAAATACGTGTGGCGAGAAGATGTTACCAGAGCGAGAAACAAAGGCAATTAGCCATTTGTGACATGTCTTAGATCTTGAGGAAAACCGGACTTGCAAATTAAGTTTTATCTATTTCATGACCTTGCAGCAGCATGGCAAAAGAGACAGGATCTTATAGGACTTCACAAAGTATGTTCAGAAGGAATTGGAATTGGGAGGATAGATAAGGTCTGCTGGTCACAGGAAAACGGGCAGTTAACATTCTTTTTAACTTTAATTTCGAGGGATGGGGAAGGGAGAGAGGGAGTGATGTTGCGGGAAGTCAGGGACCCTGAATGGAGATACTGGCTGGAGCCGTGGCAGACGAACAAAAATTGTGAAGATTTCTTTTTACTATGGACATTTATCAGTTCCCAGATAATACTTTTATGATTTCTTATGCCTGTCTTAGTTTAATCTCTTAATCCTGTTACCTTCATAAGCTGAGAATGTACGTCACCTCAGGACCACTGTCATAATTGTGTTAACTGTACAAATTGATTGTAAAACATGCGTATTTGAACAATATGAAACCAGTGCACCTTGAAAAAGAACAGAATAACAGTGAATTTTAGGGAACAAGGGAAGACAACCATAAGGCCTGCAGGGTCAGGCAAAAAGAGCCATATTTTTCTTCTTGCAGAGAGCCTAGAAACAGACGTGCAAGTAGGGAAGATATCACTAAATTCTTTTCCTAGCAAGGAATATTAATATTAATACCCTGGGAAAGGAATGCATTCCTGTGGGGAGGTCTATAAATGGCCCCTCTGGGAATGTCTGTCTGATGCGGTTGAGATAAGGACTGAGATGTGCCCTGGTCTCCTGCAGTACCCTCAGGCTTACTAGGGTGGGGAAAAACCCCACCCTGGTAAATTTGTGGTCAGGCCAGTTCTCTACTCTTGAACCCTGTTTTCTGTTGTTTAACATGTTTATTATGACAATATGTGCACCGCTGAACAAACACCCTTATCAGGAGTTCTGCTTTTTGCCCTTTGAAGCATGTGATCTACTCCCTGTTCTTACAGCTCCTCCTGTTTTGAAACCCTTAATAAAAAACTTGCTGGTTTGAGGCTCAGGTGGGCATCACGGTCCTACTGATATGTGATGTCACCCCCGGCGGCCCAGCTGAAAAATTCCTGTCTTTGCACTCTTTCTCTTTATTTCTCAGCTGGCCGACACTTACGGAAAATAGAAACAACCTACAATGAAATATTGGGGGAGGGTTCCTCTGATAGAGAGAGGGAGAGAACAATACAGGGAAACTTCCAGTAAAATGTTTGCTGTTTATAGCTTTCTTGGGGAAGAAAACACATGCACAAATCCTGGTGCTAGGAATATTTTAAGCATATACCTTCAATATTATTCATCCAGGACCGAAGTAAGTGCTGATGCAGGAAATGAGTGAGTTTCACAGCTTTCTGAGTCCCTACTCCACCCAGGAAGCCCAGTTGGCACCTCCTCTCTGTCCCCCTTTTAAACAAGACACCCCAACTGCTGTTGGGACCTGGGCAGCGGTTGTTCTGGCTACTTCCTGCTGGTTAGGGGTGAAGAAGGGGCTCTGCAGTTGTGGTGTCCTCCAGAGGGGAACTTTCCAGGCCAGTCAAGGGACCAGCAGGTTGACCTAGGGGTCCTCGGTAGAAGCCATGAGTTGAGCTCATTTGAGGTTCTATTTGTAAGACTATTTGTAGCTTGATGGCCTCAATTCTGGAGGAAACAAATTTGACAAGGAGGTTAAAAATGCAAGGCTCAAAGGTGAGTAATAGTAGGATGGCTGTCACAGGGCCTAGAAAGGGGAGGAGCTAAGGTATCCATTGGTTAAACTTATTTCAGGGTCTGGAGTGTTCAAGTTGCTTTTTCCTACTTTTTTATCTTTTTTTTTTTTTTTTTTTTCATGTCTTTGACCTTTTTAGTAATGATTCTTGACTGGTTAACAAAATAGCAACATTCTTATCTTAAGAGGCAGATTCCTCCTTTTTCAGCTGTGAATACGTCTAGGGCTCTTCAGTTTTGGAGAACTACTGCAGCTAGAGAATTAAGCTGGCTTTGTAGGGTCCATAGGGAGTCAGCAACTCATTCTATATCACCATTTAATTTTTGTGATAATTTATAATAGCACTGGGTGGAGGAGGTTATACCTCCAATTCTAGTCCTAAGCCCGCATAGTAATCTGGTTCCTACAATAAAAGGGACAATAAGGGCTCGAGTGTGGTGGGAGTGGTGTATAAGGAAACTTTGTAACTCTTGTTCAGTATATATGGACATGGGAGGTGCCAGAAAGGAGAGAAAGATAGTTCTTTTGGAGTGCCATTTAGGCATTGATAGACTGTGCTATCACAGATGAAAATGATGCCTGAAGTTAGACAGGTGAAACCTGAGGTTACTGATATCCAGGACTGACATCGGGAGGTGTTCTTATTGAGAGTCAGGCTGAAGTTTATGCACATGAGATTTGAGGCCTGTGTGGCTGGTACACTGGGGGACTAATTAATCTGGGGGTGTTTAGGAGTGGGGTGGATAAGTTCTACTGTCTGGGGACAGGGACTGGGACATATGGTTGAAAACGCAAGGGGAGACACATCTAAGAGTTGGTTGGGTTCCTAGGAGAGGCCTCTTTTATTCCTCTGAGGGTGGTGTTAAACAGCCTCTAGAGACGAGAATGAGAGTTAAGGGTTTCTTGTACCCTGTAAAGGTCTAATTTCTTGTATGGACTGGGAGTACTGGAGAGCTGGACTAAGTTTTTAATCACCTGTTTGATATGCCATTCTTTAGCCTCATCTTGGATGCCTCTTCTGTCAGCCATACCGACATGGGTATGATATGTTTAACAAGCGCTGGCCCCTGATTTCTCAGGGCAGTCAGCTCAGATCATTTTTCCTTGGTGGTATGTACGGTTATTGTGAGAGCAGAGAGAAGCAGTTTTATAACACTTTCTTCTCATGTAAGTGTATGCGGGTGCTCAGAAGGGGCTACCTAATCTCTAAGAGTTTCTGAGAGAATGCCAGTTGACTCCTACAGGGGAGGCACACGGACATGGGGTGTGTGTTGTAGTTGGAGAAAGGCACATAAGTAGGAAAGGGTGGCCGAAACCTGAGAGGAGTCATGGCATGTTTTAGGTGGAATGGTTGTAGGAAAGAGGAGGGAAAAAGGAGTAAATTGCTGTTAGAAGGAAGGACGATAGAAGAAAGGTTGATGTGAGTGAGATTTTTATCCCAGCTAGAGCTACAGTATATAATCCTACTGCAATTAATATAGTTAGTATACTGCTTAATAATGTAACGAAACAGTAGAAGGATTCTATTAAAGAGAGCAAGGAGAAATGTCAAAGATCATGTCGGTTTTCTATTTATCCTCCTTTAGGTAGGGAGAAATTTCTCTTCAGGATTAACTGCAAGGAGTCTTTTTGGTCTGAGGTGTTTTCTTCTAAAATAGGAGACGCTGGTCCTCTGGTGGCTGACAGGTGTATTGAGGCTGGTCTGGCTGACCTTGTGTCTCTTGAGTTGATGATCCTGTAAGTACTTCGGGAGGTGTCCAAGGTTTAACTCGGGTGTGGTGAATCCAGGATTCCACTCCTGCCACTTTAACTGCAGTGGGCGTAGAGAGGACTACTGAGTATGGTCCTTCCCCTAAGGGATCCATAGATGGAGAGGTAAAGGGGACCGATTGACTAATACTAGATCTGGTTGAACAGCTCTATTCCTTCTTCCTTGTCACACTTTTCAGGTAAAGTTTTCAGGTTTTGTTGATTTTTTGCTAGAGATGTTATAGCTTTGACTAAATTGGGCATTTTCTAATCAAGTAGGAGGTCATTTGTGGGAAAAGGCCGTCCATACAGCATTTCATATGGAGTGAGCCTCATTCTGTAAGGGGAGTTTTGAATTCTTAATACGACCATGGACAAGCGATTGGGTCATGGGAGATGAGTTTTTTGCGCTAGCTCTAACAATATTCTGTAATCCTTTTTGAGCTTTAGACCTTAAGGGATATTGCCTTTGATAAGGAAAAATGGTGGGGTATTTTAACCTGATTTAAACTGGATGGGCATTTTTTGCTCTTCCAAATTGTCCTTCTAAGGCCTAGACTTCAGAGTTGATTCTTTAAGTAGGGGACAACAAATGGGTAATTTGTTTCCCATATTTATGTAGATAATAGCCCTAGCTTTGGCTAATATGTCTCTCCTTAATACGGGTGTGAGACTTTCGGGCATAACAAGAAAGGTGTGTGAAAAGAACAAAGTCTCCTAATTGCAGCTGAGGAGGTGAGAGAAATACCTGGTTACTGGCTGTCCTAAGACTCCTTGGATAGTAACAGACTTTGAGGACAGTCATCTGGGGTAGGAGATTAAAACTGAGAAGGTCATGCCAGTATCCAGAAGGAAGACCACTTCCTGGCCCTCAATGGTCAGACTTACCCAGGGCACTCTGAGGGTGATGGCATGAGCTGGTGCTTGCCCCAGGCACCCTCAGTCCTGTTGCTGAGTCATCTGGTTGGGTGCGTCTGGTCCAGAGGGCCTTTGTCCTCTAGGGCAGTGTGCCTTTCAGTGACTGCCTTGGCATATTGGACACGGGTGAGGAGGTGATTTGTTTCTTCTTGGAGAATCTTTCTTACAACATCCTTGCAAACCACACTGATAACAAGTCCTCATAGGCAATTGGCCTGCTCTTCTTTTGGTTGCTACTGAGCCACCAAGGTCTGCCATGACTAAGGCTGTAGCCTTTCTCTTTGTTGGGAACAGGCCCCCAAATCTGGCCAAAAACTGGCCCCAAAACTGGCCATAAACAAAATTTCTGCAGCACTGTGGCATGCTTTGATGGCCAAGACATGCACGCTGAATGTTGTTGGTTTACTGGAATGAGGGCAAGGAACACCTGGAGCACCCAGAGGGGAAAACCGCTTAAAGGCATTCCTGAACCACTAACAACAGCATGAGCCATCTGTGCCTTAAGGACATGTTCCTGCTGCAGATAACTAGCCAGATCCATCCCTTTATTTTGGCCCATCCCTTTATTTCCCATAAGGAATACGTTTAGTTAATCTACAATTTATAGAAACAATGCTTACCACTGGCTTGCTGTCAATAAATATGTGGGTAAATCTCTGTTCGAGGCTCTCAGCTCTGAAGGCTGTGAGACCCCTGATTTCCCACTCCACATGCTATATTTCTGTGTGTGTCTTTAATTCCTCTAGCGCCCTGGGTTAGTGTCTCCACGACCCAGCTGGTCTCAGCACTCTTATCTCGCTTTTCCCTTTTGGCCTGTTCTTCTTGGTCCGTGTTATAGAACACTGAGGTTGCTAGGTTTAATAATGTCTCCAAATTTTGTTTTGGGCCTAAGGCAGACTTTGGGAGTTTTCTCCTAATGTCAGCTGCTGATTGGATGATACATTTATCTTTTAAAATCAGTTAGCCTTTTACAGAATCTGGAGTTAGGGAGGTATGCTTTCTTAGAGCCTCCCTCAGCCTTTCTAGAAAAGTGGAGGGGTTTTCCTCTTTTCCTTGCATAATTGTAGATAGCATTGAGTAGTTCATAGGCTTTTTCCTAGTCTCCTTCAACTCTTCTAAAATGCAAGTTAGCAAATACCTGTGGCTTTAATCTCCATGATCTGAGTCAGTATCCCAATGAGGGTCTACAGTGGGGACTGCCTGTTGCCCTGTGGGAAATGTTTCCCTCTCCTCCAGGGCTATTTGATCGTTTACCTGGCTAAGGTACCAGGTAAATTGCCTGAATTGCCAGGCTGCTGCTAAAGCTGCTTCCTTATCAGTAGGACTTAAGGTCTGATCAAGAGGTAAAATGATATCTCTCCATGTAAGATTAAAGGATTGCCCCAATCCTTGCAGGACATTCATATAGTTATCAGGATCATGTGAGAATTTCCCTAAATGTGCCTTTATTTGTTTTAAATCTGAGAGTGAGCAGGGGGCATGCACATGAATGCGCCCAAATTCTCCTCCTACTGCTTGTAAGGGACATAGTTTGCGTGCCTGGCTCATGGAGTTTATGTTCTCTTTCTGGGGTGCCTTTAACACTTCAGTGGGGCTGGGAGGATAGTCAGTAGGAAAGGAGGGTGGGTCTGAGGGAAGAGGCACTGAGTATGGAGGCAATTGTGGGCCTCTGTCATTTGGGCAAAGCTTACAGGCTTGATACAGGGCAGTGTTGTCACGAAGGGCAAACAAAATCTGTACACAAGGGACTTCACTCCATTTACTTCCTTGTTTACAGAAAAGATTTAGTTGTGAAAGGGTGTTATAATTTGTCCTTCCCTCAGAGAGCCAAGTTTCTTTATTTTGTAAGGAATACTGTGACCAAGCAGTGGTACAGAAGAAAATTGGCCACTTCTTTTTTAAGGTTTCAGGGTCAAATTTGTCTCAGTTATTTAGGATACATCTTAGGGGAGTATCCGGTTTTGAAGGTGCGGTGGCCATCTGGAATTTTAAACACACGGATGCTTGCACCTCTGGCTCGTCCTGGGACGCATCTTCCCTTAGGGCATCTCCTAAGGCTCAGGTCCAATTGTACTCCAAGGTCATTGCCGCTTTTCCTGAGCTCCCCATCTACTGGATTTAACCATGCTTACCGGTGGGATGGAAATTTCTCTTCCCCTGTCATGCGCCCATTGACCACTAAATGGGGCACAAGGACTGTTGGATTTATTGTGGTACTTCTGCCAACACATCCTGCCTGTTCCAGGGTGGCAAGGCCTGGTTCAGGGGTACCACTGTTGCTTGCATGCTAAAGCCTACTTTATGTGGGACTGGCCATAAAACCGTCCTTCAAGGAGAAATCTCTAAATTAGCGACAGGAGGCTTTGTAAGCTTAAAGGGAATGGTGGATGTCCTCTAGGCCAGGGCTGAGAGAACAGCTGCTGTACTTTAGCCTTCTGTCACCACTTGCCATCAAAGGAGTAAGCCCCCCCTCAAGGTGGTACCAGTATCCTGTGTCCTAACTGGCTATATTTTCTTCCATCTAATACCAATAACTGAATAGTTGAAACAACAATTCAATGGCTCTAAGAGCCATGCCTATGCACCACAGATTGTACTTGAGAGGCCCTCAGGAAGGGGAAAGTCTATCTGGGGAGCAATGGAGGAAATGCCCTAAGGCTTCTACTATCCACATGAAAATTACAGACCTGCCTTTAAATTGTCCTGATGTGGGAGACTATACACTATGGTGTGAAACTGGCCTTTCAGAAGAACCATCAAATGGCAACACATGCCTAAACCCCGGAGGGCAACATGAACAGAGATCTTCTGGGTGACACCCCAAGAATTTAAGACTTCTCAATAGGGAATTTTGATCCTGCCTAGCAGGAAAAAGTTTGCTTATGAGATGAGGAAAGAAGTCTAACCAGTGCACATTTGGACCCAGGATGCAGGAGTCAGAAGACGTGACTGTCTCATGCTCAGTAACCTGTGCAGGGGGAGTCTCTGGCAGGGCCGTGGTCTCAACCAGGATATCTAGGAGACCAAAACGTCCACTGAGCACTCTTGGGTGTACTTCGGGACCACCACAGAAAGCGAAAGAATTACAACTGGTTCCAGGGAAACCAACGCTCCTGACTCCAAAGGGTTGGGGGTTGTTAGAGAGCCCTTTCCTAGAGATCCTGACACCCATGTCTTTATTCTGGTGGCCGTGTTAATTGCTTTTAAGTGGTCAAGAGGTGCCTGGTGTTTAGCTTCCGAAGTTTAAAGAAAGACAGGACAGAAAGCAAGTGAGAGAGGTCCATGCTACTCACTGCATACTCATAATTGCAGGAATTCCTGAGTACAGGTGGGACACTGAGTTTAGAGAGAGATTAATTATCCTCTCTGCACAGCACAGAGGAGATGCAAGCTTGCAGTAGAGTAGCCCTTGGTATCCAGTATGTCAAGTCCTCATGATAACCCAAAGAAGCATTATGTTGTGGGACCAACAAGTTTGCATGCCCACTGCATTGTCATAGACCAATTACACTAAGACAGCGGGATGCAGCAAAGAAAGAGTTTAATGATCACCGGGCACCCAGCAAGGAAATGGAAGGAAACCCTCAAGTCCATCTCCCAAGAAGTTCTGGCCTGGAGCTTTAAGAGGACTGTGGAGAGTGAGGGGCTGGATAAATGGGGTTGCTGGTTGGTTGAGGCAAGGGGAATAAAATCGTCAAGAAGTGGAAACTATTTGTTGGTGAGGTAGCTCCTCAGGGAGTCCTTCAGGTCAGTTGTATCAGTGGGGACTTTCAGCTGACATTAGTAGTTTCATCTGTATGCAGGACCTGAAGGAATATCTCGAAGTGAAAACAACATTTCATAATGTTCAAGTTGTCATTTAAAGAGCAATTAAGGGGAACTATAATCTTGTAACTGGATCTAGTGATTCTAGGACAATAGGCACCAAACTGTGAGGAAGCAGTTCGGAGAGCGTGCCGACTTAATGATAAATGCTGAACATGTTGCCAGCTGGTTTGTTTTTCTTTCTCCCTCCCTCCCTTCTTCCCTGATTAATTTTATGTATTTTTTTGAGATGGAGTCTTGCTCTGTCTCCCAGGCTGGGATACAGTGTCATGGTTTCAGCTCACTGCAACCTCCACCTCCCAGGTTCAAGCAATTCTCCTGTCTCAGCCTCCTGAGTAGCTGGACCTACAGGTACATGCCACCACCCTGGCTAATTTTTGTATTTTTAGTAGAGACAGAGTTTCACCAATTGGTCAGGCTGGTCGTGAACTCCTGACCTCATATGATCCACCCACTTCGGCCTCCCAAAGTGCTGGGATTACAGGCACGAACCACTGTGCCTGGCCTAAATTTATAAAGTTTATAGGGGCAGTTTCAGAAGCACATATTACCATCATCTTCCTTGGAGCCTCAGGAAACTGAAATTCTGAGAGGTAAAACAACATAGACAAGATCACATGGCTAGTCAGTGGCAGGGTTGAGATTAGAATCTTAGTCCATGTCAAAGTCCTACACTTTTCTCTGTTCCATTCACGTCGATCGCCCAATTCTGTTGCTGTTGGGGGTGCCACTATGCCGTGGACCTATTGGACTGAACAAAGGGGGCGAACGCGGGAATAAAAGACAAGAGACAAAAGAGTATATTTGGAAGGAGTCAGGGGGCACCTTGCCTCTAGTGGACAAGAGCCCTGAGCTTGACACAGCTCTTCATATTTATTAGGCAAAAGAGATAGCGAGATGGGGTGGGGGGGTGATTGTCACGTAATTGTCTGCCGACAGTTTGGTTCATAGCAGGCTTGCAAGACTGCATCCTTTGAGCAATAGGTGCTAATTTTCTCAGTAGATAACTTCAAGGAACCTGGGCGCTCCAGGGAGTGACGTCACTCCGCAAACCTTTTGGTGGCAGGGCAGTGTGAGTTTGCCCACATCCCACATTCATGATAAACAGTGTGTTGTTTGATCATATAGCCTCCAGCAGAATGCTGAGTTGGTCATGTCCCATGGGACTTCAGCTACCTGCACATTCAGCCTTCCAGTACAGGTGAGGTAGATTCCTTTTGTAGGTAAGAACAAACTTAGGGAAGGTTACTAATGAGATTTCTGTTAACCTCTATCAGCGATGTCATTTCTGGCATGCAAACACGCTGCACATCTTGGAATGTGAACTAAAGATTAGATCAGGAGTTGGCAAACTGGCCAAATCCAGCCTACTGCCTATTTTTGTACAGCCTGCAAGGTAATAATGGTTTTTACATTTTAAAAATGTAAAAAAAAATTACATTTAAAAATGTAAAAAAAAATTAGCCGGCGCGGTGGCTCACACCTGTAATTCCAGCACTTTGGGAGCCTGAGGCAGGCTGATCACGAGGTCAGGAGATCGAGGCCATCCTGGCTAACACGGTGAAAGCCTGTCTCTACTATAAATACAAAAAAAAAATTTAAAAATTAACCGGGTATGGTGGCAGGCGCCTGTAGGCCCAGCAACTCAGGAGGCTGAGGCAGGAGAATGGTATGAACCCAGGAGGTGGAGCTTGCAGTGAGCTGAGATTGGGCCACTGCACTTCAGCCTGGGCGACAGAGCAAGAATCTGCCTCAAGAAAAGAAAAAAAATTATAGTAAAAAACATAACATTTACCATGTTAACCATGTGTGCAGTTCAGTAGTGTTAAATATATTCACACATTTGTGCAACATATCTCCAGAATGTTTTAATCTTGCATGACTGAAATTCTACACCCATTGAACAACTGCTCAATTCCACCTCCCGCTAGCCCCTGGCAACCACAATTCTACTTTTTTTCTGAGTTTGACTACTTTACATGCCTCCTATAAGTGGAATTGTGCAATATTTGTCCTTCTGTCACTCATTTCACTTAGCATGATGTCCTCAAGTTTCACTCATATGGTAGCATTTGGCAAGATTTCCATTTTAAAGGCTGAATAATATTTCTTTGCATGTATATACCGTATTCTCTGTATCCATTTATTTGTTCATGGACATTTAGGTTGCTTCTACCACTTGGCTATTGTGTATAATGTGGTAATGAACATGGGTGTATGAATATCTCTTTGATATCCTACTTACAATTCTTTTGGCTATATATCCAGAAGTGGGTTTGCTGGCTTATATGGTAGTTCTATTTTTAATCTTTTAAGGAATATTCATTCTGTTTCTCCATAGCAGCTGCACCATTTCACATTCCCACCAACAGTGCCCAGGGATTCCAATTTTTCCACATCTTTGCCAACATCAATGATTTTCTGAGAGTGGCCATCCTAATAGGTGTGAGGAAATATCTCATTGTAGTTTTGATTTTCATTTCTATGATGATAGTGATGTTAAGCATCTTTTTATGCTTGTTTGCCATTTGCATATTTTCTTTGGAGAAATGTCTATTCTTTTGTCAGTTTTTAAACTGGGTTATTTTTGTTGTTGTGGTTGATTGTAGGAGTTCTTCATATACCCTGGATAGTAACCTGTTATTAGATATATGATTTGTATATATTTTCCCCCATTCCATGGGTTGCCTTTCAATTTTGTTGTTTTAGTTGGTGTGGTTTTTACATTTTTAATAGTTGAAAAAAAATCAAAAGAAGAATATTTCTGGCTGGGCGTGGTGGTTCACGCCTGTAATTTCAACACTTTGGGAGACCAAGGAGGGTGGATCACCTGAGGTCAGGAGTTTGAGACCAGCCTAGCCAGCATGATGAAACTCCATCTTTACTAAAAATACAAAAATTAGGTAAGCGTAGTGGTGTACACCTGTAATCCCAGCTACTCGGGAGGCTGAGGCAGGAGAATCACTTGAACCTGGGAGGTGTAGGAAGCAGTGAGCTGATATCACACCACTGCACTCCAGCCTGGGTGACAGAGCAAAACTCTGTCTCAAAAAAAAAAAACCAAAAAAGCAGAAAAGACCACCATTTACTTTCGCAGATTGCCTCAGTGTGCGGAGCACATGTTTCCGTCACCTATAAGGAAGAAGAGATGTGGGTTGGGTCCCAGCTATCCCTCACCCTGTGGACTAAGGGTAGACAAAAGCCCTTTGGCCTCCCCAGGGTTTTGCTACCTCACATACAGAATTGACGGGGGTGGGCTAGATGACTTTTAAAAGACCTTTCAACTAAAATAATCTAAGTCGTCTTGAGATCCTATCTTCGACCAGACATTTAGGATGGCAAAAGGAATGGATAAAAAAGCAGGTGGGGCTGGGTGCGGTGGCTCATGCCTGTAATCCCAGTGCTTTGGGAGGCTGAGGCAGGTGGATCACTTCAGGTCAGGAGTTCAACACCAGCCTGGCCAATGTGGTGAAACCCCATCTCTGCTAAAAAGACAAAAATTCACTGGGCATGATGGTGGGTGCCTGTAGTCCCAGCTCCTGGGGAGGCGGAAGAAGGAGAATCGCTTGAACCTGGGAGGCGGAGGTTGCAGTGAGCTGAGATCTCACCATTGCACTCCAGCCTGGGTGACAGAGTGAGACTCTGTTTCAAAAATAAATAAAATAAAATAAAACCAACCAACCAACCAAACAAGGTAGATAAAATATTTCTCACTGTTTCATACTGTCACTCAGAACTATTCTGCCCTACAATTCAAGGAAATCTTTGTTGAGTACTGCTAAAGGGTATGTAAATGAGGCATCTGACAATGAAATTTTTAATAAAAATGTAAAAAGCCTATGCCAAGTTTGAATGGAAAAGCAATGCACCGCTGTGTTACTACCAGCAGTCCACACTCTCTGCCTCTGAGTTTTAAGAGTCACCAATGTGGTTGGGAAAAATGCCAGGGAGATGCACATTCAAGTTATTCTATAGAGATCTAATGAGTGCACATCTATTGATCATTTTCTGAACAGATTAACAGGAACGCAGGAAGTCAACTTAATGAAAATGGTTCTAAAAGAAAAGATGAAGGGTGACACAGTGGCTCATGCATGTAATCCCAACCTTTTGGGAGGCTAAGGTGGGGAGATCACTTTGAGTTCAGGAGATGGAGACCAGCCTGGGCAACATAGCAAAACTCCATCTCTCCAAAAAAATACAAACAAACAATTAGCCAGGCGTGGTGGCACACGCCTGTAGTCCCAGCTACTCAGGAGGCTGAGGCTGGAGAATCACTTGAGCCAAGGAAGCAGAGGTTGCAGTGATTGTGCTGAGATTGTGCCACTGCACTCCAGCCTGGGCAACAGAGTGAGACCCTGTCTCAAAAACCTAAAAGTAAAAATAAAAAAGGGATGCAAGGGAGTTAACTACAGAGCAGGATTTTTTTCTTTGCAGAACAGAAAAATAATCCAGAGAGCAATGGCTTCTCACTTTCAGTCTTCTGCAGAGAATGCAAAGATCACTTCTTCTGAATCTAACACACTAGCTTCCTTTCCAAAATACATTACTTTATTTCCCTTTTAAGGAAAGGCCACACGTTATAAACCATAAGCACATGACAGTCACATGACTTCTTCAGTAAGAACGAAGACTTTCACACACTCTCCTGGAGCTTAGAGCCAGAGGCATCCTGAGTTGTCAAATATTAAAGCTTTCTCCACAGCCACACATTCCTTTGATGATTGGGTTATTGAACACAAGTTTACTAGATAATTTGTTTTCAACACAGTCCATTTCTGTTCCTAAAAGTGTTAGCTGTGCTTTTTTTTTTTTCCCAGTGGATACTCTGATTTCATCTTGAGCAACTTCTTCATCAGAATCTCCATTTCTCTTCCTACATTCTAGAGAATAAACAAGTCACTGGTACGGACCTCAGGCTTATCTTTAAAAAGTTGTTTTATCATTCACTGCTGAAGGTGTCAGGAGGAAGGTGGCCCGGGTGGCCTACAGCTTGCTGTTGCTCACAGCCGGGACAGTGGCCCGAGGTAAAGAAGCTCACATCTTCTGGGTCCTGGCACCCCGTGCTTCAGGCCGGAGCTTGGGTACCTCAGCCTCTCTCTATAGACACTGTGGGCAATTCCCAAGCAACACATTTTTTATTTGGCTCCAGCAAAATTTGTCTTTGCAAATAAGTTATCCATTGGTCTTTTTTTTGTTTTTCCCTTATGGGAGGAGGTTGGTAGGTAAGAAAATGAAAAAATCAAAAAAGTACATGTGTCTGTGTGTGTGTGTGTCTGTGTGTGTCTGGCTGTGCCTGTGTGTGTTTGTGTGTATTTTGTAAATTGTCTGCTATGATTTCCTCCTGTGCATTAAAGCCAAGAGACTTAGATTCTTGTAATCAACCCAGTAGTTGCCTGGTTATATTTCCTTTGCTGCCTATAAGTTTCTGTCTTTTAAAAAAATTACCATTTGGTCATATTTAATTGATATTCTACAAATCCTTTTCCAAATGGGTAGTATTTGTCTGAATTTGAAATTTTAAAAAATTCTCCCTTAAAAGCCCTAGATGGTTTTTAAGAGATCTTTCAACTAAAATAATCGAAGTCAGCTTGAGAGCCCATCTTTGACCAGACATTTAAGGTGGCAAAATAAATGGATAAAAAGGGCCAGGCGCGGTGGCTCAAGCCTGTAATCCCAGCACTTTGGGAGGCCGAGACGGGCGGATCACGAGGTCAGGAGATCAAAACCATCCTGGCTAATATGGTGAAACCCCGTCTCTACTAAAAAATACAAAAAAAAAAAAAAAAAAAACTAGCCGGGTGAGGTGGTGGGCGCCTGTAGTCCCAGCTACTTGGGAGGCTGAGCCAGGAGAATGGCATAAACCCGGGAGGCAGAACTTGCAGTGAGCTGAGATCCGGCCACTGCACTCCAGCCTGGGCGACAGAGCGAGACTCCGTCTCAAAAACAAACAAACAAACAAACAAAGAATTCAAGAGAGGCTGGGCATGGTGGCTCACGCCTGTAATCCCAGCACTTTGGGAGGCCCAGACGGGCGGATCACCTGAGGTCAGGTGTTTGAGATCAGCCTGACCAACATAGGGAAATCCCATCTCTACTAAAAAGAAATACAAAAAAATTAGTGGAGCGTGGCAACGCATGGCTGTAATCCCAGCTACTCAGGAGGCTGAGGCAGGAGAATCTCTTGAACCCAGGAGGTGCAGGTTGCAGTGAGCTGAGATTACGCCACTGCCCTCCAGCGAAACTCCATCTAAAAAAAAAAAAAATTCAAGAGGAAAGTGTGAAAGAAGCAGGACAAACAGCAAGCTTCAAATTTTTATTCAAAGCTAGAAAGTACAAACGATAAATTACTACTATTATATTGATTCCTATTAACCACTTTTCAATGAGAGCTTTTCATGTATCAACCTAGTTCACAGGAAAACTTGTGTCCCGAGAGTGGGTATAAGGAGGAAGGAAGAGAGGAAAGATGGAAGGAAAAAGAGAGGAAAGGAAGGAGGGAGGGAGGTTAAGGAGTCAGAATAAGAAAAAAAAGAAAAGAAAAGAAATTACCTCAAAATTTGAAGGGTTGGGAGGCAGGCAGGATTCAGAGACATTTCAAATCTGCCCCAGCTTCACAATATCATAGAATAAAATCTGTCTTAAAGTTTCTCTAGCTTGTTTAAAACCAAAAGAATTATGGGTGAAGGTGAAACAGTTTTATCTTTGTTTATTTTTATTTTATTTTTTTTTTGAGACGGAGTCTTGCTCTGTCCCCCGGGCTGGAGTGCAGTGGCCGGATCTCAGCTCATTGCAAGCTTCGCCTCCCGGGTTTACTCCATTCTCCTGCCTCAGCCTCCGGAGTAGCTGGGACTACAGGCGCCCGCCACCTCGCCCGGCTAGTTTTTTTTGTATTTTTAGTAGAGACGGGGTTTCACCGTGTTAGCCAGGATGGTCTCGATCTCCTGACCTCGTGATCCGCCCGTCTCGGCCTCCCAAAGTGCTGGGATTACAGGCTTGAGCCACCGCGCCCGGCCATCTTTGTTTATTTTTTATTTTATTTTATTTATTTATTTTTTTGAGATGGAGTTTTGCTTTTGCTGCCCAGGCTGGAGTACAACGGCGCAATCTTGGCTCATTGCAATCTCTGCCTCCTGGGTTCAAGCGATTCTCCTGCCTCAGCCTCCTGAGTAGCTGGGATTACAGGTGCCCACCACCATGCTCAGATAATTGTTCTGTTTTTAGTAGAGTGAGGATTTCACCATGTTGGCCAGGCTGGTCTCAAACTCCTGACCTCAGGTGATCCACCCACCTCAGCCTCCCAAAGTGCTGGCATTACAGGCTTGAGCCACCGCACCTGGCCGAAACAGTTTTAGAATGCTCTTCCTATTCAGCCTGAAGTTACCGATGATACAGAACACCTACATCATATGGTAGCAATTTACTTTTCTTATTATAACATTAAAAATAATATAACAAAAGTTGAATGTGCTGAAACAGAGAGTAAAAGGGTGATTATCAGAGACTGGAGATGGAGGAGTTGGGGACGTATTGGGCACAAGACACAAAATTTCAGTTAGACAGGAGGAATTAGTTCTAAAGATCTATCATACATCACAGTGACCACCATTAAAAACAACATATTGTCATTAAAATTGCTGAGAGACTAGATTTTAAGGGTTCTCACTACAAAAAATAGGTACGTGAGGTGAAGGGGAGGCAGCATTCTCCTTCCATTCTCTTGGGGTCCCGGTTGGGTCCAATAATTAAACTGACATAAGATAAATTAGCAGGAGAAATGCATACAAATTTATTTAATACAAGTTTTATGTGGCATGGGACCTCCTAATAAGGAAATGAAGACCCAAATAATCAATTAGAGTCAGTTACTTAAATACTGAATTGGACAAAGTGTAAGATTCTCCCCGGGGCCTGAAAGTTTAAGGAGACGAATAACTCCTCCCTTCTCAGGCCCAGTCCCAAGCACAAGGCCACTTGTGTCAGCAGCATGAGTCAGCAAGAGAGCAGAAGCAGGAAGAGAGCCGGCCGGAAGACACCTACCCTGGCAGGAAGGCACCCACCCCTGAAGATCAAGAAAGAGGCTATTCAGGTACAATGTAGCAGTTACATCAGACACTTCCTTTTTACAGGAGACTAAAACCTTTGTCCGGTCCTCACTTGGGGCTGTCACCATTTTAAGCCTCAGCCCGCCTGCACCCAGGCGCTCCTTAAAACAGCATGTTGCTCCATACTGCCTCGTGTTGTCTGTTGGTGCGCTCTCGGAGTTCGAACCGATACAAGAACCTTACACAAAGTATACTCAGTTATGAAGAAACAACTAAGTTATGTGGGGAGGCTTAAAAGAGAAAAGTTATTTTAGCAAGATCCATAGGGAATTCTCTCCGTCTCAACTTATTCTTAAGGATAAGGACGTTACCTCTTTCATATGGGAATTTTACCTTCTGCTTTTAAGAAATAGCATGAAGAAGGCCGGGCACGGTGGCTCACACCTGTAGTCCAAGCACTTTGGGAGGCAGAGGCAGGTGGACCATCTGAGATCAGGAGATCGAGACCAGCCTGGACAACATGGTGAAATCCTGTCTCTACTAAAAATACAAAAATTAGCTGGGTGTGGTGGCAGGTGCCTGTAATCTCAGCCACTCAGGAGCCTGAGGCAGGAGAATTGCTTGAACCCCAGAGGTGGAGGTTGCAGTGAGTCAAGATTGTGCCACTGCACTCCAGCCTGGGCAACAGAGTGAGACTCCATCTCAAAAAAAAGAAAAATAGCATGAAGATCAGAGCTATCTTCTTGCACCTGCTGTCTTTCAAATGCATTTAGCTTAACTAGTCTGTGCACCAGACTAGCATATTTTAATCTCATCAGAGGATATAGAATGTTCAGAAGCTTGATGTAGCCATTCCACAATGTACACAGATATCAAAACATCATGTTGTACTCCATAAATATATGTAATTTGTACTTGTTGATTAAAATAAATTTAAAAAATATAACTAGGTGCAGTGTTTCTGTGTCCAGGCATTTCTGGAATGAGAGGAAGGTAAATTTAAATTGAGAGCCTCCCTGTGGTTCTAATCCACTTCAGGCAGAATCTCTCTGAAGCAGCCTCTGACTTGGCAATTTTCTATGAAAGAATTAGGGAATGGTGACCGGGTGCAGTGGGTCAGTCCTGTCATCCCAGCATTTTGCGGGGCCAAGGTGAGAGGATTGCTTGAACTCAGGAGTTCAAGACCAGAGTGGACAACATAGTGAGACCTCATCTCTACCAAAAATTTTAAAAATTACTTGGGTGTGGTGGGGCGTGCCAGTAGTTCCAACTACTTGAGAGTTTGAGGTGGGAGGCTCACCTGAAGCTTGGGAGATTGTGGCTGCAGTGTGCTGTGATTGTGTTACCACCTTCCAGCATGGCTGACAAAGTAAGACCATCTCAAAAAAAAAAAAAAAGGATCTAGGGAATGAATCAGGAATAGGATTAATCGAAGTTTTTTGCTTTTTTTTTTTTTTTTTTTTGAGATGGAGTTTTGCTCTTGTCACCCAGGCTGGAGTGCGATGGTGTGATCTCAGCTCACTGCAACCTCCGTCTCCTGGGTTCAAACGATTCTCCTGCCTCAGCCTCCCAAGTAGCTGGGATTATAGGCATGTGCCACCACGCCCAGCTAATCTTTGTATTTTTCGTGGAAATGGGGTTTTGCCATGTTGGTCAGGCTGGTCTTGAACTCCTCACCTCGGGTGATCCACCCACCTCGACTTCCCAAAGTGCTGGGATGACAGGCATGAGCCACCGCCCCTGGCCAAATGTTTTTTTAACTGCTCCCCAAGCACCCACAGCCTTATTAATTTGCTTATTTTAAGTTGTGAGTATATGCAAATGATGTTTACTTTTCTTTTTTCTTTTCTTTTTTTTTTTTTTGAGGCATTCTCAACTCTGTAACCCAGGCTGGAATGCAGTGGCACAATCCTGGCTCACTGCAACTTTCGCTTCCCAGGTTCAAGCAATTCTCGTGCCTCAGCCTCCCGAGTAGCTGGGATTACAGGCATGAGCCACTATGCCCAGCTAATTTTTGTATTTTCAGTAGAGACGGGGTTCTGCCATGTTGGCCAGGCTGGTCTGGAATTCCTGACCTCAGGTGATCTGCTCGCCTCAGCCTACTAAAAGTTTTGGGATTATAGGCGTGAGCCACCATGCCCAGCCAGTGTTTACTTTTCTCATGAAATACGTTGCAGAAAGACCAAACAGTATTTGTATATGTGGTGGGTGTCTTGTTTTTTCTAAGACCAGCCCAGCGGGCGCAAAAGAACCAGCGGGTAGGCAAGTGTAACAGCAAAACTGCACGTTTATTTTGGTAACCTAAGGTGTGTGGGAGAAGTCTGTTGGCCTCCGGGGAAGGAGGCCGGCAGAGTCCCCCCGTGGGGCTCTCGGACGGACTTCCCACAGTCCCGACATCCCGACAGGAGTGGGGCTGTGAGAAGGCCGCCGGCCTGTGAGAAGGCCGCCTGGCTCAATGGCGGAGAGCGGCTTTTCTAGGAGTGGGAGGGCAATAGGTGGGGAATGGGCGTGTCAGGGGCGTTCCGCAGGTGCGACCAGGTAAATCTTGGTCTCTTCGGATTGACATCACCTGGCACATGCCCAGTTGGTCTGCACCCTCCCTGGGCGCCGGCTGCATTTTCGCGCGTGCGGGAAGAGTTGGTGGTGAAGAAGAACCCGGAAGTGCACCATCTTGCATCCGTTCGTCCAAACAGTCCAACCTTTTATTGATAATAGTGATAAAGGGGCGCCGTGGTCTGTCTGGCTACTTCCTGCTGTTAAGGGGCATCGTTAAGGTTGGGGCCCATGGTTGGTATTTGGACGCACGGATGAAAAATAAAATAAGGCACAGTATTAGTATAGGAATGAGGAATGGAAGCATTTGTTGGAATATGGGCAAAACCCAGAAGGATAGTCCTGGCAAGGTTGGGGAGTATGAGATAGTTAAGAAAATTTAGTAAGTTTGAGGCGAGTGGGGGAAAGCCAAACTGATTTCCACTGATTGCTTTCCGTAGGGGCCCTTTTTAGTTGGGAATGAGGAATGAGTGCGCAAAGTACTTGTTGGCCAGGCAGCAATTAAGGATTGGAGTTTTTCGTGGAGTGGATGGCTTTCCACTTACTCCTACTACAGAGATATTGGATGGAAGGCTAGGTCCAGAGAAGGATGGCAAAACAGAATAGGTAGCCTCGCTGTCGATTAAAAAATTGTCTTACCCGCTACCAGGAGAGTTACCCGCGGCTCGGCAAGGGTGATGGGGGTCCCCGAGTCTCGGCACCTTCAGTTGTCATCGTCCAGATGTAGGAGCTGGAAGGAGCTCCCAGGATCCTGGGAAAGGGGGTCACGTAGAGGCGCGGCACCTGTTCTCAGGGTGGGGCAATCAGACTTCCAGTTTCCTCCCTGCTGGCAAGCAGGGCAGGGGGTTGCTGGTGGACGAGGGTTAGGACATTCACTGGCCTAATGTCCCGATGCCTTGCACTTATAGCAAGGCCGCGTTGGGACTCGGGGACCTTGCGGACACCTGTTGGCATAGTGTCCTGCCTTGCCGCACTTATAGCAGGCAGGCTCCTTTTGTAGCTTTGGAGTCTGCGGGGTGTGTGCTCTCTGGCCTGGGGTTACGACTGGGCTGTAAAGCCGCTGCTAGGAGCTGAACCTTCTGTTCAAGGCGAGCCTGCCGTCTCCTCTCTGGAGCTATAGACCTTAAAGGCTAATTTAACTAGGTCTTGTATTGGTGTCTGAGGACCATCCTCTACCTTTTGAAGTTTTTTACGAATGTCAGGAGCTGATTGAGAAATGAAATAAGATGCTCAATTTTGGAAAGATCGGCCAATGAAAAAGGGACATGTACTCTGACTACCCCCTCCGCCCCAGCCACCTCTCGCAAAGGTGCTAGCACTGTAGGAGGGTGTGGGCAGAGATAGGGGACTCAAGACAGCCAGTTGGGGGCCCCAAAGGAGGCACGGGACTGAGTGGATTACTAGTAGATAAGGAGGAGGAAGGAGGAGTCTGGATGGGGGGAGGAGGAGGAGTCTGGGCAGGAAGGGAGGGGGTGGGGAGAGCGGGGAGAGAAGGAGTATAGGGAGGAGAGCCTAAGGCCTAAAAGCCTTGTATGTAAATTTCGGACCACTTGCCTAGCCGCTGGCAGAAATTGCTGAGGTCGATCACGCCACAGTGGAAAGGAAAATTAACCGCTTCCTCCTAAGTTCTTGTTCAAGCTGTAAGGTTTTTAAATTGGCTAGGAGGCACCCTAAGGGGGTGCTCTTTGGAAATTTGGACTGGGGGGGTTTCCCGTTTGTTTCCTCTTTACCGACACACAATGGACACAATGGAAATGGAAGTGGATCTCTGCCTGGCTTCAAAGCGTCCTTTGGAACCAGCAGAGACAGACTGGAGGCTCATGGAGCCAAAGTGGAGATTACCTTCAGGCGGACGTCTCTGTCCTGAACGGGTCTCCGAGCCACTTGGTGGCTCCAAATGGACCTCAGACCTGCGCAGGATTTTGGCCGAGGGACACAATGGACACAATGGAAATGGAATGGATCTCTGCCTGGCTTCAAAGCATCCTTTGGAACCAGCAGAGACAGACTGGAGGCTCTTGAAGCCAAAGTGGAGAGTACCTTCAGGCGGACGTCTCCCTCCTGCAAGGCTCTCCCAAGCCACTTGGTGGCTCAAAATGGACCTCGGACCTGCACAGGGTTTTGGCCGAGGGTGGTAAAGAGGAGACAAGGGCACTTACCCCAGAGAGGCCGTGAGAGTGAGCGAAGCGGGTCTCAGGTCCTGGTCCATCCGCGGCGTGGAAGGAGGAGGAGGAGGCTCCCCGGACCCTGGGGGCCCTGAGGAGGGGTCTCCTCCCGGGTTTCGGCACCATCTGTCTTGTTTTTTCTAAGACCAGCCCAGCGGGCACAAAAGAACCAGCGGGTAGGCAAGTGTAACAGCAAAACTGCACGTTTATTTTGGTAACCTAAGGTGTGCGGGAGAAGTCTGTCGGCCTCCGGGGAAGGAGGCCGGCAGAGTCCCCCCGTGGGGCTCTCGGACGGACTTCCCACAGTCCCGACATCCCGACAGGAGTGGGGCTGCAAGAAGGCCGCCGGGCTGTGAGAAGGCCGCCTGGCTCAATGGCGGAGAGCGGCTTTTCTAGGAGTGGGAGGGCAATAGGTGGGGAATGGGCGTGTCAGGGGCGTTCCGCAGGTGCGACCAGGTAAATCTTGGTCTCTTCGGATTGACGTCACCTGGCACATGCCCAGTTGGTCTGCACCCTCCCTGGGCGCCGGCTGCATTTTCGCGCGTGCGGGAAGAGTTGGTGGTGAAGAAGAACCCGGAAGTGCACCATCTTGCATCCGTTCGTCCAAACAGTCCAACCTTTTATTGATAATAGTGATAAAGGAGAGACTCAACCGGTTAGCGTGAAAGTTGGAGATAAAGTTCTTCTGCCAGAGTATGGAGGCACCAAAGTAGTTCTAGATGACAAGGATTATTTCCTATTTAGAGTTGGTGGTGAAGAAGAACCCGGAAGTGCACCATCTTGCCTCCGTTCGTCCAAACAGTGGGCAGAGCAGGAAAAACTGGATTTAAATGTTGGTTTGTCTGTTGACAGCTATGTTCCTTTGGGTAAGACATGTTTTTTTTTTTCTCAGAGTTTGTTGCTTCATTTTATCACAGGGTAGTACATATGTGTCCATGAGCTTGACTTTTGACATAACGTATATGAAAACAATTTCCTTCTTCAAAGTGCTAGACAAATTAGGGTATATTATTATTGACATTGTTATAAATAAAATTTTGGTGCCACAAAAGAAATAACACTCTAATATAAAATTTTCCTTTTAATTCTCAGCAAGGCAAGGTACTTCTATAGAAGACTGAGCCCTTTACAGATGTAGCAATGGTGAGCGCACGCCTGGACAAGGGAGGGAAAGGGGTTCTTATTCCTGACGCACGTGGCCCCTGCTGCTGTGTCGTTCCCCTATTGGTTAGGGTTAGACCGCCCAGGCTAAACTAATTCTGTTGGCTAATTTAAAGAGAGTGACAGGGTGAGTGGTTTGACAGGGAAAAATGGTTGTGGCAGAGCAGGAAATCAGAATGAGTCAGGGTGGAGAATGAGGAGGTAATTGGAATGAGTCAGGGTGGAGCAGGTAATCGAAAAAGGTTTCTTTACGAGGAAGTTAAGTTTAAAAGTAGAAGGCAAAGAATTGAATGTACTGACATATTGATTCTTTGAAGAGAAAGTTAGAACTTAGATCTAATAATATAGGGACCAAAGTCCTCTGTGATAGGAAAACTTTCAAGGAAAGAGAGAGCAACTGACTGTATTCAATTTTCTCCACTTGTGCTCCAGGGCCACTCTCCAGCCTGCTCAGCATAAACTGGACCCCTATCCTCAAGCTTCTGCTTGGTTTTGGTGGAGGTCTGATGCTTGTTGATTCTCTCTGTAAGTTACTGCAGGTTGACCATGTCCCTCTAGCAAAAGCCACAGCTCTTTCAGGCAACCCCTGGGCATGCCTCCCCTCCCCGACTCCTTCAGGCCCAAGTGGGAGCTTCTCAGGCTCCACTGGTTTCCCTGTTCCTTGCACACTGCCCTTTGGGTGGGTACAACATCCGTTTCCTGCCAGGAGACTGCTCAGTCTGATTTGTTTATGTATTTATTATAAACAAAAAAGAGATGAAAGTACATTGATTTTGAAAGAGAAAATGCGTTTGAAAAGTTCTAGACAAATGGTGTAAATTAATAAAAATTTGAAAAGGACACCTCCACCTCCACCAAAAAAGGACATATGGAAGTAAAATGACATCTTGCCCTGTCACCATTTTAAGTATGTACATCACATCTCCCCATCATATAAAGGAGTTTTTTTCATTCTGAAATGCAAACAAAAGGAAAAACTAGGGTTAGCACCCGGTATACTACTAGTCCCCCCAAAATGTGTTACTGGACCAACAGGTTCTTATGTTTGCTGTCCAGTAACAGATCAATACACAAAGACAGCAGGGTTTGCAGCAGAGAAAGAGTTTAATGGTCTTAGCGTGGCCAAGCAAGGAAACGGGAGGAGACCGTCAAATCTGTCTTGCCAAGGAGTTCTGGGCTGGGGCTTTTAAGGGGATTGTGGAGGGGAGGGGCTGGAAAATTGGGGTCAATGATTGGTTGGGATAAAGGGGATGAAATCATCAGGATGTGGACACCACATTCTTTGGTGAGTCAGCTTCTTGTGGGGTCCTTCAGAGCAGCTGGCGTCTGTAGTTTCACTCGTGTGCAGGACCTGAAAGAATATCTCAAATGGAAAACCTGACATTTCACAATGTTCAAGATGTTATCTATAGAGCAGTTCTAAGGAGAGCTATAATCTTGTGATGGGGTGTTCCAGAAAACCTTTCAAACCATGTTTTCCCTCTGCTCTCACACCACTACAACAGCAATCATTAACACAGAAGAAGGCTTCTGTGACCAAGTGTGTGGGGATTTCTTCCCACCACCAAAGGAGCAATTAATTCTGCAGTGAACACCAGCGGGATGTTCTCCGAATCAATTTCAACACTACCTACCTGGAGGCAGATCCCACAGGTTGAGGGCTCAGGGGAAACCAACATGAACATGGACATCATGCTGTTTCCTGTGCCATAAGTGATAAAGTCCTTTGCCTGTGATCCAGAAGTCTTGTGTCTTCTGTCAGCATCCATGAAACTGAGGCAAGCTAACTTGTTGGCTTTCAAGAGAAGGCAAAAATCTCAGTCCCTTCACTGTTCTGGACAATTGTAAAGTACAAAAACATGCAGTCATATTTAAAGAAGCACAATTTGGCAGCCAAAAGTAGTTAAAAAGCAACCATAGGACTTCCTGTATAGGGGAGGGGGCCAGGCAGCCATTAGACAGCTGTTAGCCATTAGACAGCACAGCCCAACCTAAGGCTGGGGCCAGACAGCGGGGGCTTGGACAGGAGCAAGGTCCTAGGGCGGCCAGGTGCCAGAAGCCCAGGAAGCACATATCAAGCTCCGTTGCCAGCGGGGTGCTGCCAATAAAATGTAGTCATGTGTGAAGGGGTGGCCTGCCCCTCCACACTTGTGGGTGCTTCTCGTTAGGTGGGACGAGAGACTTGAGAAAAGGAAATAATACACAGAGACAAGGTATAGAGAAAGAAAAGCGGGACCCAGGGGACCGGCGCTCAGCTTACAGAGGACCCACGCCGGCACCGGCCTCTCTGTTCCCTTAGTATTTATTGATAATTATCTTTACCACCTAAAAGATAAGGGAGTAGCTAGAAAATAGGATCATTGTAGGGAGGAAATCAGCAGTAAGACATAAGAACAAAAATCCCTGTATCATGAATAAGTTCAAAGGAAAATGCTGTGCCTTGAGATGCATATGCGGCATCTCCATAAACCTTTTAGCAGTATTGCTCCAGCAAGCCCCACCTTATTCCTAAAGGCGGTTTTCTCCTTACTCAGTAAACAAAGCACACAATGGGTTTTACACCGAGATGTTCCATTGCCCAGGGACGGGCAGGATTTTTAACCAGCAAGCTGCCTTCAGGTACTTGTTTAACAAAGACACATCCTGCACAGCCCAATATCCATTAAACCTTGAGTCACCACACCACATGTCTTTGCAAGGACAAAGTTGGGGGTAGGGTCACAGATTAACAGCATTTCAAATACAGAACTAAATGGAGTCTCTTATGTCTACTTCCTTCTATATAGACACAGTAACAGGCTGATCTCTCTTTTCCCCACACATGTGGAATTTGGAACGTGGAAAGGAGGTAGAAGTCATCCTTTCCTCTCCCATAGCAGCAGGTGTGCAGGCTCTGGCGGTCAACTGGACTCCATACTCCCCAACCAGTCACCAGCCTGGGGACCGTGGGGCTGCAAGGACCTCACCAGCAGTTTCCCAAGTTTCCTGACTTCTTCCATCCTCTGGAAATCAGCTGTGATGGAAACTGCGAGGGTCCGTCATTTACCCCATGTCCCTGTTGAGGATCTCCTCCTCATTAGAAGATTCCTTGTCATGCAGCTTCTATGCCATGCTTTTCAAGCGTGTGACACTGAGAACAATGAATCCTCCAAGGTACCTGAGTCACACTTCGCCATGAGCATCTCCAGTGTGCCAGAAATCTGAAAATGCCCCTGGGGAGACACATGCACAAGACAGGTGATGACAACTCCATGGGGGTGGAGATTATACGTCTCTCATCATTTCAGCAACAAGGAAATAAATTAGTGGCAGCGTAAGAGCGACTTGAGATCTCCTGGAAGCGAGGATCCTTTAAAAATCCTGGAGTAGTCTCTCTCTTCCCACTGTCCAAGATACCAAAAGGAAGGAAGGCCAAGGGGAAGAAGGTGGCTCCAGCACCTGCTGTCATGAAGAAGTAGGAGGCCAAGAAAGTGGTGAATCCCCTGTTTGAGAAAAGGCCTAAGAATTCTGGCATTGGACAGGACATCCAGCCCAAAAGAGACCTCACCCACTTTGTGAAATGGCCCTGCTATACCAGGTTGCAGCGGCAGAGAGCCAACCCCTACAAGCAGATGCTTCCTGCGATTTACCAGTTCACCCAGGCCCTGGACCGCCAGACAGCTACTCAGCTGCTTAGGGTGGCCCACGAGTACAGAGCAGAGACAAAGCAGGAAAAGCAGCAGAGGTTGTTGTCCCCGGCCAAAAAGAAAGCTGCTGGCAAAGGGGACATCCCCCCTAAGAGACCACCTGTCCTTCGAGCAGGAGTTAACACCGTCACCACCTTGGTGGAGAACAAGAAAGCTCAGCTGGTGGTGATTGCTGTGCATTCCATTGAGCTGGTTGTCTTCTTGCCTGCCCTGTGTCGTAAAATGGGGGTCCCTTACTGCATTATCAAGGGGAAGGCAAGACTGGGCCGTCTAGTCTGCGGGAAGACCTGCACCACTGTCGCCTTCACACAGGTGAACTAGGAAGACAAAGGCGCTTTGGCTAAGCTGGTGGAAGCGATCAGGACCAATTACAAGACAGACATGATGAGATCCATCGTCACTGGGGAGGCAATGCCTGGGTCACAAGTCTGTGACTTGCATCGCCAAGCTTGAAAAGGCAAAGGCTAAAGAACTTGCCACTAAACTGGGTTAAATGTACACTGTGGAGTTTTCTGTACATAAAAATAATTACAATAATACAAAAAAATTCCTGGAATATACGTTGCAGTAAAAGAACAAAGCATACCTCAGTTTTAAACGACTGAAGAAGAATGTCAGGTAGTAGCAGGTGGGAAAGTGGCTTTGATTTTCAGTTTGTGGGCTCTGAACCTACACAACAACAGGATTGTATTCTGAAAACCTGAATTAATTGTTGTCCTTACCTCAATGAGATGGAAAATTATAATCAGAATCATCACTATGCAGGGCTTATAGGTTTCAGTGAAAGCCAATAATGAGTTCTCAGACAATTCCAGCTGAGCAGGGTGGTGGTGGGGGGGGGCAGCTCTTCTAAGAGAGTCTGCCCCAGCATCCGTCCTCCAAGTATTCATTGAAAGGGCTTGTTAAACCACAAACATCCACTAGATGTCTTTATTGAGGTCGGGTCGTGAGACACCTGTGGCCTTTTAAGAGCACTCAAACTGCATTCTCAGGAGGCTGTTTTCAGTGTTCCTTATCACACCACACACTCCACTCCCTGTCCTGTTTTCAGGGTCAAGGAGTTTCATTCACATGCACAAATAACATACACACAGGGCCTCATTTTCCCATGCCCCAACCTTAAATGCCTTGTACATAGGCTGGAATATGTTGCTGTGCACCCTACACACACTATATGTATATAGATTTTTTTTCACTTGGAGTCTCGCTCTGTCACCCAGGCTAGAGTGCAATGGCGCGATCTCGGCTCACTGCAACCTCCGCCTCCCTGGTTCAAGCGATTCTCCTGTGTCAGCCTCCTAAGTAGCTGGGATTACAGGCACGTGCCATCATGCCTGGCTAATTTTTGTATTTTTAGTAGAGACAGGGTTTCACCATGTTGGCCAGGCTGGTCTCAAACTCCTGACCTTGTGATCCTCCCGCCTCAACTTCCCAAAGTGTTCGGATTACAGGCGTGAGCCACCATGCCCGGCCCCCACACACTATTATAGTCACAGTTGAACGCACTCCCAACGGAATCTGCCTCAGGAGGATGATGGTAGGTTGTGTTTTCAGAGATGGTACCTTCTGGCATAGTCGTGTTTTCCATGAAAATGTTTTCTTCAAAGGCATTTCTTGCAGTGGTGTTTTCTACGTTAATGTTTTCTATAAAAGGTTCTGAAATGGCAAATACTTCTGGAAAAGGATTTTCCTGAGGACTCAGGTCCCCGAAAGATGAAAAAGCCCTCGCTGAAGAGAATGGAGGCCTCTTTGCAACCATCAGTCATGCACCATCCAGTCTCTCCCCAGTGCCACCATGGTCCCCAGCTTATCTCCTGGTTTGGAGGGTACTTTAATGACTCTTGGAATCTGCATCTACCTGGCTATCACCCCACCTAATCAGTGGCCACAAGGGTCTGAAGAGAACTTGCATTTCTATACCTCCTCCAGTATCTCCATTTGTTCCTGTCCTCACCACCCAGCATGCTGTGCACAACTCCAGCATCTTCTAGAACACCCCATTTCATAGCAACTATAGTTTTATCCCTATTACTTCCTCAGTTCATGCAGTACCACTGACATCCTGATGGGTGAGTTGCTCCTAAGAGATATATAAGCTACCAAGGACATCCAGGAAAACCCCTGGAGGAACAAACCTATTAGAAGAAGTATGTGAGGCCAGGCACAGTGGCTCACGCCTGAAATCCCAGCACTTTGGGAGGAGGGCGGATCACGAGATCCGGAGTTCGAGACCAGCCTGGCCAACATAGTGAAACCCCATTTCTACTAAAAATACAAAAATTAGCTGGATGTGGTCGCACATGCCTGTAGACCCAGCTACTCAGGAGGCTGAGGCAGGAGAATCACTTGAACCCTGGAGGTGGAGGTTGTGGTGAGCTGAGATTGCACCACTGCACTCCAGCCTGGGCAACAGAATGAGACTGTCTCAAAAAAAAAAAAAAAAGTATATGAACTGGCACTTGCTTTAGAGAAAAAAATCCAAGTGGTAGACACTGCCTGGTTCTACCACCGTGATCTACATATGTTCAAGACTGAAGTTGGAGGACAGTTTCTTCAGTTATTTCAAAGTGATGGAAATTATTAGTCCAAGAATCTTTGGAACCCAGTGTATCTACTCTATGTTCAACGAGGCCCCTACACAGAGCCTCAGAATAGAAAACTAGAGAATGTTATTCAGGAGAAGCTGAACTCAGGGCAATTCAATGGCAGCTCCAGGACATAGAGGAATGGTTGTGGGAATGAATCGCTTTTTTTTTTTTTCTT
The DNA here is from genome assembly GCF_002776525.5 of Piliocolobus tephrosceles. Taxonomy (NCBI): domain Eukaryota; kingdom Metazoa; phylum Chordata; class Mammalia; order Primates; family Cercopithecidae; genus Piliocolobus; species Piliocolobus tephrosceles. The sequence goes on along the minus strand of NC_045447.1, from coordinate 27,322,761 downwards.
TTTTGAGACAGAGTCTCACTGTGTTGCCAGGCTGGAGTGCAGTGGCACGATCTCGGCTCACTGCAACCTCCGCCTCCTGGGTTCAAGTGATCTCCTGCCTTAGCCTCCCATGTAGCTGGGATTACAGGTGCACACCACCATGTCCAGCAATTTTCTTTTTTGTACTTTTAGTAGAGATGGGGTTTCACCATGTTGGCCAGGATGGTCTCGATCTCTTGACCTCGTGATCCGTCCACCTCAGCCTCCCAAAGTGCTGGGATTACAGGAGTGAGCCACGGTGCCCGGCCGGAATGAATGACTCTTACATGATTACAGCCTTGCTCCTCAAAGGTGGTCTCTGGACCAGTAGCATCAGGATCAGCTGAGAGCTTGTTAGAAGTGCAGAACCTCAGGTCACACTTCTGACCTATTGATTTAGAATCTATATTTTAAACAAGACCCAGGGGTGATTTAGCACATTACTGTTTGGGAAGCACTGTATTAATGCTTTCTGTGCAGGTGTCTTAGTTTGTGTAAGCTAAGTAAACTGATAACAAAATACTATCAACTGGGTGGCTTATAAACAACAAACATTTACTTCTTATAGTTGTGGAGGCTGGGAAGTCCAAGATCAAGGTGCTGGGAAATTAGGTGACTGGGGAGGGCCCACTTCCTCATAGGTGTCTTCTGTGACCTCGCATGGTGGAAGTGGTGAGAGGTTTTTTTGGCCTCCCTCCTTTTTATTTGAAACACAGTCTCACTGTGTCACCCAGGCTGGAGTGCAGTGATGCCATCTCACCATCTCAGCTCACTGCAACCTTTGCCTACCAGGTTCAAGTGATTCTTCTGCCTCAGCCTCCTGAGTAGCTGGGATTACAGGTGCCCACCACCATGCCCGACTAATTTTTTTTTTTTTTTTTTTTTTGAGATGGAGTCTTGCTCTGTCACCCAGGCTGGAGTGCAGTGGCATGATCTCGGCTCACTGCAAGCTCCGCCTCCCAGGTTCACGCCTTTCTCCTGCCCTGTCCCAGATACTCCTTCATCTCAGAAGTGTGCAGAGTAAGGCATTAGGGAATACAAGGCCATTTCGATTACACATAAGTACACACACAGACAGTCCTTCATCTGAGAAGTGTCTCCCAGCCCCAACTCCTGCCTGGCATTCTGAGACCACACAATGTGTGTGGAGGGCTGTGCTTGCTATCTCATGATCTCATTCCAGGTTATCATCTCCCCGATACTGACTTGTCTGCACCACACACTCCCAGCTTGCCATCTCCTTACCTCCACACAGACATCAGACAATCTCATTTCACGTGTACCCCACCAGCCCCATGTTGGCTCCCCCAGGTCCTCTTTGTATGGGGCTGGGGTTTAACAACAAATAACCATTTCCCTGCCAGAGTACTACCTGCCCAGCTAGAAGCTTTTGACAGGAAAAGGTGAGTCAGAAAGTGAGTCAGAAAGTGAGTCAGAAAGTGATCTTTCTGGAAGGCTGGGAAGAAGAAACGAATCCTGGTTGGGTCCCCAAAGCTGAGGCTGAGAGTTCTGCCTGGACACTTGTGGGCATGCTTGTTCTGGCTGGCGCTAAAATGCAATGCTGGTGTTTGCTAATTCATTCACCACACTTGCCGGGCCTTGTGAAAAGATTCCTGTCAGGAAAGGAGCCAGGAATCATGAGTTGGCTGAGGTGACACAGCATAAAGCTCAACTTAAACAGTTTATTGGTCTTTTATTTCTGTTCTCTTTTTTCCTTGATTCTGGTTTTCTGGCTTTTTATTACTATTATCAGAGTGGGCATACATTTCAGTTCAATTTAGCTCAGATACGATTCCAGCCAGGCACAGTGGCTCATACCTGTAATCCAAGTACTTTGGGAGGTTGAGGTGGTGGATGGCCTAAGGCCAGGAGTTTGAGACCAGCATAGGCAATGTGGTGAAATCCTAGCTCTACAAATTTTTTTTTTTCTTTTGAGACGGAGTCTTGCTCTGTCGCCCAGGCTGGAGTGCAGTGGCACAATCTCCACTCACTGCAAACCGCCTCCCGGGCTCATGCCATTCTCCCCCTCAGCCTCCTGAGTAGCTGGGACTACAGGCGCCCACCACCACACCTGGCTAATTTTTTGTATTTTTAGTAGAGACGGGGTTTCACCATTTTCGCCAGGATGGTTTTGATCTCCTGACCTCGTGATCTGCCTGCCTCAGCCTCCCAAAGTGCTGGGATTACAGGCGTGAGCCACTGTGCCCAGCCCTGAATTTTTTTTTTTTTTATTAGCCAGGTGTGGTGGTGCACGCCTGTGGTCCCAGCTAATTGGGAGGCTGGGGTGGGAGAATCACCTGGGCCTGAGGAAGTTGACGCTGCAGTGAGCTATAATCACGCCACTGCACTCCAGCATGGGTGACAGAGAAACCCTGTTTCCAAAAAAAAAAAAAAAAAAAAAAAAGATTCCAATTCCAAGGTGCTTTGCTTTGTTACAATCACTCCCTGGCAAATGCTTTCAGTTTCCTTTCTTTTTTCTTCTTCCATCAGTCACACCTGGCATAACCCTAACTGCGAATGACAGCAATCACTGATTTCTCCACGCCTTCCCATGAGCCTCTGAACATTGTTGGCGAAAATCACTTAACTAGACTGACTGGTTGTCCTCTAATGAACACAAACAACACAAAGGCACACATGACACTGCCCAGCAACCCCAGAGACTCTCCAGGAAGTTTGCTTACTCGCAAAATTTGATGACAATTTTATCCTTTCACACAGTTCACAAGCCTCACCTGTCAACTATTCTTACCTGATGCTTCACTGATAGATTAAAAGAGATTAGACCAGAGACTTTGTCTTTTTATGGTCAAGACTACAAATTTTTCTGCATATGCATCCATCTTCACTTCTTTCTCTTTCTTTCTCTCTTTCTTTCTTTCTTTTTTTGAGACAGGGTCTCACTGGGTTGCCCAGGCTGGAGTACAGTGGCACAATCTTGGCTCGCTGCAACCTCCACCTCCCAGGTTCAAGCCATTCTCCTGCCTCGCCCTCCCGATTAGCTGGGACTACAGACATGTGCCACCACACCAGGCCCATCTTCACTTTTCTTTCTATGACAATGGAGGAAGGTTCTCTCCTCCTACCAAAGGTTAATGTACTTCGGTTGCATTTCTCCTAATCTTCCTAGGTTACTTGAATTACTTCTTTTGTCCTGCATAACTAACCTCTTCTGAATCAACTAGAATACTTTACACTGCAAGCAAAAAGGCAAAGGCCATCAGCAGACCAAACACTCCCAAATTTATATCTCCTGGCCAGGATGTCTTCCAACCTCCATCTATTAATGGGCTGAAGAGTCTCCTGTTCAGCCTGGGCAACATGGCAAAACCTCGTCTCTACAAAAACTACAAAAATTAGCCGGGTGTGGTGGGGTGTGCCTGTAGTCCCAGATACTCGGGAAGCTAAGGTGAGAGGATCGCTTGAGCCTTGGGTGGTCGAGGCTGCAGTGAGCTGAGATCATGCCACTGCACTCCAGTCTGGGTGACAGAGCAGAGGGAGACTTTGTCTCAAGAATGTAAAAAAAAAAACAAAAAAAAAGTCACCTGGACATTTTTCCCATGGCATCTTAAACTGAACATGTTCTAAACCAAACTGATTTTTTTTTTTTTTTTT